>NC_054378.1:12953230-13258730 GCF_017654675.1 Xenopus laevis
TTGCTGCACAGATCCTGTCTGATCCCCACTGGAAGCAGCAGTCCTGTCCTGCTTTATGGCTGAGAGTCTGGCTATACTAAAACATTCAGGACCACCAAGATCCTATTTTGAACCTATTTGTCGCATAAATTAGCAATATAGAGATATATATGTTCCCCAAGCTCAATTCAGTAGTGATGGTCCCCTAACACCTAGGGGCACATTTATTTAGCTCGAGTGAAGAAATAGAAGAAAAAAAAGTCTAATTTCGAATGTTTTTATTGGCTACTTCGACCATCGAATTGGCTACTTCGACCTTCGACTTCGAAGCGAATGTTTCGAACTAAAAATCGTTCGACTATTCGACCATTCGATAGTCGAAGTACTGTCTCTTTAAAAAAAACTTTGACCAAGTACTTCGCCACCGAAAACCTACGAACATCAGTGTTGGCCTATGGGGAAGGTCCCCTTAGGCTTCCTAACAATTTTGTGATCGAAGGAAAATCGTTCGATCGAGAGTTTAAAATCCTTCGAAATGTTCGATTCGATCGTAGGAAATGCAGTAAATCCTTGGGATTTTACTTCGACGGGCGAATATCGAGGGTTAATAAACCCTCGATATTCGACCCTAAGTAAATGTGCCCCCTAGTCTTAACCCTAACCCTAGTCCCCTGGGCATAAAAATAGCATAAAACTATGGCAGCCAATTATTCCCCTCTTTTCAGAAGGAATAGTTAAAGGTCCCATGGAGATTTCTTGGATCAGAAATCCCTGTGTTTGGTTTTGCCCCAATTGAATTCCCCAGATGCAGTAAGTCCTTTGTGCCTGGAATAATTCTGGATCAGATGTGCGGAATAGTCAGCACTCGCCATGGGATCCGAGCAGCTGTTTGTTGTGATTTCCCTGCGTTTCAGCACTTAGTATTGTCAGGTCCGTCGCTCCCCAAAGCTGCAGGATGCGCCTCTATTCTGCACAACTCATTATGATTTGATTCAAGGCAATGCAGCCTTTCAGGAGGCTTGATTAGCCCTTGTGGTCTGGAACAATGAGATAAAGACATATCTGAATATCAAATCACTCTCCGAAAAGCAGCAAACGCGCACTGCATTTACCAAACAAGCCCAAATAAATAGCTATATATTCTTTCTTTGAAGCACCGTGGGGGGTGAACTATGGTTCTGGGACATTCCAGCTTTTTTATTGCTGAATAGCGACATATTAGGATAATGATTAGCAAACACCCAGAGGTTATGTAGCCTGTTAGGGCTGGGAATACTCCCTCGGCTCATTGTAATTAGTGTAATGCCTTGTTAATAACCAAGTGGCGAAAAGAAGAGCAACAGCAACAATTAAGATAGAGGACAGAGGTTTTTAATACTTTGGATCCAGGCTCCCCTAAGAAGGTTAAAGGTCTAGAAATCAATAGAATATGTTTTTAGCAGTCATTTCTGTATTCACTCTAACAAACTCCCATGCACTTATCTGGGCCCATTGGGTATATGACCT
This sequence comes from Xenopus laevis, assembly GCF_017654675.1. NCBI lineage: Eukaryota > Metazoa > Chordata > Amphibia > Anura > Pipidae > Xenopus > Xenopus laevis. Next base: position 12,954,716 of record NC_054378.1, read on the forward strand.
AAATCTTAACCTAGACCGTTAACAGCCTATAAGGGTTTTATAACACATAGCAACCAAACAGATGTAGTAAATGTAGAATGCTCATAGGGATAACTCTTCCTTACTGCTCAGGAAGTCCCCAGTCAATTGCCTATGACCCGAGAGAGGTAAGTATTGCCCCATTGGCACAAGGCTACCAGTTTCTGCCTCCAGTGTATACAAAGGGAGGGAACATCAGCTTCACACTGGGGGTCTGGGGCCTAACGGGGCTGCTATCTCAGGGCTCCCCAACACACCAGCCAGATGTACCTTTATTATTTCGCAGGGGGGGATCTCAGGTGGTCAAGGAGCAAGTATGTGCCCACAGGGTCCATCTGGTTTCTTGCTGTTGTCCCGCCAGCCCAGTCCAACGCTGGGGCAACGTCTGCTTTTAGACTTTAGCATAGTAAGAGATGTTTCTGCCAGAGGATCTGAGGTGAAGGTAGATCTCAGATTCTAAGGATCCAAGATTAGATTTCGAAATGTAGGGGTAACAAGGACCCAGGAATGAGGTTAGTAAGTAACAGACTAGCATCCTGTCAGGGCAGAGACACACACAGAATAGGGGAGATTAGTCGCCCAGCGACATATCTCCTCTTCTTCGGGGCGACTAATCTCCCCGAACTGCCTCCCGCTGGTTAGAATATAAATCGCCGGCGGGATGGCAATTGGAGTGCATCATTTTCCGAAGACCCGAAGGTGCCTCACAAGGAAACTTCTGGCGACTTTGGAAAACAAAGCGCTCCAATTGCCATCCCGCCGGCGATTTACATTCTAGCCATTGGGAGGCAGTTTGAGGTTTAGTCACCCCCAAGAAGAGGCGATTTATTGCAGGGCGCCTAAATTTCCCCGAATCTGAGCGTGTCTCTGCCCTCATAGTACACCTAAGAGGTAAAAGGTATTCAAAAAAGGCATAGTTCTGTGAGGCATCAATGAGAAGTACAATTAAACTAAATATTCATGAAAAGCATGAACTAATTGGATCATCAGGATCAGCTTACCGCTTTCCCAGTTGGGTCCGGGTGCTCATGCCCCAGACCTTCAGCATAGGGGAGTAATTCACGGCACTTCAATGACAGCCAGGCACCACTCCGGAACATCCATCAAACAAATAGTAAAATCCAAGAGCCAAAATTTTTTTTATTTTACATTATGTCTAAAAAGATAAAGCCTTACGCGTTTCGTGTCATCCAGGGACACTTAATCATATTAATCATAATGTAAAATAAAGAAACATTTTATTTTTATACTCAAATTTTGGCTCTTGGATTCTACTATTTGTTTGATGGTGCCTGCCTGTCATTGAAGTGCCGTGAATCAATGAGAAGTAGCTTGACTCAAGAAGCGACTTCAGTGTGCTAGGACTCCAGGTAGTGTGAGCCCACTGATTATCTGGTACTGGACTCACTTGCCCAGCCCAAATCTCGCCTAAATCTATATAGGCTAAATTTCCAGGACTATGTGGGTGACCAATTAGACCAGTGGTTTGTGAGCCACATGTTACTCTGAGTGGCCTCAAAGCAGGAGCTTATTTTTGAATTCCTGACTTGAAGACAATTTTTGTTCATAAAACCAGGTGCAATGCCAAACAGAATCGTCTGTAGGCTGTCAGTCCCCATAGGGGTTACCCAATAGCCAATCACAGCACTTATTTGGCACCTCCAGGAACTTTTTACATGCTTCTGTTGCTCCCCAACTCTTTTTTACAGCTGAATGTGGCTCATAGTTAAAACAAAAGTTGGGGGCCCCTGAATTAGACATTCTGCCCAAATCTCCCATAGCTGGTCTGGTCCTCAGTATTTCCTACTGCTCACCACTGCGCCGGGTTAAAAGAAAATTGTTCTAGGGGCCGATTCACTAACTTCGAGTGAAGGATTCGAAGTAAAAAAACTTCGAATTTCGAAGTGTTTTTTGGGCTACTTCCACCATTGAATGGGCTACTACGACCTTCGACTATGACTTTGAATCAAACTATTCGAACTAAAAATCATTCGACTATTCAACCATTCGATAGTCGAAGTACTGTCTCTTTAAGAAAAAACTTTGACCCCCTAGTTCGCCACCTAAAAGCTACCGAACTCAATGTTAGCCTATGGGGAAGGTTAACAAGTACATTTGTTGACTAATCATTCTTTCATTTTGGGTTATTTCATTAAAGCATCCGTAATCTTCTGCAGTATATGGCTATATGGGTTTCCTGTATACAAGAAATAAACATCGAATCTGATTATCCTTCAGACTCAACATGATCACAAACTGTTTTCATTTTTCATCCTTTTCATTGACAGGTTGCTATTATCGCTGGGAATTTTGAACTTGCAGAATTTATTAAGAATCACAAGGAATCCGATACTGGTGAGTAGAAAAATAATCTGTCATTGCCATAGTGGAGATCTCTAAGGTACAAGTGTCTCTGGACTTTGCCTTCTTATTATTCTTGTTATTCTTATTATTTGCCTTCTTCTGACGATTTCCAGCTTTCAAATGGGGATCACTGACACTGGCAGCCAAAATAACGATTGATCTTTAAAGCTACAATGTTATAGTTATTGTTACTTTGTATTACTTATCTTTGTATTCAGACATTTTCCCATTCATCGTCTAGTCTCTCATATAAACCATTATCCCGTTACTAGGGTAATTTAAACCCTAGCAGCAACATGGGTGCTGAGGTTCCCAACTGGAATGCTACTGAACAAAAAGCTAAATAATTAAAAAATAAAAGAACACAAACAGCAAATTGTCTCAGAACATCAATTTAATAAAAGATAATTTAAAGGTGGACAACCTCATTTAATAGAAGCCAAGTCCACTTGGAGTTTACGTTTCCCTCCAATGTGCAAATGTTAGTACACAAACAGCTGGAACCAATGAAGCTCAGTCCTCCTGGCAGAGACACACAGTCAGATTCAGGGAGATTAGTCGCCCGGACATAAATCTCCTCTTCAAATCTCCCCAAACGGCCTCCCCCCCTTCTGGAATCTAAATCGCCGGCAGGATGGCACTCGGAGCGCTTTGTTTTCAAAATATGCCCCTGAAGTTGCCTTACGTGGAAACTTTTGGTGACTTCGAAAAACAAAGCGCTCCGAGTGCCATCCCGGAGATTTAGATTCTAGCCAATGGGAAGGGAGATTAGGCACCCGAAGAAGAGGCGATTTGTCGCCGGCGACTAAATCTCCCCGAATCTTCACTTGTGTCTTCACTTAAGGTCTCTGTACCTCTGGGCTGTCCTGCCTTTGTTTACCCTATTTTTTGCCCCATTATTGTGACTGGGAAAGCACAGAATTGTTCGAGACCAACAAGGAAATTTTGTAGATCTGTATCCAGTGACTAAAGGTGGCCATAGACGCACAGATAATATCGTACAAAACTAATTTTCGTCCGATATTCGGTGCGTGTATGGTGGAAAAAGAGACGACCGATATCGGCAGAAGACTTGGATATTGGTCGGCTCATCGATCGGGCTGGATGGAAAATTTTGATCGGGTGCCTTTGAAGGCACCAAAACATCTGCTGTTGTTAGTGCTGAATCGTCAGATACAGGTAGAATTCTATTGTTTCTTTCTGTATATCTGACAAATCAGCTCTACACGTGTGTATTGAAACGAATGATCTTTCTTGGAAAGATCTTTTCCAAGAAAGTTCGTAATTGTTACGTCTATGGCCACCTTTAGTATGGAAGGAGCACACCTATGGCCTATGCCTTTCAAACCATTTATTGCAGCAGAAAATTCAGCACAAGCTTTCGGTGGATACCCCCTTTCTCTGGTGCAATACACACACCATATGCTTAAATATATTCCTTAACATGTGACACAATCACATGATCTATTAACCCCTTAGTGTTTTATATAGCACAACCCTTTGGTGTTTAACACATAGTTTAGATTTGATTAGATTCAACTTTATTGTCATTACACAAGTACAAGTACAAGGCAACGAAATGCAGTTTAGGTCTAACCAGTAGTGCAATAAGCAGTAAGTGCAGGATAAGGTATAAATTATAATTGGTATGTACAAGAATGAACTGGATAATATTTACAGAGTGATTACAGTCATATGAACATAATATACATAATATATATGAACATATATAGTTTGTAGTAACTATAATCAGTAGTTACAAGCAGATGAACAAATGTACAGGTTGCTGCAGTACAACAATATTGAATGTGCAATGGTAATGGGGATAGTGTAAGGTGGGGGGGTTTAAAGGAGTCAGTAAGGTGCAGAGTTCAGTATGGAGACAGCTCTAGGAAAGAAACTGTTCCTCAGTCTGCTGGTTCTTGTCCGGTGTAACCTGAAACGCCTGCCTGAAGGCAGAAGAGAAAACAGTCTGTGGGCAGGGTGAGAGGAGTCCTTAAGAACACTGCGTGCTCGACGAAGACAGTGCTTCTTCTGGATGTCCTCAATGGATGGAAGCGGAATCCCTGTGATGCGCTGGGCAGTTTTTACCACCCGCTGCAACGCCTTGCGCTCAGCAACAGAGCAGCTCCCATACCACACTGTGAAACAGCTGGTCAGGATGCTCTCTATTGTGCAGCGATAAAAGTTCACTAGGATGGCTGAGGACAGCTGGTTTTTCTTTAGTATTCTTAAGAAGAAGAGGCGCTGGTGAGCCTTCTTGACCAGGCTGGAGGTGTTGGTAGTCCAGGACAGGTCCTCCGAGATGTGAGTTCCCAGGAACTTGAAGGATGACACAGGTTCAACAGCCATCCCGTTTATGTGGATGGGATCATGGGAGCCACTTCTCTTCTTCTTCCTGAAGTCCACAATGAGCTCCTTAGTCTTGGTGGTGTTAAGGAGCAAATTATTGTCCGTGCACCAAGTGGCTAGATGCTGGACCTCTTCCCTGTAGGCAGTCTCATCATTGTTGCTGATGAGACCAATCACCGTGGTATCGTCTGCAAACTTAATAATGGTGTTAGATCCATTTACAGGTCTGCAGTCGTGGGTGAAGAGGGAGTAGAGGAAGGGGCTCAGCACACAGCCCTGTGGTACACCAGTGTTGAGTGTGATGTTAGTGGAGCAGATGTGGCCTGACCTGACATGCTGTGGTCTGTTGGTCAGAAAGTCCATAATCCAGTTGCAAAATGAGGAATTAATGTCCAGGGCTCTAAATTTAGTGATTAACTTAGAGGGTATGACAGTATTGAATGCTGAGCTAAAGTCAACAAACAGCATCCGTGCATAAGTGTTTTTATTGTCCAAGTGTGAGAGCACAGAGTGCAATGCTAAAGAGACTGCATCTTCTGTGCTCCTATTGCTGCGATAAGCAAACTGGTGAGGGTCCAGAGTTGATGGGAGAGAGTCTTTCAGATGTGACAATACTAACCGATCGAAGCACTTCATGATAATGGGTGTGAGTGCTACAGGGCGGTAGTCATTTAGGCACGATGGGCTAGAGTGTTTTGGCACTGGCACAATGGACGTGGACTTAAAGCATGTTGGAACAGCTGCCTGGGCAAGAGACATGTTAAAAATGTCTGTGAATACCCAGGCGAGCTGCTCTGCACATGCTCTAAGTACACGTCCAGGGATACCGTCTGGTCCAGCAGCCTTGCGCGCGTTGATCCGGCTCAGTGCAGTACAAACATCTGAAGAGGCCAGTATGATGGTTGAGTGGTCGGTTGAGGGAGAAATCCTGGTAGCTGGATGGTTGTTGTCTCTATCAAAGCGAGCGTAAAAGTCATTAAGCTCATTCAGAAAGCCGACATTAGTGGTTGTGGTGGAGTTGCTGGGTTTGTAGTCTGTAATGGCCTGAATGCCCTGCCAAATGCGTCGAGGGTCAGCGTTGGAAAAGTGATCCTCTAGCTTTAATTTGTAGCAGTGCTTGGCCTTTTTGATGCCCCTCTTCAAATTTGCCCTGGAAGTCCTGTAGGCCTGTGCATCACCTGACCTGAAGGCAGTGTTACGTGCCTTTAGCAAGAGACGCACCTCCTTGTTCATCCAAGGCTTCTGATTTGGGTATATAGTGATCTGTTTCTGGGTAGTAACACTGTCAATGGTGGAGTTAATGTAGACCAGAACAGAGGAAGTGTAGTTATTTATGTCCGTATGAGAGCCACAGGTGGCCTGGGAAGCAAACATACTCCAACTAGTCCATAGTTTAGTCCATATCCAACCATCATGGTATATCCAGTAGAGTATATATTATAAAAAAAAATACAATTATAATAAGTTATCTAAAACACTGCTTAAATAATTTTGCATAAGACATCTGTTCCTGTAAATTTCATAAAAAGAATCGTGAAGTAAAACTTTCATTTAATCCTATTGGAGAAAGAGAATTACATTTTTTCTATCCATACTACTTCTCTCTTTAGTAATTGTTTTTGGATATGACCTCCTCTAGGCAAATTCACCTGTTCTAATACCCTCCATCTGACTTGGGCCACTGAATGTTTATTGTAATAAAAATATTTTGCAACCGATAATTGCGTTTCAAAAAGTTCTCCCAATTTTTTTACTTTTGCCTTCCACTTCCGGTGTACAGTATAACTGCATATATTACTTTTATGTTCATTCAAACGTACCCATACTGCTCTAGATGTTTGTCCGACGTACACATATCCGCATAGGCATTTTATCAAATAAATAACTGTTGAACTGCTGCTTGTAAAGTGTCCATTGATTTTAATTGCAGTGCCCTTGGTTGGGTGTGTTATAGAGTCTCCATGAATGATGCCATTACAATGTGAGCAATTAAATCAAAAGTACCCAATTTCAATGGTGTTGGTTGGATATGGACTGAACTATGGACTATGTGTTAAACACCAAAGGGTTTTGCTATATAAAACACTAAGTGGTTAATAGATCATGTGATTGTGTCACATAAGCATACAGTATGGTTTCATTGTGCTGTATTTTCTGCTGCAATAAATGGATTGAAAGGCATTCAGGGTCGGACTGGGGGCATAGGGCCAACCGGGGATGCTCCTTCCTGGGCCCCCAAACCTCCCCAGGCACCCCTGCCCCAGTGGCAAAGACACTGTTCTGGGCCGGAAGGGAGTTCAGGGAGCAGCGGTTATAGCGGGTCTGGCTAGCGGGACCCACCGAGTTTTTTCCCGTTGTCCCACAGCCCTGTCCGACCCTGAAGGCACTGGCCATAGGTGTGCCCCTTCTATACAAAGTCACTGGATACTATTTGGTTTGGAAGCTGCCAGGAAGTGTTTGCACCCTTGAAAATCAAGTAAGTGGTGTGCGGAGGAACTTTGTATTGAACTGTGTAGATCTCTACCCGCCATCCATGTCCTAAACCAGCATTCCAGTTCTGTTGAGGAACTGTGTTTGCAGTTTGAATACATAAAACGCTTCCATTGGTGATGATGACTATTGTGCAGTGATTGGAGTGTGTTTCACTATTGTACTGTTTACGGAAAACCAAAGAAGGTTATTGTTGACTCCTGTTAGGAAGGCTTGTGTGTAATTCCAATGTCGGCATCTGTCCTTATCTCCAGGGACCCTGAGCAGGGAGCTTGCAGATGATAGAACATGTTTAGTTGGTATTTTAATACCAATCTTCAGGTATTAGGGAGTAACTGCTGGATCATGGGATTATAGGATGACATGAGATGATTAAGGCATGCGTATTACGCTCCAGCTACCCTGACCTTCAGAAGTGGAAGTTCTGAATTAAGTCAGGAATAGGTTTTCATGGGTTGTTGAACTACACCTCCCAACATCCACTCAATAAGAGATTTTTGTTAAAGTAAAATAGTTCTAAAAGGGTTAGAATACCCATTCTCTGTTTCCGTTCAGGTAGTGCTCTAACGGATGCATCTAAAGCAGGGTTGTTGATATAGATGGATATCTTTAGGTCTTGGGCCTCCACACATGGGGGGCTACAGTTATTAGAAATTTTAGAAAAACCAAAAACAACTGGCCTGCTAGCACCCTTGAGAATGGGCACCTTTGAGTGCATTAAATGTGCACATTGCACGGGCATTATCAAGGGTGATAGTATAGCACATCCCACCAAAGGAACCCCGATTAAGATTAAAGGCCACTTCACTTGTAATAGTTCTAATGTAATATACCTAATTAAATGCCCATGTGGGCTTCCCTATGTCGGGCAAACGTCAAGGTGTATAAAAACTCGCCTGAATGAGCACAAAAGCAATATAAGAAATTATAATCCCGAAAAAGAAAAATCAAAAAATGGAGACTCAAGTAAATTTGCAACAGAGTTATCCGTGGCCAAACATTTTTATTATGCTAAGCATACTGTTGCCCAAATAAGATGGACTAGATTAGAACAGATCAAGTTGCCAAGAGGGGGCAATGTTAATAAACAACTACTTCAGAGGGAGGCCTTTTGGATTAACAAAATAGATTCGCTTTCCCCTAGGGGACTTAATGAAAGTTTTGGCCTTAGATGCTTTTTATAGATCTTTTTATATATATTGTATATGACTTTTGTAACATTGTTTTTAATATGTTTTGTAACGTTATACTTTTTCAGATAAGAAAGCAGACTGTGATATTTGATCCGTATAATTTACACACAGATTGACCACTATCTTTTGGGACTTTTTGATTTGGATAAATACTGAAAGGGTTAATAAGTCACATGATGGATTAATTGCTCGTTTCCGTCTGGGGGTTGAATGTTTAAATTGCACTATGTTCATTGTTTCTGTATTGCACCTGAGGAAGGGGTTGTGTCCCCGAAAGCTTGTGTACTCAATAAATCTGCAAATGACCTAAGGCATTGCCTGCTTATTCTGGTGTGCTCCTTCCCACTTTGGATATACATTTGCTGTCAGGCCCGGACTGGCAATTTGTCAGTTCGGGCAAAATCCCGTGGGGCCGCTATATTTTTTTACAATTGGGCCGCAGTAACATAACTACCAGGGGCCTGCCGGAGCCGTGATAGCTGCTACCACAGACGCTGGGAATTGGAAGGTGAGGAGCGGGATTTCACGTGACGTGAGCCTTGTCCCAGAGCTGGCTGATTTTGAGAGGTGGGGCTAAAGGCAGAGGACGAAAGGGAGGGGGCAGCAAATGAGAAGGGAGAGAGCCTCGAACACCACCCCTGCAATTCCCTAACTCTAGTTAGGTTAGGGAACTTGCCACTCTCCCTCCCTTCCGCTCTCCGGTATTAGCTTCTCTTTTTTTCCTCATTACATATCAGTGCAGAGAGTTCCGTCAAAATACCGGCGATCAAATAAGACACACCGGGTCTGCACGTTGCTCGTTAACCAATCACACAGCGGATCACCAGTTCTCTGAAGGAGCTCTCTGCCTGTGATGTGCAATGAGCATGACAAATGAAAAAACAGTCAAGCAAGTAATAAATCTAGCAGGGGAGGTAGGCACATTCCTAAAAGGCACAGGGAAGAGGATAAAATGACCAGCAAGACAAGTTAGAAGCAATAAATATTAATTTAAAGGAACAGCACTGCTTTGATTTGCTTTGTTTAACAGATTAACACTGAAAAATGGTGGGTGAGGGGGGAGTAGTAAAGTGTGTAGAACCTGAGATTGACAGTGCAGAATGTAAATATGGAAGGGAATAGTGGGTGCATTAGGAAGGGAAAGAGGCAACATTTTGGAATGTATGGGGTTGATTTGCTGCTGTCTGCAATGATCTTTTACTAGCATGTAGGGGGTTAATGAAATTCTCCAAATGCATTTTCTGCAGTGACCATACTGGCATATCTGGATTAAGGAATGCTCATTACTGGCTAAAGAAAGTCTCAAATTGAATGGAGAAAGGTACATGATAAAGAGGACATTGTTGAGACAGCCGTGCCATTTGCACTGGACATTACATACTACACCTCATAGTCAGCTATCACCTTATATAGTTATGCAGGGGGCCCTCTGAGTCAGGTCTTTTGGTGAGTCCCAGGTGCCCCAGTCCGGCACTGCTCCCCCCAATGCCTGGACTTGTCCTGACAACTTGGATACAACTTTCTCCTTGCATGGAATTCTCTGGCTGCTCTAATCACAGCTTTGCAGATCCGTTGGACCAGGGAATTGGCTAGCCACTTACAATAAGTAACTCTTCTTGTACATGACTGATAGCTGAAAGGTCAGTAGAACTGCCTGCTATTACATTTTTTTGTTGGCTGGGGCTGTAAAGGTGGCATTCAGCGAAAGATAGAAAACTGTGTGTGTGTGTGAAAGATCCCCGGCCAAAAATTAAAATGATATAAAAAGGAGTTTTGGGATAGCATTGAATGGTTAACTGATTAAGGAGAAGTTATATATATATATATATATATATATATATATATATATATATATATATATATATATATATATATATATATATATATATATATAGTGCATGTATAGAGCCTCACCCTAAGGTGTCACTGACTTCCAGTGGCATAACTACTCGCCAGTGGGCCCTTTATATACATCTAGGTATGCCCTTTGGGTAACTAATAATAATAGTTAATTAATAACTGTAATATTTCACATTAATTACAGTTAAGAAAGGCAGCTTTTTATGCACATAATTTTTGCAGTTTTACGCCAATATATCTGTGGAGTACAAAACCATTGTGTTTACATGTGGGCTGCTTTGATTTTTTTGCCCGGGCTGCTTTTTACTCCCAGTCCGGCCCTGTTTGCTGTAACAATTGGCGTGGAAGCAGCCAGGGATACGGATGCACCCAGCAAGAAAGTAAGTGGTGTGCGGCAAAAAAACTTTTTCTGTTGGGCTACAGTTATTAGCCCACTGGTCTTCTGGGTCTCCTGGATGAGCGCTGCCTACAAGTAAAATGGGGCACCATAAAAAACCCTGATCTGCCCTGAACATGCCCCAATCAAGCCAAAGTCTGACATGATCTACCCATATCCTGCAAGCCCTATCCTTTTGAGACCCTCTAATTGTGTCTAACCATCTCAGGGCCCCTGGCTTCAATTCACCCCCCAATAGCAGCCATTGGCATGAGTGGAAGATGCATAACTTTCATTTGCATAATTAACTACAGATACAGGAAAACTGGAACACAAACCCAAATGGTACCTGCGATGGTTAAAGACTTATGTCTTCTTCCTCTCGGTAGTAGCAATTTTTGCAAATGAGTATAGCCATTTGCCAAGTTGCCTGTGACAAGAGGGCGGTGGAGGCATGTGGGCCAGGACTAGGGGGACCTATGGACCATTTTAAACTTGAACTGTAATAAATATTTTAATTTTTAACTAACAATTGAGCCTTGGGACATATATCTCTGATATCTATTTTTCTATATTGGGGTTGCCTTTGGAACCGGGGCAAGTCCCTCTGGCCCATCTTGAATCTACATGAATCAGTTTACACGGATTCCCCATTAGAAATAATCAGGACTGGGGGGAGGCAGACAGAAGAGGTGCCTAGCGTCCCCCACCCCACCATTGCGCCCTAGTTCTGTGACTGTTCTTCCAATCCATAGTTCTGGCCCTGCATTTGGGTGCTCCTAATCTGGCCAATCAATGGGTTCTCAGCAGGTCCGGACTGAGAATTAAAATAGGCCCTGGCATTGCAGGTACACAGAGGCCCAAACAGCCCCCACCAGCCCACTAAATACTGACTGTCTATGATACCTTATAGCAGCTCCTCTGGCATTTGCCAGAACCCACAGATTGCCAGTCCGGGCCTGGTTCTCGGCCCCTTGAACATGCATTTTGGCAAAAAATCATCCCGTTAATGTATAAATTATCTAAAGAATCCCACCAGTATTCCCACTTTCACCCATGAATAAATCCACTGGATAAAGCAGGACTAAAGACTACTGAGCTACTTTAACCGTTATTCCTGCTAATTACAATTTTCGGAATCCCTAATGTCACTCCAAATAAATCCGTTCCTTTTCTTGCGTATGAATTCTTGCATACCAGGGGCGAGGGGGTCAGTGAAATAGATCAAAACCAATTGTGAACAGGGGGGAAAAAAAGTTAATCCCTGGCCGGTTTTCATCCCGTGGCGCAAGCCTCTGCAAATTAATGAGCACGGAGGGTTTAGGAAGCATGTGTGAAAAAAATGGAGCCCCGGGAATGCAGACAATGGCGGTTGGTGCAAGGTCAAAGGCTGGCCCACTTTCCGTCGGTGCCAAAATGATATACTTGACAAGATGATGACCTCTTCAGTCAGATAATGCCATTTAAAACGCTGGGGGATGCAAAGCCGTGGTGTCTCTGATGGTTTGTGTGTCCTCCTGCCAGAAATGTTTATGAGACACACTGGAGCTGGAGTGTGTATATATGTGTGTGCCAGTTTGTGAAGTGGATGCTTCAACTAAGTGAATATGCACAGAGCGTTGCTAGGTTCCCAGCACTATTCCTGTATAATTATACACACAAGCCATGTGAGTGTATGTGTGCAGGTCCTGGGCGTCTCGAAAACATATTTTTTTTTTATATAATAATTTTAACGACGTTTCTATAATTACCCATGCTTGCCGACGGTAATTGCTGCAATCTGGCAGGGGAGAGAGAAAGGGAATGCGGTTGCTCAGTACAGTTTCCCCCGAATAAACTGCAGATTTATTGAATATGTTACCTGGCTCTATTCTTGGGAAGGGGATAGTGATGCCAGAGGTGTAATAACACAGAAAGCTGAGCCAGCCATTATTGGAGGAGAGGGGGGGGGCAGAAGTGTGCAGGGATCCAAGCATAAGCATATGGAACAGTAATTTATCTATTGTTTCAACTGCTTTGCACCATTAAAGGTTCATTGTTATAGTTATGAAATTTGAGCTGAGAAATATTGTTTCCTTCGTTGCTATTCCCATGGTATGGTTCTGAACTTCTAGAAACTCAGAGAGATGGACTAGTGCTTGGTAGAAAAGCAACCTCCTCTCGCTGCACTGTCCCATCCCCTAAAACTTCATTGCAAAATTGCTTCCATCAGGCGTCTACAGAATATTTATTTTCTAATAGGAACAATGTGCACTTTTTTGTACTGTCCCTTTAAAAAAGGGCAAGGCCTTGTATTGTGGCTGGCTTCCTGGGATTCAGGTGATCCAAATAACTCATAAAAGGCATATATGTGTCCGATTTACTGCCTAAACACCTATCCATGCACATTCCTTCCCTGTGGATTACAATGACATCATGAGTGGTCTTGCTGACATCACAGGAAATAAACTGTTGAAGAATACATGGAACACGCTAGGTTGATGATGCACGTCTACAAATGTTTGGTATGAATCCTAACTATGCCATTTACCTTAATAGCAGTAGTAGTGGAGTAGTAGAGCATTGAGATTTGTGTGTTTTGTAGAGCATTACAACTTAGAACAAAGGGGTGCAGATCTCAGCACCCATGTAATGTTATAAAGCCATTGAAAGGGTTCAGAGACGAACAGACAAAGGAATTAGGGGAAATATTTTTTTGACCTACATTTATATAGGCTTTGATCTGCTAATTATAGAAGGAGCCGCCTGAAAGGGAACATGGCCAACATATCCATTCAGGTGGCAAGATAACATTCTTTGAGACTTAAGGATAGGAGGTTCCACTTTCACTAGTAGGTTGCACTATGAGGACAGTTACATAGAGAAAAACACAACCATAGGAAGCTGTGGATGAGTGGTTCGTTGGTTGGGTTTGGAAATAAATTGAATGTCCCAGTTTTGATGTATCTCTCCTGGAGCATGAGGATAGATGGTTGTGTGCAGAACTTGGATCCAGTAGTGGTTTGGAGAAGTGCAACATTGTGCTCCATACCAAGAGAACTTGATATTGCGGCCACTGAGACCTGCGATCTTTGTAGAGACTCCATCTTCCAGGTTCCAGGAATGTCCTTAAAGCATTATTGGTGTAATAAGGATTCCATAGGACCACACTTCTGTGCTTCTCATGTTTGTGTAACTCATGGTACAGCTACTAAGGATGTACAGAGAGCATGATGAAGGTCATATGCCCTGAATACTCTTTAATTGATGTACTGCGTTACTGGGGAGTGGTGGCATCTCATTCAGGATTCTACTCATATTGTCCCGTTACCACCCTACCTATGAGTTGCCAGTCTAGGGGCCTTCACATTCCACCTGCCCAACTTCTTCTCCAGCCTCTTTTTTTCTACCAATAACAAACAACTGGCCTTTATTTAGGGTTTATTTAACCCAATGCGCATTAAATGCTGTTTTTTGACCGTGCAATTAAACTGAACAGGAAATCCTTCTGCCTTAAGGGATAAACAATAATTCCAACTCATCTCTCGGCTTTGGGGGATCTGATGTACAGCGACGAAGAGCAGCTGCTTTCCACGTTGCACTTGCACATCCTCTGCTTGTTGTGTTGCATAGGGAGAAAAGGTTTAAAATTAGCTGCATATTTTTCCCACTGCATTAACCCTCTGCAGCAGTGGCTGAAGCAATTTCCTTCATGCCCCCGTGTCTGTGGGTTTAGTAAGCTCCAATCTACTGGGCTGCAGCGGTTTCAAAGCCTACCGTTGAGCTTTTTTATTTCCATTTCTTTATTTTGGTTGGAGGCCAACTCCGAAATGGATAAATACTTCTATAAAGATCAGAGGTTTGCAGATGAGTCCTCAGTAGGTTTCTGTCTAGTTTCCGAAGAAGATGATACCCAAAGAAATCCAAGGGCTGGATTGGCTTGGAGACTTAATGGTTGCCATGGTATCCCAATTATGTAATAATCATGTTTGGTAAAGTCTGAGGATGAAATTGCATGGAATTATACATATACGTTGTATGCTGGCGCATTCTGCACTCTCACTCAAGTTGTTGGTTGTTGGTTAAATATTCGAAACCCTCATCCTGTAAATTGATGCAATCAATGTGGTGGCCAGAGTGGTAAGCTATAGGTTGTAGGTTTTCCAGTGGTCTCTAGTTACCCCGGTCTTGACACTGACTCCAACACTACAAGGTAGCAGTTCTAGACAATGTGCAGCATTACTGTCCCATAGAAAATTCTCAACTAGCTCACCAGTTCCATGGAGATTGTGGGATAGAATGCCTGGGCCATTCTCTCATCAGGATGAAGTTGGCAGATATTTTTTGTTGACCAAACATTGGTTATCTGTACTGACCTATTGGATCTATATACATTCCATAAGGTGTGACAATCTGGGAGGTGGTTAGAAAAAACCATGATCTTCTGCCTCCATAGACACCCATTATCTATCTGCCCTATGAGTACTAAACATTCTATAGTATCAGAGAACTACTCAGAACAGCGCATGGTATGGTGAACGTGCCCCTAGGATTTTTCATATGCCCACCTGACCAATGACCTTGCACCATTCCATAGCATTGGAGAGCTACTTCTACCTACCTAAGTGATTTCAAGGCTTCTGAGTTTGGTTCAATAGTACAACATTCTTGACGTGTTATGCCTGTGGTCATACCGAAAAATACCCATGATTCCTACAGATATGACTTTTCATTTTCAGTTCAGTTCATTTTCAGTTCAGTTCAAGTCTTGCATTTTGCAAATCGGACTACAAAGCTTTTGGGCAGTCTATTAAGGTTGTTAGCCTTATGCTGCCAGCCTAAGGCTTTTGGAGGGATCTGGGACATCCTCAAAATCTGTTTTGACATTGGCCCACCAGTATGTAGATAGGATATTGTGGCTAAATGTGATTGTAGAGGTCATCCAGAGACACAACAGTAGAGGTAGTGGTGGGGTGTGTGCTCACCTACTAAGTGTTTTTTGATGTGGCTCTAAGAGATTTGGCATACAAAAGAATTAGAATGGGCTGTTCCAGAACAGACTGAGGAATGTACTTAAAGGTTAGATCAGCTGATTACAATTAATCAGATCCTAAAATAACAAAATCTGCACTGAGTCAGAATAATAAGGCAATGAACAGAGCCCAGAAGGGCTAAGATGCCTGTGTCTTGGGAAAGATCATGTGATATTCGTAGAGCAGCTCATTATCTTAACGACTGACCTCACACTGACTTGTTGTTGTTTCAAAGGCCAAATATAAACTTAATTTGTCCTGCAGAATTGTACATACTACAGTGGAATTATTTTGCTGGAGCTGATTTATTGTATCACTCTCTCTATGGTAGCACCCAGGGAGTTGTGTGTGCTATGAAAGTGGCATTAATTGTGCTCAGCCATGAAGGGTGGAGAAATGCGTTCAGTCAATGGCCGATGGCATTTCACGGAGATCAGGGGTGATCGGATTCTCCTCCAAAGGCTCCTTCTGATTTTGCCAATCACGTTGAATGCAGAAGTGAATAAATATCCACATGTTGATTGACCCTGCTAAACCAGAATGAACACAAATTCACACATTCAGTCTGGCTATTGTATTCAGTTTTAGGTCAGTTCAGTCTATCTTGATTCATTGGGCTGACCAAATGCCTAGAAAGACCATGACCAATTACATGGGCATGACTTGTAGTCTGGATGACCAAATCACTCAATGTGCCTGTTGGCCAGTTGGTTGGGTACCAAGAAGTTCAGCCAGTTGGATGGATACTTAGATGGTTGAACAGTTGGCTCAGTACCCAGAAGGTTGGCCAGTTGGTTGAGTACCCAGAAGGTTGGCCAGTTGGTTGAGTACCCAGAAGGTTGGCCAGTTGGTTGAGTACCTAGAAGGTCAGCCAGTTGGCTGGGTATCTAGAAGGTCAGCCCGTTGGTTGAGTACCTAGAAGGTCAGTCAGTTTGCTGGGTACCTAGAAGGTCAGCTGGTTGGTTGAGTACCTAGAAAGTTGGCCAGTGTAGGGTCACCATATATGACATGTTGATAGGAGGAATTATGTGGAAATTATGTCAAAGTAATTTTTGAAGCCAGTGGGAAGAAGGAGTCATAATACTTTTGGAGGTCCTTATCCAGCCAAAAGACCATCAGCAAGGCATGCGCAATCATAACTTGGACATATAAAAATGTAATTTATAGTCATTATAAAAAACCATCTGCATTCATTATATGTTAACATGTAAGTGCCATTTCATTATGTTTGTTGTTGCTGCCCCTTTATCTGCGGGCTTTTGCATAGTAATTGGAATGAATGTGGCTATTAGTGTGCAGCAGCTTGAATGGGAAGCCTCATCCAATAGAATCTTACTTAAATGAATCATTTAAAGCATGTCCTGTGGCAACCGGCAAATTGGGCTCCCATTCCCCTCCGCTGTGGGATCTGATCCAACCCAAGAGAGCACGAGGAGCTAGAGACAGTTATTAAGGAGCTGAGGCAGGAGAAATAGAAGGCAATTTGTGAGATTTTACCATTGTCATTCTGAGTAGCTGGAAGCACAGGTTCAACTGAGGCCTTGGGATTATTCAGACAAAAATGGTTTAGGTCAGTGGCCAAGATGGAGTTCTATTGAGGAGCTGTGGTCCTTCTATTTACCTGCACCTGCTTTGCTACACCACATGTATAGGTGCAGTGGTATAGTGGGCCACTTGTGCTTCAGAAATCTTTTTTGTAAGGGGTCCTGGAGAAGTCATGGGACACGCCTGTCTCAGAGCAGTTGTGCCTGGAAGTAGGAATGAACTGCAGGAGGACACAGGAGAGAGGGTTGCAGGACTGCAGATGGAGTTTAGAGGGTCACAGACACCAATTAAGCTTATTGAAAGTTACCCCAGGGTTGTGCCGTTATACTCTCTCACATCTGATACAGTTACAGGTTGGTGAGTTATTGATTGAGCTTTGACCCACTGATATAAAAATAAAAATTCAGTCCTTAAGCCTTATCCATTGGGACTGTGAATCTGTGTCATGGACCTATAATTATCAGGCACCACAGAGACTGCTCTATGAACTGCAAGTCAGATATTAAAGGAAAACTACACTAGAATAGACCCTGTAATTGTGACCATAGTGTAGTTTTCCTTTAATATCTGAATTGCAGTTCATAGAGCAGTCTCTGAGGCGCCTTATAATTATAGGTCCATGACACAGGGGGAGATTTGGGGTGAGTGCTTATTTGTGGTACCCCTGGAACTATAGCAGGGTGACTGTTACCCCAATGTTTCTATATATCTGTAACCTTGTTATGAGCTAAGGGGGCTCAGTCTGAAGGCCAGTTAGGGGGAGATTTGGGGTGAGTGCTTATTTGTACCCTCGGTACCCCTGGAACTATAGCAGGGTGACTGTTACCCCAATGTTTCTATATATCTGTAACCTTGTTATGAGCTAAGGGGGCCCAGCCTGAAGGTCAGTTAAGGGAAGATTTGGGGTGAGTGCTTATTTGTGTCCTGGGTACCCCTGGAACTATAGCAGGGTGACTGTTACCCCCAATGTTTCTATATATCTGTAACCTTGTTATGAGCTAAGGGGTCCAGCCTGAAGGCCAGTTAGGGGGAGATTTGGGGTGAGGGCTTATTTGTGCCCTGGGTACCCCTGGAACAATAGCAGGGTGACTGTTACCCCCAATGTTTCTATATATCTGTAACCTTGTTATGAGCTAAGGGGGCCCAGCCTGAAGGCCAGTTAGGGGGAGATTTGGGGTGAGGGCTTATTTGTGCCCTGGGTACCCCTGGAACTATAGCAGGGTGACTGTTACCCCAATGTTTCTGTAACCTTGTTATGAGCTAAGGGGGCCCAACCTGAAGGCAAGTTAGGGGGAGATTTTGAGTGAGTGCTTATTTGTGCCCTGGGTACCCCTGGAACTATGGCAGGGTGACTGTTACCCCAATGTTTCTATATATCTGTAACATTGTTATGAGCTAAGGGGGCCCAGCCTGAAGGCCAGTTAGGGGAGATTTGGGGGTGATTATTTGTGCCCTGGGTACTCCTGGAACTAAAGCAGGGTGACTGTTACCAGAATTCTATACTGTATATCTGTAATAATTTATTTGTCCCAATTTTAGCTATATTGTAGCTTACTATACACAGGAAACTGTTGGCTGAGTCGGTAGGCAGTCAGTCTGTGTATGGGCACAATAAGGTGCCAGCTCATTCCTGTACATATGAGTCAGCACAGGCGAGAGCACTGAATGCCATATATTATACCACAGAATAAGGGTAATGAATAAAGAAATATAAAAGCTTGCAAGCTACTAATTTAAATGGTGCTTTTATGAGCACTTACCAATTTATTTATCTGAGCCTCTCTTTAATATAGAAATAAGAGCTGGCCTGAACTCCAGAGCCTGCCGGTGCTATTGTGCTGCCTGCTATCACCCCACCTACACGTACAGAACTTTTCTCCCGGTAGGATTTGTGGCTTGAAATAAAACACCTCCGGATAACCTGGTGTTACTGGGATTTTTTTTTTTTTTACTTCGGAATTATTTTTACAGCGTGAATCACAAGCCTCGTGCGGCACAGTGGCCAAGGAATAATGGAACTAATCTTGCTAATATTAAAAGCAAAGAGAAATGATGGAGAACAGGAAAAAATAAATAGTATAATATGGAATTGTGGGAGGAGGAGGTAAATAGTTATTAAACCATTCTGGGAGGGTTTTGGAAGAGGGGACCTGTTATAAGCGGAATCCTGCAGAACATCAATTAAAGGCTGGGGGAATAATAATGCAACAGTAAGGGGCACATTTACCTAGGGTCGAATATCGAGGGTTAATTAACCCTCGATATTCAACTGTCGGAGTAAAATCATTCGACTTTGAATATCGCCATATATAGCCATATTCAACCATTCAAAATTCTAACTTTTTTTCCTCTATTCCTTCACTCGAACTAAGTAAATGGGCCCCCAAGACTGCCCCTGTCCTTTAGTTGATAGACTGGCAGGAATGTGGGTAGGGTTTGGGTGGATCATGGGTGGGATCATAGGGTTTGGCCAGGGAGGATCTTGGTGTGGCCATGCATGCAATTTAGTTGTTTTTTTTTATTTAATTGCTTATATAAAAATGCCTGCAGAATAGGTTTTCACCTTTTTGCAGGAATTATACCAGCTGGGACGTAAAGGGGCAGAGATGTGACATAAGGGGGGGAACATGGTATGGAGGAGGGAAGCAGTAGGTTTGGGATAATACTCCATAGTCAGCACCAGGATATATTATAGTGCAAACAGCCTCCAGCTAATGTGGTATGGGGATTACAAACCAGTGTACTTAAAAGAGAAGTTTTCCTAGAAATCAGGATGTGCTCTGGTTTCAGCAGGAGTTCAAGTTCCAGGGCACATATTGAGTATATGGAGGATGTGATCACGGGATAGAGGACTGGCAATACATACTTGCTTTTTGCTAGGGGCTGTGTTAAAGCCTTTGCCTCCTACGTACATCTGTGATCTCCCTTGCGCAATGTGTACATTGAGGCTTCTGGCGTATATGTTAATGAGAGCATTACCTGCTGTCTCTCTATTAGAGATGGGGGGGGGAGAGAAAAAATTTGCAAAAGAAAGAAAAACAACATGGATCAAACAGCTTCCATTGATCATCATCATTATCAGGGGCTTCATTTCTATGCGCAGATCTGCTTCGCTTGATTTTAATAACGCCGCTTAATAAATGAATGGAATCATACATTTTAATGCAATAAATCAGGCACCAACTGGGTTAACGTCTTGCGTGACGCCAGGCAATATAGTCGCAAGTAAAAAACACACAGACGCAATATGATATACTGCAGGTATGCCATCTATCTGGAAACCTATTATCTACACAGCTCCAAATTATAGGAATGTCTGTTTTTATTTATACATTTTCAAGATGAACTTTCATCTTTTTAAATTTTCCCAGCTTTGATCCTCCAGGATGGGGCCATTCCAATAGCCGGGCCTGTATTTTCTTTATAGGGACCCAAGGGCCCATGTCTAGGAAGGCAGCTATAGGTGATGGCCCTCAGGTGTTAAGTTTAAAAGAACCCTCCCCTACCACAGGCAAGAGGCAACTGGTTGAGATTTGTTGCTTAGGGCCACACTGGACTTAAATAAAGTCCTGCCCACAATTTGGGAATCTCAATATTAACAGTATCAGTAAGTAAAGTGGTTGAGGTAGCAAGCCCACTGCAGTTGTAAAATGTTGCTTATTATACTGGATATAGAAACTTGTATAGATCTGACCTACTGGGCCTATACCTGTACCCCTCACTTTTACCTGAATTAATGTTTATTATTGGACTGTGCTTAAAGGGACAGTTCACCTTTTGGAATAGTGCAGGCAACACAATTCCAAGAAAAGCTGCCATTGCTTTCTATTTCCTACAACTGTTAGACAGTTGCTAGGTTTAATTACCCTAGCAAACAGTGAACCGCTTTAAAATCAGAATGGAGGATCAATAGCAGAGGAACTAAAATAATTCAAAATAATTGGTTGCTAGGGTCCATAACCCGCCTGACAACAAGACAGCATTTTAGCTAACCATTCAAAACCCCATACCGTATAAATAAAGAGGGCCAAGTGCTTAGTTTAATTGGTTTATCTAAAACAAATGAAACATAAATATAGAGGGAAACTTCCCCTTTAATATGAATTAGCATACTTCAAGCATATTTTGATGATGGGAGAATGAGATTCTCCACTATTAAAAATGTATTTTTTGGCTTTGACACCATTGTTCGGGGCCTGGACACCAGTTTGTGGGGAGACACTTAATGTGCGCGTCTCCTGTATAATATCAGTCACTGCGTTTGACATGTACAGCCGAACGCTTGTTTTGCTTATAAATCATTTCCTGTTTCCCACCTTCTCCCAGCGCTTTAACATAATTACTGTGGGGGAGATAATTGGTGCCTGATTCTTCCCTGTACTGAAATGTAGGTCACGTTGGACGTCTGAGTGCAGTTGGTTTTACTTGAGGAATCTGGTGGGAAGGGATGTTATTAGACTGTAGGGGGCCAGGGGGCCGGTAGATGGGGGGTCTGACCCGGCCGGAGGGACAGAGGTTAAATAAGGAAATAAATATGGAATAAGGAGAGTCAATGTCATGTCTGTATAGAGCCTGAGATACACCAAGGAACCTATGCTATTTATCAGCAGGCTGTGGAACAAAAATACCCTAGCCCATGTCTGGTCATCTTGTGCATGATATTGGCTATAATCAAAGGAACTGAAATGAGACATTCAAGGAATAGGGTTAAATGCATGTAAGCTCAGGTGAAAGATAAGGGGCCCCTGTGCATTGCAGGAATAATAAGGAAGGAATTGAAACCTGCAACCTTCCAGCTGTTGAACTACAATCCTCAGCATAGCTATAGAGTAGTTTGGCAATGGGAACAGCAATTAGTACCAGGGACAGGGATCATAGTTATAGAGAAGTTTAGTAATGGGAACAGTGGTCAGTACCATGGACAGGGATCATAGCTATAGATAGGGTTGCCACCCTTTCCCAGAAAAAAATACTGTCCTTCCTATATATTTATCTTTTTTCCCCATTAATAACATTGGGATCAACCATCATTTTTACCGGCCAGGTGGCAACCCTAGCTATAGAGTAGTATGGCAATGGGAACAGTGTTCAGTACCATGGACAGGGATCATACCTATAGAGTAGTTTGGCAATGGGAACAGTGTTCAGTACCATGGACAGGGATCATACCTATAGAGTGGTTTGGCAATGGGAACAGTGTTCAGTACCATGGACAAGGATCATGGTTACAGAATTTGGCATCTGCAGCTCCTTCTGGGATGGGGAGGTAATATTTATTATTGTCGGGCACAACTGCTGCAACTCTTTCACTGATATAGGGATATTTCCAACTCAACACGGAAATGGGAACAATATTTAGTACCATGGACAGGGATCATGACTTCAGAATATGGCAATAAGAACATAGTTCAGTACCAGGGACAGGGATCATGCAAATGAGAATGAGCATATTTAGTACTCACACAAACACAGGGAGAACATGCAAACTCTTGCAGATATCACTTTGGCTTCCATAACCCCCACGACTAACCTTAAACTAGATATTACCTCTCACTGATGGATTTCTAAGTTGAAGCAGTTTTAGGGGGGTTCAGCAGCACCCAAGGATTTTCCTTGCTACTGTGGTTAAATCTTAGCCCTAGCTTAATGGAGAACAAAAACCTTAGAAAAATACTATTATTATTATTATTATTATTATATGCTAGTATTCCAAGAAGGTCCTCCCTCCCCTCACACCAGTTTGCCCCCCAAAATCTACCCTGTTTGTTCTCAACAGGCAGACGTGTGCAGACGGGTATTTAGGCAAGGAGATGGCTCACCAGAACTTTTACTATTTATCTAAGATTAGTTTTATATACTTTTTATATTCATTTTTTATATAATAGCATATTTTAACAGTTGAGTGCCAGTGCTGTAGCCTCCAGGTTTCTCTCTGACCTATGCCATTCTACGTGTTGTCATGCCATTCTACGCTATCACATTTCAGTGTAAGGATGAGGAATAAATGTTGGGGTCAGAACAAAAGGCATATATTACACATCAGTATATACACTAGGCATGTTCAGCAAGCAAATAGCTGATACTCATCAGGACTCATAAAATAGATTCCGTGACTGGTATCGTGTCATTGCCACATATCAGGACTAGTTTGCTGGAATTGTTAGGTTGGCTCTGTCTTAGATGTGTTTAGTTGAGACATGTCTGCACTAGTTTCTTGGCAACATCCCAGGCATGTTTAGCTTGATTTGCTAGCATTCTTCAAGTTCTATTTTATTGAGCCCAATCAGGACTAGTTTGCTTGTTTAAAATTGATTTGATTCCTCTATTCAGGTTACGAGACCAAGCAGGCTTTGCTGGTACTGTTTAGGATTGGATCAGTTGACAGTAAACAGGATGGGTTTTCTGTGTTTTTGCTGCCACCAAATAGAAATGGATTGCTTACACCAAACAGGACTTACTTGCTTGTATCTCATGCATTTCACTGGCACCATTTTGTTGGCACTGTTATGGGTCTGTTGAGCTGCTGGCACCAATGTTCATTTGTTGGCACTATTCAAGTCATGGTTATCTGCCATCAGACAGGACTGGCTTTCTGGTTCTGCTTAGTATTTGTTCAGCTGACACCAAATGGGACTGACTTTTTGTTACCTTGTAGGGTGGACATTGCTGGCACCAGTTAGGACTGGTTTGCTGTCTCTATTCCTA
This sequence comes from Xenopus laevis, assembly GCF_017654675.1. Classification (NCBI taxonomy): domain Eukaryota; kingdom Metazoa; phylum Chordata; class Amphibia; order Anura; family Pipidae; genus Xenopus; species Xenopus laevis. The sequence goes on from NC_054378.1 coordinate 12,978,631, forward strand.
CTTATTTAGCTGGCACCAAACAGTACTGGTTCGTTGGCACTATTCAGGACTAGTTTAGCTCACCAATCTAGACTGTATAGTTGGCACTATCCAGGACTAGTTTAGCTGACATCAACCTGAACTGTTTTTTGACACTACTGTATCTAGCAATAGTTTATCTTACATCAATCTGGACTAGTGTGTTGCCATTATCCAGGTCTAGTGCAGCTGACACCAATCTACACTGGTTTGTTGGTACTATCCAGGACTAGTTTAGCTGATACCAGACTGTACTGGTTTTGGTGGAGATGTTTGAGATTTTTATCATTAATGCCAAATGGGACTGCTGATTGGTATCAGCAGTCCCATTTGGCATTAATGATGACTGATGAACTTGTGCTATTCAGAACTAGTTTTGTTGGCACAAATCAGAACCTGTTTGCTGGTTCAGAACTAGTGTAGTAGATAACTATCAGGACTGGTTTTCTGGCACAGTTCAGGACTAGTTTAGATGACATCTATTAGGACTGGTTTGCTTGCGCTGTTCAGAATTAGTTTAGATGACTCTCAGGAATGATTTGTTAGCACAGTTTAGGACTAGTATAGATGACAACTGTCAGGACTGGTTTGTTAGCACAGTTCAATACTTGTTTCATAGACAATTATCAGGACTGGATTTCTGGAAGAGTTCAGGAGTAGTTTAGACAACAACTATCAAGACTGGTTTGCTGGCAAGTTCAGGACTAGTTTAGTAGACAACTATCAGGACTGGTTTGGTGGTGCAGTTGAAGACGAGTTTAGTAGACAAATATCAGGACTGGTTTGGTGGTGCAGTTCAGGACTAGTTTACTAGATAGCTATCTAGACTGGCTTGTTGGCACAGTTCAGGACTAGTTTAGCTGACAACCATCAGGACTGGTTTGCTGTGACAGTTCAGGAATAGTTTAGCAGACAGTTCAGAGGTGGATATGTGAAACTGACATTAATGAGATTGCTCTCAATGCAAACACTGAAGGCGACAGCATGGTGATGGACTTGATGCCCTGGAGTTAGTGGCACATGATCCCCAGTATCCTCAGAATCTCCTCTACAATAATAAACCAAAGCCTTCTCTGCACCTTGTGCCAAGATCTCCCTATTCCCTTAGCCTGACACTAATGCCACAACTCACAAGTGTGCGGGTGACCAATCTCACCTCCCCCTCACTCCCCAGTCCTGTGCCGGATTCATCATTAATAACAAGCCTTACAATAGCCGGGGACTGGGCTGGGGCTGCTCACATGACTCACTTCTGTGAAAGATCGCAAGATGTTTGAGCTGCTCCAGTCTGCGCGCAGCCGTTTCCCAGCTGACAGACAGGATGAGGGGTGGGCTTCTCCACCCGAGTCCTGGGTGCTGCATGCCCAGCTATGCTCCGTCTTCCACTCTTCCCGGGCACTTCCTTCTCAATCCAGGGTGCACAGAGTCTGGATAATCCTCCCTCCTTCCCTTACTTTGGAGATCTCTGCTGAACTGTCTCCAAAATGAAGTCTTTGTTCAGCGCTTTCACAAAGAAAGAAGGTAAGAGGCTTGCTGATGGTGCTGCCAACTGGATTTCTTGCTATAGTTTATTGAGAAATAACTCGTATATCTTTGCCCTTAAAGGGAATCTACTATTGCAGTCCAGGGGTTTTTCTCTATGAGGAACACAGTTCCCTATCAAGTAGATCCGATAGTGGAGTGAATGAGAGAAGTAGGGGTTGTTCTACCTAATTGGTATTGAGCTGTTTGGTGACTTGATGAATGCCCCCGTCTGGTTCTCTCGCTGGGTATTTTGTTTAGATGTATTGTTCCCTGCCTTGAAAGGCATCTTTAATGTGGAGGAATGTTCCCAAGCACAGCATTTACAGGGCAGAGGGGATCGGTGCTCCTGCTGTGAGAAGTTCCGAGCAGGAGATACAATAATGAATCAGGATGGGTTTGTTTCCCTTTATCGTTTGGCTGATTTGGGACACAGCTGTGATCGTAGTGGACCTGAAATTAATCACTTGGAGGCAACGTAGCCTTGATTAATGACACCAGCCTGCCCCTACTGTGTGAGATAGTCAGCCTTTCAGCATCATTTCATGGGTACGGAACTCAGCAAGAACCTTGTCACTAGTACCTACCTTGCCAAAAACATTTCTCTGGTACCGACCAGGAAAATTGTCGCTGGTTCTTGCCTGCTCAACAATATTTCACTGGTCCAGTTTCACAGCAACATCTGTTCTATCGTTCTATTATAAGGCAAATCCTTAATTGCTTTCTCTTTATACCTGGAAGGAGTATTTGTGCAGTCACTTCAATTTAAAAAGGTCAAAACAACTTGCTCGACTGCTATTAGTGGATTTTGCCCACTGTACCTAAGGTTATTTGGCTTTGTGAGTATTAGTGTGGATGTTTCCTGCTGCAAGAATGATATGCTCTGTATTACCTGCAGTGTCTGTTTGTCAGTGCCACATCTTGTTTTGGTGTTCTCTGCCCTATTTAGATAAGGTTCCCTTCTGTAAAACCCCAGCTTCAGCTTAGTGTGGTGACATTGTGCGCTTGGCCTCTGTGATTGTGAATCCCTCCTGGTATTGCCTGCTACTTAAGAGTGCTGCCTGCTCTCTAGATGTGCTGCCTGTCCTTTGAGAGTGCTGCCTGTCCTTTGAGAGTGTTGCCTGCTCTTTGAGAGTGTTGCCTGTTCTTTGAAAGTGCTGCCTGTTCTTTGAGAGTGCTGCATGCTCTTTGAGATTGCTTCCTGCTCTCAGAGTTTGCTGCCTGTTCTTTGAGAGTGCTGCCTGACCTTTGAGAGTGCTGCCTGACCTTTGAGAGTGCTGCCTGACCTTTGAGAGTGCTGCCTGTTCTTTGAGAGTGCTGCCTGTTCTTTGAGAGTGCTGTCTGTCCTTTGAGAGTGCTGCCTGTCCTTTGAGAGTGCTGTCTGTTTTTTGAGATTGCTGCCTGCTCTATGAGATTGTTGCCTGTTCGTTGAGAGTGCTGCATGCTCTTTGAGATTGCTTCCGGCTCTCTGAGATTGCTACCTGTTCTTTGAGAGTGCTGTCTGTCCTTTGAGAGTGCTGCCTGTCCTTTGAGAGTTCTGTCTGTTTTTTGAGATTGCTGCCTGCTCTATGAGGTTGCAGCCTGTTCTTTTAGAGTGCTGCCTGTTCTTTAAGATTGCTGCCTGCTCTCTGAGATTGCGGCCTGTTCTTTCAGAGTACTGCCTATCATTTGAGAGTGCTGCCTCTTTTGTGAGAGTACTGCCTGCTCTTTCAGTGAGCTGTCAGTTCTTTGAGAGTGCTGCCTGCTCTTTGAGAGTGTTGTCTGCTTTCTGAGAGTGCTGCCTGATATCTGAAATTACTGCTTATTTTTCAAGATTTTCACCTGCTCTCTGAGACTGTTGCCCTCACCATAGAAATACTGTGTGCTCCTTGTGAGTGGTATGACCCTCTCTCTAACAGTATGGTCCTCTCTCTTCATTACCTGATTTCAGTCAATACTATCCATGTTCTATTTTGTGAAGGTATACATCTCTATGACTAGAAAGACAACCATACACTGGTTGGCTTGGTTGTTAGGAAACAACTGAATTTTGTCCAATGTGCCCATTCACATAGAAGGCCAAGTAACAGTTATTCATTCACTTGCACGGTGGCCTCAATCTGAATGGAACTGGGAGGGGGCTTCAGCTTATCAGTCTTCCGCTATTAGCGATGCTTCATTTCCATGCCGGCAGTATCTGTGGGAATACTGATATCCAATCAGATGATGCTGACTATTAGCCACAGATCCTACCTGATCCCCATCGTAAGCAGCTCTGCTTTAGGACTGTATGGGGGAGGAGGGTACCATGATAGAATGTATATGCCTCTGAATTAAATATTTATTAAAGGGATCCTGTCATCGGAAAACATGTTTTTTTCAAAACACTTTAGTTAATAGTGCTACTCCAGCAGAATTCTGCACTGAAATCCATTTCTCAAAAGAGCAAACAGATTTATTTATATTCAATTTTGAAATCTGACATGGGGCTAGACATTTTGTCAATTTCCCAGCTGCCCCTGGTCATGTGACTTGTGCCTGCACTTTAGGAGAGAAATGCTTTCTGGCAGGCTGCTGTTTTTCCTTCTCAATGTAACTGAATGTGTCTCAGTGGTACATGGGTTTTTACTATTGAGTGTTGTTCTTAGATCTACCAGGCAGTTGTTATATTGTGTTAGGGAGCTGTTATCTGGTTACCTTCCCATTGTTCTTTTGTTTGGCTGCTGGGGGGGAAAGGGAGGGGGGTGATATCACTCCAACTTGCAGTACAGCAGTAAAGAGTGATTGAAGTTTATCAGAGCACAAGTCACATGACTTGGGGCATCTGGGAAATTGACAATATGTCTAGCCTCATGTCAGATTTCAAAATTGAATATAAAAAAAATCAGTTTGCTCTTTTGAGAAATGGATATTAGTGCAGAATTCTACTGGAGCAGCACTATTAACTGATTCATTTTGAAAAAAAAATTTTTTCCCATGACAGTATCCCTTTAAGCACTGCTGTAAGTGATGCTTCCTTATAAACATGAGATACATATAAGGCCTTCTCTAGATGAATGGGGTGTGTATCTGCTCTCTAGGACAGGATTTAGAGTTTATAATATATGGTGCTAATCCCTTTTGTGCTTTGGTGGGTTATTCTGGGGTTTAGTCACCCATCTGGTTTAGGAGCAGCCTTTATCCCCAATTAATTTTAGAAAACCAACAGTCAGGCCTACTGCTCTCCAAACAGGATTAGTCTTATTTCTAGGAAAGAGGCTCCTTTTATTCACAGGGTTGTAGCATGGAGCATCCCATTTGAAGAGGTGCTGCTGCCTCCCCATCTTGCCCTTAGGAAGAGGTTTTAATGAGAGTGCTTTTTTAATCAGTGGCGTTTGAAGTGGGTCCCCTTCCCAGTGCCGCTCTCATAATGTGCCCATTGTCGTACCTGAAGCTGGACACAAACACTTGAGATCAGCAGCGGCAGTGATAATCTATTCCCTCGAGCCCCCCGAGCCGCTGGCAACTGCTGTGCCCCTTTCTGCAAAACACAAGACCATGAATTATGTGTAACAGGATCTAATGACTCGCCGACAACAACAGAATAAAGTGTACAACCGTGCCAATAACTCCCTCCGCGTGGGCGTTGGAAAAAGAGTCAGGATGTAAACAGTCCAAATTAAAGGACAGTTTGTTATAGAGTTAATTTCAATATGTAGACCAGGACTGTCCAACTGTCGCCCACATGCCAAGTGTTCTCCTCGTTGTTGCTATAACTGTTTTATAATAATCTGGACACACAAGTGTGCAAAAAAGCCCTTGCGCTAGTAACTTTGTTAGGTGTAAGGTGCACTCTGCTCTTCTAAAGGCAACAGGCTTAAATCCATGTGCTCCCTTGCTCCTAGCATCTTCTGGTGCTCCTGCCTTGCATGTTACCAATGATCCTAAGGCAAGGGCCATGTCTGGAGAAGTCCACATCCTTCCCACCTCCAGGTTTAGGACACTGGGAGAAAGCCCTGGTGGTGGATTCTGGTTCTGGTGGGCTCCATCACCCTAGGCAGATTAGCAGGTGGGTGGTGCATTGAGGCCAGATTGTACAAATATCTGTGGCACCAACACCTGTGATTATACAGACTTTACATTCTACTCTGCTCCACTGGAGCTTACAATCTAATATGATGTGCAGTTGGATGCTGTACTGCTTTTCTACCTGAGGGCTGCAGATGTTTTTTGCAGCTGAATTGCTGAGATTAAAAATTGCAGGGATTTAAGTTTTATTATCCTCAGTGGGGCTGTCCTTGTTATGAAATGCATTTGAACTACATGATATTGTATTTTGTATTAATGCTCCGGCATCTTGACTTTCCACCCTAATGTTCTTGTAGCACCGAGCTCTGACTGGGCTAAGGAGTAGAAACATGCCCTTGGGTTACAACAGCGGTTCCCCAAAGCAGTGGATGCACTGGCTAGTACACAGAATGAGCTATACCCTACTGCACTTTATTTTCTAGTAGTGACTGCAATAGTGCTTACTGCAATAAATCCTGTGGTATCATGGTGTTCTGACCTTTGATATATCTTTATAATATAAATAATATTTATAATATAATATGTCTCAATTTATTAGATGCGTTCAGGGCTGTACAAACTTTTTACTGTCCCATTATTAATATGATTATTTATTTATATAATAAAACATAATATAACCACTCCCTGCTCAGAGGTTATTATCCCATTGTTACTATAGGCACCATCTCTCCCTACTATACCTGCTATCCCACAGTCACACTCCCTTCCCAGAGACTATTATCCACTTTTACTATAGGCACCATCTCTCCCTACTATACCTGCTATCCCACAGTCACACTCCCTTCCCAGAGACTATTATCCACTGTTACTATAGGCACCATCTCTCCCTACTATACCTGCTATCCCACAGTCACACTCCCTTCCCAGAGACTATTATCCACTGTTACTATAGGCACCATCTCTCCCTACTATACCTGCTATCCCACAGTCACACTCCCTTCCCAGAGACTATTATCCACTGTTACTATAGGCACCATCTCTCCCTACTATACCTGCTATCCCACAGTCACACTCCCTTCCCAGAGACTATTATCCACTGTTACTATAGGCACCATCTCTCCCTACTATACCTGCTATCCCACAGTCACACTCCCTTCCCAGAGACTATTATCCACTGTTACTATAGGCACCATCTCTCCCTACTATACCTGCTATCCCACAGTCACACTCCCTTCCCAGAGACTATTATCCACTGTTACTATAGGCACCATCTCTCCCTACTATACCTGCTATCCCACAGTCACACTCCCTTCCCAGAGACTATTATCCACTGTTACTATAGGCACCATCTCTCCCTACTATACCTGCTATCCCACAGTCACATTCCCTTCCCAGAGACTATTTTCCACTGTTACTATAGGCACCATCTCTCCCTACTATACCTGCTATCCCTCAGTCACACTCCCTTCCCAGAGACTATTATCCACTGTTACTATAGGCACCATCTCTCCCTACTATACCTGCTATCCCACAGTCACACTCCCTTCCCAGAGACTATTATCCACTTTTACTATAGGCACCATCTCTCCCTACTATACCTGCTATCCCACAGTCACATTCCATTCCCAGAGACTATTATCCACTGTTACTATAGACACCATCTCTCCCTACTATACCTGCTATCCCACAGTCACACTCCCTTCCCAGACACTATTATCCACTGTTACTATAGACACCATCTCTCCCTACTATACCTGCTATCCCACAGCCACACTCCCTTCCCTGAGACTATTATCCACTGTTACTATAGACACCATCTCTCCCTACTATACCTGCTATCCCACAGTCACACTCCCTTCCCAGAGACTATTATCCACTGTTACTATAGACACCATCTCTCCCTACTATACCTGCTATCCCACAGTCACACTCCCTTCCCAGAGACTATTATCCACTGTTACTATAGACACCATCTCTCCCTACTATACCTGCTATCCCAGTCACAATCCCTTCCCAGAGACTATTATCCCACTGTTACTATAGACACCATCTCTCCCTACTATACCTGCTATCCCACAGTCACATTCCCTTCCCAGAGACTATTTTCCACTGTTACTATAGGCACCATCTCTCCCTACTATACCTGCTATCCCTCAGTCACACTCCCTTCCCAGAGACTATTATCCACTGTTACTATAGGCACCATCTCTCCCTACTATACCTGCTATCCCACAGTCACACTCCCTTCCCAGAGACTATTATCCACTTTTACTATAGGCACCATCTCTCCCTACTATACCTGCTATCCCACAGTCACATTCCATTCCCAGAGACTATTATCCACTGTTACTATAGACACCATCTCTCCCTACTATACCTGCTATCCCACAGTCACACTCCCTTCCCAGACACTATTATCCACTGTTACTATAGACACCATCTCTCCCTACTATACCTGCTATCCCACAGCCACACTCCCTTCCCTGAGACTATTATCCACTGTTACTATAGACACCATCTCTCCCTACTATACCTGCTATCCCACAGTCACACTCCCTTCCCAGAGACTATTATCCACTGTTACTATAGACACCATCTCTCCCTACTATACCTGCTATCCCACAGTCACACTCCCTTCCCAGAGACTATTATCCACTGTTACTATAGGCACCATCTCTCCCTACTATACCTGCTATCCCACAGTCATACTCCCTTCCCAGAGACTATTATCCCACTGTTACTATAGGCACCACCATCTGATGCATTATGTGTAGTAACCCCTGCTTGGAGCCACTAAAGACATTTCAACATTCTGTCAGTTGAAGAGAAGAAGAAGAAGCAGATATTTATCTCTGTGTGTCAGTGGAGCTCATACTGAGCCATCATTGGCAAGCTATATAGAGAGGAAGTGTTTGATTCTAAATTTAACTCAGTGAACGTTGGCTCCAGTAGCCAGAAACAAGCTTCCCCTTCTCTCCAATCTGCCGCACATACACAGCGTATTTATCTGCAAAGACAGTTTGCTAGCTGAATAAAAATACATGGCCTGAGCAATTATTCTCTTCAAATCAGAGAAGGCTTTTGTGTTCCATGTTCTTAAGCCATCGGAATATTTACTATATGGCATGTTACACATTGCAGAAAGGAATGGTTTTCTCTGATAGACTTACACAGTGATCACTTGAGAAATTATCTGTAGGGGCCCCTCTTATCATTAGACCTAGGGATCATTAAGGTTCAGCTTCAGTTGTTTCACAAAAATACTCCATATTTTGAAGCAATTGCACTTGGTTGAGGACATTTTTCCTACTGGCTAAAAGTTCATGTCTTCCCCCTTTCTCCACTCCCAAGTGCAGCAGGGTTGGTATCCACTATTTTTGGTCATATTATTCCAGGTGGTTGGTGGTCATCACTGCATGCTCTTGCTCGTGACATTGTGCAGGGGGCCTAATGGGAAAGGGGGTGTTATTTCCCATTACAGTGATGATGTGTTTCCACCTTCTGAAACTAAATTTTGCCCCAGCCTCCCGCAATTTTCGACCTGCTAGACTTTGCTAGACTCTACACGTCTTCTCCAGCTGCTGCCGCCCTATAACAATGTGCATGGGGAAATGAAAACCCAATGGGTGAGGTTCATATCGGTTTCAAATGTCTACATTGGCCCTCATTATGAAGCAGTTGTGGACCCAGTGTGAAATATTAGGATCTGACCAGTTTGGCACAGCGTGCAGGTGGCCGGATCGGGCACAGATTTACTCATATGGCGACTTTACCAAGCAAGCAGATCAAAGTGTGTAGAAATAGATAAACCTGCAAAGTTTAAGTGGTGGAAGCCAAAATATGACCTGGTGTCTTATTAAATTTGGAGGAGGAGATGTGTGTATTCTTGGATCTCTTTCTGAACCTGTCAGGATATTATACAGAGGATTCTTATGAATAGGACAAGAGACAGATGCCCATCTTGATTTTCTAACCTAATTTAATGTTTCCTATTCTCTGTTCCCAGTGCCATTCAGGGAAGCGCCCAGCTACTCTCATCGGAGAAGGGGGCCTCAAAACACGTTAGCAGCACCGAGAGTCTTGCTCCGCTCCAACAGTGACAACAACCTCAACGTCAACAACCTCCCGGAGTGGTCAGCCTCCTCGGCCTCTTTACACCGCAGCCTTTCACCACAGCTACTGCAACAGATGCAGAATAATCCTAATGGTACAGTGAAAACGATTGGGAGCTATGCCCAGGTACCACGGAGTCGCTCACCATCGTTGAACCGCTTGGGGGAGGATGCAAAGAGACAACAGCACAGGCATATCAGGTGAGTCCAAAAAGGATCGTTGCTGATCTGTCTATTACATTGCAGTTGTAAGACTGAGTTGAAGGGAGTGTGACTGTGGGATAGCAGGTATAGTAGGGAGAGATGGTGCCTATATTAACAGTGGATAATAGTCTCTGGGAAGGGAGTGTGACTGTGGGATAGCAGGTATAGTAGGGAGAGATGGTGCCTATAGTAACAGTGGGATAATAGTCTCTGGGAAGGGAGTGTGACTGTAGGATAGCAGGTATAGTAGGGAGAGATGGTGCCTATAGTAACAGTGGATAATAGTCTCTGGGAAGGGAGTGTGACTGTGGGATAGTAGGTATAGTAGGGAGAGATGGTGCCTATAGTAACAGTGGATAATAGTCTCTGGGAAGGGAGTGTGACTGTGGGATAGCAGGTATAGTAGGGAGAGATGGTGCCTATAGTAACAGTGGGATAATAGTCTTTGGGAAGGGAGTGTGACTGTAGGATAGCAGGTATAGTAGGGAGAGATGGTGCCTATAGTAACAGTGGATAATAGTCTCTGGGAAGGGAGTGTGACTGTGGGATAGCAGGTATAGTAGGGAGAGATTGTGCCTTTAGTAGCAGTAGGGATTATATACTTTAGAAGGGGGGTATCATGTGTTGCAAGTAATTATCTGAAGGACTGAATAGACTGTCTAATGCATTGAGGCTCTGCAAATCATTTTTGCCCTTCAACTGTAATGTGCTGCCCCTGGCATAATCATTCCGTTGAGGATGAGTAATAGTTAAGTCTGTTGGAAGCTCCTGGGACGGCACCTTCCAGGGAAGTCCAATAAATCGAAGAAGAAACACCAGTGAGAGCTGTTGATGGATTGTAACCTTTAGTGAAATTCTCACATAAGGGGAAGTGTGGAACATTTAGAGCAGCTGTTAACATGTTCTGCCTTTTATAAAATGCTCCAAATCAGAAGGTAAATATCACATGTGACAGCGAGGGAAGAGTCAGCTGGTCTGTGCAAGAGCTGAGCATTAGGACAACCCACTGGAATTTACCCTTTGTCCTTTTATGTTTTAAGCTGGGGTGGGGTCTGGGACCCCATTATGTATGTACATTATGTATTTTGTGATACTAAGCTCTATAGTTAGTATAGATATGGGTATATAGAGAGGGGTGTGTGTATGGATGCTGGGTTTTCATTTGGAGGGGTTGAACGTGATGGACTTTGTCTTTTTCAACCCAATTTAACTATGTAACTATGTAACTATGTACAGCTGTAGCAGGGAGAGATGGGCCTGCTCTACTTTAAGTCCCACAGCAGCCACTGGGTCTGCTGCCTGGGTTGTTACACCCTCTGGGTATGCCCATGCAGTTTTTGAGTAATATGTTTGCGTGTAGTGGAATTACTCCTAGGGCATTATATCTGGGTAAAAACGATCCCCACCCCTTTTCTTTGCTAATTCCATACGTGACCAATCAGCCCCCTGCCACCACTCTACACTTGCCTATCCGCCAGCTTCTTAAGTGCCACCTTTGGGGGTCTCATTGCTCTGAGATCCATTTTTTCATAAAGGAAAAAAAAAAAGTGCAATGTGAAGGTTTGAATCTGTGGCTCTATTTTTGGCTCAGATGATTTTCTCTGGTGCAGGGAGGCTGTGATATTTATATGTTAATGTATTCTGTCTTTAGCCCTTCACTTACAGTTGAACCGTTTATGCAGCAGTAAAACAGACAAGGAGAAGAGTAAATGCCAAACGGAATCTTCCCGGGTCCTAATGAAGGTGGCGTTCTCTGTGGCGCCGCTAGCACCCCGAGTCTTGTGCCGTTGGATTTACTTAGCACAGTAGGAGCCGGGGCATAAAAAGAACTACATTTAGAATGAAATGAATGCATTAACAGCACCCATATATCCTCACAGTGGTGTAACTATAGAGAAAGCAGACCCCGCAGTTGCAGGAGGGCTTGGGACAGGGGGGCCCAGACTGTGGGGTCTGCTTGCTCTATAGCTAATAAAAAACCTCCTCCTGCGGAGGAAGGGGGACGTAAGTCCGGCAGGAGTGGGCAAAGTTGGGGTGAGGAGTGGGCAGGGCGGAGATGGGACATGGGCAGGGCGGGAAGTGGAGTGGGAGGATGGGGATCGGAGTGCGTCTGAAGATTTTTTTGCAGGAGGGCCCCAGTGCACTCTAGTTATGCCACTGAGGGGGCAGTTAGGGACATAACAGGGCATGACCAGGAAGCAGCTGTCATATAAAACCTCAGGCAGTAGCGTCACTAGAGGGGGTCGGGCCCTGGTGCGTGACACGCAGCCGGGCCCCGTCCCCCTCCGTACGGCCGCATTTGTCAGTGGCGCACGGGCTGCCGAGGGGCCCTGAGGGGGTGGGGGCCCCCCTGCTTCCCCGGTAGTTCCGCCACTGACCTCGGGGGTTTTCGCCTATGCCCCATTTAATAAAAAGTAGCAATAACAATACATGTGTAGCCTTACAGAGAGCATTTGTTTCTTACATGGAGTCAGTGACCCCCATTTGAAAGCTGCAAAGACTCAAAAGAAAAATAATAACAAAATGAAGGCCAGTTGAAAAGTTGCTTAAAATTAGCCATTCTATAACCTACTAAAAGTTAACTTAAAGGTGAACCACCCCTTTTACTCTTTAACTCTTTCCATTCTGAATTGCTTTGTTGTGAAAAGGCGTGGTCAGTTGAATATGGGAAGTTCTTAGGCATGATCAAGGAGGTCAATGAGGGGTATAGCCTAAAAGCCTCCATACATAACAATGGAAATCATGGTCATTTCTACCATCAATTTATTTGTTAGGTCGGTTGAAAAGTGGCCATACTTGGAGCTATAGGGTCTGGAGTTATTTGTTAATTTCATTTCTACTACCTGGCTAAGGCTGTAGAAGGAGCAGCAGTCCCTGTCACTACTGGGGGCCTACAAGGTATAGGAGGCCAATTTGTTTATGTTTATGATAAATATCTTTTCCCCAAAGTTTAATGGGACTCTAAAATGATTTTGGCCCAGTAACTTCTACTTAGACCACTTTCCCAACAATTTTCATGGACTGCGGGTTATTGGACAGCAGGTACTGGTCAGCAAGTTAGTCATTAACTCTTCCTTCTTATTCTTCTGGCTTTGCCAAGATTATATCTAGAGGCCCCAAGGCCAATGATTGGATCATACCGCAGGCCTATAGGGGGCCTATGTTGGGAGTCCCATACACTCTCCAAGAAGCTACTGACTGGAGGGCCATGTCGGCAGGGGCCATATTGGAAGCTTTTGTTGGGCCATGTATGGTAAATTTTAATGATGCCATCTTGCCCTACTGTCCGTACTTTGCTATACCTCCTATGCCTCACTTTTATGCCTCTCTTACACTTGACCATCTCTGGCCACATTGGAGGAACCCATTTTTAGGGCTACCACAGACAGAGAAACACTTAAAAATACAGATGGAGCAATTGGTTCTATGCTGTGCAACATGGCCCACACCCACCCAATCTGTGTAATTTGGTCTCCCCCATGTCAATGTTTGGGAGGCCCAAATTGTTCATTGGAAAGTGTGCTGTCCTGCCTGCGGTTCCTCTAGTGAGAGCACCTGTGATCTGTGCAAAGCTTTAAAGAATTTTCACAGCATTTAAGGCAGACATGGAATTTTTAACTCACCATGATAATAATATTGATTTTAGGGAACTTGAGACATTTCTTTGAAGAGCAAACAGCATGGGATTTACGGACTTTGGTTGAATATGTCCATGTGAAGCGAATCCCACAGGGGTTGAGAGCTCGCTTAACACCAACGCTGTTTTGTGAGGTTGAAGTATTGTTTAAACCGCGGGAAGTGCTCCATTGATTTAATGGTAGAGATTATGGAGGAAATCCAGAAAGGATTATCTGAACTTGCTGCAGAGCTCATACAGGCAGAATCAAGTATCAAGAATAAAGGATCTTGTCTATAACAGTATTGGAAGGGACAGTGCCCCCAATCTAAATAGGAGGAGAACATTAAAACAGTTAAAAAAACAACCTAATATTTTTATCTCCCGACGAAGAAGGAGCAGTGGTCGTGATGACTGATTTATGTGTTCAAGAAGTTCATTGACAATAGGAGCTACTATATTGTATATATGAGATTAAACAAAGATCCCATATTGAGGATACAAAGGTAAATCTCTATTTTGGTAGAGGGAACTTTATCAGCTCAGGTTATAGACTTAATTTTTCTCAATTCAGTCTAAACTGGTTACCCTGGCCCTTAAATTCTCTCCAAGGTCCACAAACTCCATTTGCCTTTATACCATGAAGTCCAGGAAGAGTTCTGGTGGGTGATGAATGATGTACAGACAGAACTTCTACACCTCCATCCCAAATGTTGGGGGTCTGGATCCAGTCACTGATCGTTAATTTTTTTGAAGGATGTCTTTTATTTGCAGATAAGAGGGACTATAATGGGGTAATGACTCCATCCTATGCAAACGCTTTCTCAAAAAAACAAGAGTTGGGTTCACTGTTAGTAAGAGTAGTTGTATGACCTGGGCAAGCAGTAAAGTTACCCTCAAAAAATTTCCACCTTCAGGTAACACCCCAAAAAACTTCATCCGTTTACTTTGTATTTGGTGGAGCCTTGTGTTAAAGGAGACCCAAATCCTAAAAATAAATATGGCTAAAATGCCATATTTTATATACTGAACTCATTGCACGAGGCTAAAGTTTCAGCTTGTCAATAGCAGCAATGATCCAGGACTTCAAACTTGTCACAGGGGGTCACCATCTTGGAAAGTGTCTGTGACACTCACATGCTCAGTGGGCTCTGATTGGCTGTTGAGAAGCTAAACTTAGGGCTCGTCACTAATTATCCAGCAGAAAATGAGCTTCCCCTGTAATATAAGCCGATGCTACAGGGCTGATTATTAAATTCTGATGCTAATTGCACTGGTTTCTGTGCTGCCATGTAGTAATTATCTGTATTAATTATTAATCAGCCTTATATTGTGACATTTCTATTCTATGTGTACTGTATATTGTGAGTGGGCCCCTAAGCTCAGTAAGTGACAGCAGCACAGTCAAAATGACTGGATAAAAGGCCATGTATGCACAAAACATTGCTTGGGTCTGTCTTTATGAGCTATGGGGTTCCTAGATCAAAGTTTGGACCTCAAAGAAGGGGCTTGAGCTGAAGTCTGGAAACCACTGTGTGTTTTTTTCAGGGAGATCACAGAATGTTTTGCCTGGATGCTCCTATTGCTGCCATAGTCGCAGGTTCAACTTTGCAGCATTGCAGCAAACAATGAGACCTTCGCTGTCTTTGGCCTAAAAGCAGTAAAGTAATCGATGCTAACTGCTGGTGATATGAAGGCTGATAGACACAGAGTAAATTTGTATGACTGTACTTTTTGACACCCCCTCCTTACGCTTTAAATATGGATGTGGGAACTGTAACACTAGGCTTGATAAAGGGCTTAAAAAGTTTTGATGCAATAAATTTCTCGTTTGTTCAAATCTACGGTGTGCTGCTGATAACTGCTTGGACTGGATTACTTGACCCTGAAACAGGCGTGGGTCCTTCAGTACAGCACCTGGTACCACAAAGGTATGTGTTCAAGGTTTTAAGCTCTCCACCTCGGTCTCTGTACTTTTTGCTATGGTCTGGAATTGCCATATTGCTTTTTGTGCTTCTTATTGTGGACTGTACAGGGTTATAAGCAGTCGTGCACAATACATAATAACTAACTGCCAGTTCTTGATGCCGCTCTGTTTGTGTTTGCAGTCCTGGTGCCAACAAGGAACCCGCGCCTGCCTTGGATTATCAGGGTCCCAAACGCAAGCTGTACAGTGCATTGCCTGGAAGGCAGTTCATCGTGGTGAAATCCTATCAGCCCCAAGGTGAAGGAGAAATCCCCCTCCATAAGGGAGACAGGATAAGAGGTTAGTCTTTAGTTCTTCTGCTTAAAGGGCTACTTTACCTTTTTTATATTTTTTATTGTTGCATTTGTATTGATTAATGTAAATATGCAGATCATTGCATCATATTTCCCTCCTATGGTCTCCCATTGCTTATTTAAAGGTGCTACAGACTCTTCTTGTAGATTCAGCTTGAATTGCCATCAACTAAGGCCTCTGTCTACTTTATCACAAGCTATTGGCCTCTTTTTGTAGTATTACCCCCTTACTTCAAGCTATAACATCCCAACTGTGTGGTCTAAAATCCACGGGGGTCTGGTCAGCTAAATAAACTGATAATGGAATACTGGCATAGTTTGTAGTTTATACAGAGCGTTATTATAACGCTATACCACTATAGCAATGGTAAAGGACCTTCAAAAAAGAAAATGTCCATTTTCCTCCTTTCGATTAAAATCAGTCGGCCTGTGCTCCGTTTCCCATAAACCAAAAACAAACAATTCCTTGGGTTCCCTTAGAATTATAGAAACAATTAATCCTTAGATCTCTTTAACATTGATCCTTAGATAGCTTTTAGATTAAAGCCTAATTCTTCTGCTTATACAGAATTTGGATTATTTGGGAGACGGCCGTAATTTGGAACTTTGTGGATAACGGATCCCATACCTGTATAAGAACAGGGAAATAATTGGACGAGGAACCCCTTGAGTTCCAGAAGGTTTTGGTGAAAAATCCTTGTTTTTGGAACCTGGAGGATAATGCTTTTTTTTTTTGTGGTTGTTTTTATTGTAGTGTAAAAGTCTTTGTGGGCCCAATTGGTAATGTAAAGGAAGACTGTTCCCCTGTGGCCCGTTGTCAACCATTTGCAAGAGCTGAAGGGCTGCAGGTTGGGAATAAACTACTACTGCTACCCTACTGTTGCCATTTTACCCTATGGTATCCAGTGTCGGACTGGGACACCAGGGGCCCACCCAAAACCCTTAGGCCAGGGGCCCACCCTAAAACCTTTAGACCAGGGGCCCACTCTAAGTATTATTTTCTTCCTTTCCTTTCTCAACCTTTATTCTCCTAGTCGCTTTTCTTTACATACTATAACCTATTATTCCATCTATTTAGCCTCTTTATTCTCATAGAAATAGGGAATGACCATGAAATAGGCCAAATGTTTAGAAGCAGGAGGGCCCACTGACACCTGGGCCCACCAGGAGTTTTCCTGGTATCCCGGTGGGCCAGTCCGAAACTGACGGTATCTGCTATGTCCTATCCTTCCTACCTGCAGTGCCCATTTGCACCCTATTGAACCAAGCCGAGTTTTCCCAGGCAGCCCTCTGTTGCATAGTCTCTACTGAGCCAATCTGGATTGGGTGCCATGTGTTTTAATAAGAGGTTTGGAGAGGAAACCGGGAATACGGAGCTCTCCCATAGTGAGCAGATGGCATTGGCAGATTATTGCCTGATTAATGAAATGAAGTGTGTTGTTTGAGTTGCAGCCCATCCGTCACGTTCTAAATATCAAGACGGCTAAAACCTGACCCTTATTGGACACAGTGGATTTTGGGTTGCCCCAGAGGAACACAATAACACATTCAGTGCCGTCCTGCCAAATTGCTTGCTGTCACGCAGTATGCTGCTAGAATCAGTGCACTGGGGTATTTAATGGACAATGGAAAGAGCCAGAAATATGTGTTCAAGCTGTTGCAGAACATACAAATAAATCTTTTCCACATATATATTTATTTTTATAGTTTTGAGATATCAAATAGTCTTTTACTCTACTACCTCAACCAGGGCCGTCTTCAGAAATCACGGGGCCCTGTACGGCAACATTTTCTGTTCCTGCCTGCCCCCAAGCATTGGGATTGGATAGGCTGGAGGGAAAGTTCCTACTTCACCCATCCAATCCCTGTACATCTTTATTGGGACTTAAACTTAAGTGACCAACGAGGGTACAGAGAACTCAGAGAACTGAAAAGGAGAAAAATCATGCTGGCACCGGAGCTCCTATCCTTTCTTCTAAAGCTTGCAGCGGGCTGACAGCAGGGGGGCCCGGCTATTCAAGTAAGTGAAGCATGTCTGACACAAAAACCGGTAAGCCCAGGACAACTGTGCCCTCCTGATGGCGGCCCTGACCTCAACCTATTTTTTTTCCTGCAGCAAACACACCAATCATGCTGTTTGACGGTTGGCCATTCAAAACATTGCTTGATGCTATAATCATCTTATTAGACATGAGGTAATTAGTGAGTATGTGTCTCACAGCAGAAGTGTGTTGTTTGCAGCAGGGAAAAGTCTTTGAATTCTAGAAGTTTTTAACCAATAGTATGCAGACATTCCATCTAAGACGTCCTCAGCTGGAACACTCACTGTCAAGTTCCGAACTAGATTCAGTGTCAGAGCAAGGACTATTGTGCAAATCATGTGCAATGCTAAGCACTATCTGGAGTGCTGTAAATGGCACCACCTTTGGAAAAAAAGCCCTCTAGAATGCTAAATGGCATTTTACCATCTGACACAAGTCCGGGCTTGGCAGATACCAATAGGCCTTAAGGTGTAATCAATGAGATTTGGTGGAGGAGGTACAGTATAATGGCTTGGGCTGTTTTCAATGGTTTGGGCTCCTGGTTCCACTGAATGCAAACCTTAAGGCTACAGGGACGGGTGAGCTTCCTACTTAGTGGCAGCAGTTTGAGGAAGGCTCTTTCCTGTTTCAGCACAACAATGCCCCCATGCACAAAGTAATTCTCTTGCAGAGTTTCCTGAGATGTTTCCTGACCTGCACAGAGCCATGAACTCAACCCAACTCATCCCCATTTGAACTCATTGGAAGCCTAACTGGGAGCCAGGCCTGATCCTCCAACATCACTGCCCAACCTCACTAATGCTTTGTGGCTGAATGGAAGCAATTCCCGGCAACAATGTTCCACAATCTAAGAGGAATCTTCCCAGTAGATTAGGGGCTGGTTGGACAAGCATAGTTTTGGACATATACTGTAGCTCTGTGAATTCTTCCCATAAGAATAGCATCAGTGTAGTCTTCTAAACAAGCACATGGAGGCATGGCCTTGCATTGGGGTTTGATAATAATCTTATGGAATAAAATTATGTTGGTTCCTGATACACAGCACTTTAATCCCTTCTGATCCTCTGATTACCATGCATGGAACTCTTGCCATGGGGCTAGAGCAAGTAATGCAGCTCCCTGATAAACAGAAATATCTCATGTAGGACAACATTTTCAGGGAATAGCGTCCCCTGTGCTGCAGTAAAGCTGAACTGCAGTGGTCACTATGTTGGAGGTCGGGACAATTTACCATGACATTCTCCCATTAAGTCCCCACTCCATAATAGCCTAGATTGGATTGATGCCAAGGCTGCATTGTGATCATCACTTGTCTTCCTAATTTATCCCTGCCTTGTTGTTAGGATAAGTCAGACAATAGCAACCAGGCAACTGGAGAGTTGCATGACAAAAAAATGAAACCATTCATAAACACAAAAACCACAAAAAATAAATTAAAAGTAAATAAGAAATAATACAATCAATACGAACTGCAAATTCTCTTAATGGTGTAGGCCCCTTATTATATACCAACTGCAGTGTTTACTGATACGTAGCTCTTCATGGGAGCTGTCCACTTGGCAGTCAGAGGGGTGGGATCTTGAAGCTCAATAGGCTTCTGTGCTAACGAAAATATATTTATGAAATTATGCATTATTATCTGTTTATTTTGTCTCCATTTACATTCCTGTCTTTTTTTTTATTATTGGTCCAGTTCTGAGCATTGGTGAAGGAGGATTCTGGGAAGGAAATGCCCGGGGACATGTGGGATGGTTTCCCGCTGAATGTGTGGAAGAGATTCAACCCAAGCCAAGTGATGGACGATCGGGTAAGAGACTGACTTATACAGGGGTAGCAGTTACACATATAGGTGGGTCCGGGTTATCCAAGGAAGCTGAGGTTCCAACATTCCACCATCAGCCACAGCCCCCTGGACAGTACAGTTAAAAGTATAGCTTATAGTTACCACTGAACATTTCTTTCATGTATATTTGTGGGAGTTGCCATATTTATTGGCTTTATGTTAAAGAGAAACTGCTCTATACACCTTTAGATTGTAAGCTCTTGAACAGGGTATTGGTCTCATGATGATACTATGTCTGTATTTTATGAATCAGTATATTATGTGAGGCCCACATGGGCAGCAAGGGTTATATATATATATATATATATACACAGCATATAGAGATGTATATTTATGGTATGTGTACGTATAGACTTGAGATGAGCACTGATTTGCTCTGCAGTTTACCATAAGCTGGAGACCTTGTGCATAACTATATCTGATGCTCACCAAGAACCAGGCTGAAAATTTCAGGGGTGGAAAAAAGTATGCATTGCTCATTTTTGGGGCACAGTCCAGGATGTTTCTGGACAAACCCTACCTAAATTGGGATCTGGACTTGGTAAGACCGGCCCTGTTGATGGGTAGGAATTATAGGCTTGCGTGTGGGTCAGTGAGCCTCAAAGTAGGCTTGTCTGCTGCCCTTGCCTCCTGCCCTTGCACTTTGGATGACATTGTTTTTTCTGGGCTTTATGATGGGGTCGTGACCAACACACAATGACATCAGTTCCAGTTGAATGAGGGTTGGGTTGGAGCTACACAGTTCTGATGGGTCCAGGAGCAAGC
Organism: Xenopus laevis; assembly: GCF_017654675.1. Taxonomy (NCBI): domain Eukaryota; kingdom Metazoa; phylum Chordata; class Amphibia; order Anura; family Pipidae; genus Xenopus; species Xenopus laevis. The sequence goes on from NC_054378.1 coordinate 12,999,019, forward strand.
AGATCAAGATGATGCTTGTACCACTATGCTCCTCCAAACCTCATCTATGGTTGTGTTTATACATCAATGGCCAGTCGCTTGTTGGATTCTGAAAGACATGACGGGTGGCTAGCACCATGCAACCAAGCCCTGTAGTCAAGGCTACCAATGTGCAAGTTATTAAAGCCAGACTAAAAGCTGCACCCTAGAAGTCCTATATACTTTGTCCTGAGACACAAATGCCAAATGACGCCACTAAATAAGTTACTGCATCTAACACAAGATAAATGTGAGTGCTCTGACATTTCTTAAACAGCACTTTATAGATGGGATTTCGAGGGTTCTGATGTCAAGCTGAAGTGCCGGGTTGATTAGAAGAAGAGTGCGGTGAGAGCACCTGACCTAGCAATAGATCGTCAGCTGGAAATGAGACACATGATGCTTATTGCCCTTGCTGGTCATTCAAAGAGATACTGTCAGAGCCCCTCCTGTTTTTATTTCACTGTAAATCTTTAAATCTTTTGAACAGTTTTCATTATGACTGATTAATTGGACTCTCTTAATAAATCCACAGGGTAAGTGCAAGAGCCCTAAGGGAAGTATAATTGCACCTCAATCTAATGAAACCCATCTACTGAGCAATCTCTGTGGGATTTGCTGTTCTCTAAATCTTGTGCCAGTCAAAGTGCAGCCTATGGCATTGTCAGACAAAGGAAAACCTTGTACTTAATACCTGTCATAGACTGTTGGTAAGAACATGGCTCCCTGGGACCTAATGCCTGATGGCGCTCCCAAGCTTACACATCTGAATGAGCTTACACCTCAGTGCTGTATTCAGGGGTTTTGCATCTGTTGTTGCATTTTACACCGTGCCCTGAGCCTTGTGAGTCCCTAGAAGTCATACGTGTGGGATCAATGCTAATGGTCTTGTAAGACTCTTGTTCTCAGATAGCTAAAATCCCAGCCATGAAGCAGAAAGTGAACCGACTGTGTTTTTGGTCAACAGCAACTGACTTCAGTTCATCAGATGTCAGTCTCTAAAGGATACTAGTTTGGTGTCGCCTCACACACTGGCAAACAGAAATGATATCTCAACGTGACTTTGAAATCTTCCCATGGCAAAGCTTGAATAAAAAGAGGAAAAAGCCGCTCCATTAATTAAAAGTCAGGTTCCGCAGGGCGAAACCATGTAATGAAATCACACAGCGGAAAACGATATGGAAGGAATTGTGTTCTGATCATTGTTTCAGCTCGTAATTAATTCCATTTCCCCTCTCCAAATAAATCCATCATCTGGAGAAATCCTTCTAGGTTTGATGGGACCGTCAGACATTAGGAGGGGATATCCTACCCCTCCGTTTTTCAGCAGGCACTTTACATTTTTGAGATCTATTCGTGCTTGCTTCGTTATTACTTCCTGGAGTGACACTTGGGTCTCTTTTCATAATTTCATTACCTATATAAAGAAAACATAAGGGTGAATGATTACTGATTTGGCTTTGCTCCCCACAGAAACATCATCACCCTTTGGCCTCCTCTTGTGTTATAATTCTATTGGTATTATTGGAGTGTAGCTAGTGATAGATATAGCTTCCTGGGTTTTTTTCATATCCAGCTAAAAGCCCTACCAGGCTAGTGGGAGAAAACCTGGTGGGTCTGCCACTCTAGCCCCACCTTCACTCACTGGTCTACTCACTTGGGTCGGCCAACCTCAACGGAGGAGAATGTAAAATGAAGAAATGTGGCTACAGCAGAGTGAAGAGAATATCAGAGATAATGTGGTTGGACTAGGGATGAGTGAGATGGTGGCAGTGCTTGCCCTAGAAGTCAAGTCATCCAGTTGTCCCAAAGTATCTCAGTCAAACCCTGGTTCAAATAGCAATGTTCTCACCATTAATCTGATGGCCCAGATGCCAAGTCCCAGACCTTCAGCTAGAGGGAAAGGATAACCCCAGGGAACATCATAGGTAGAACTACTCTCTACAAATGTGTTGTGTTGTGTTGCAGGTATTTGCATTGACCGACCTTTAGAACAAATCAAAGTCACATTAATGGATCGACCCATTAGGAACACAACGGAATCACACATATTCCCTGAGACGCTTGGTCTGGCCTATACACCTTAATTGTCAGATTAAATGGTGACTTCAGTGGGGGTCAATATGAAGTCATGTGTCTCATCTCTTTCTATTGGACGTTTTCCATAATTCCAAGCGATACAGAAATACACCTCCATGATAGATCCTTTACATTTGTCTTTCAAATAAATGCTTTGTTCTAGCCATAGATAAGTAGATGAGGGCTGGACTTAATCCCATAAAGGAGTGCAGTCTAATTAAATCTAATTCCTGAAATAATCACCCTAATATCTGTGAATGATATAACATTCTGTGGTCTATGGAAGGAATATTAGCATTAGAACTGCTGCTCCATTCTTTGTTTCTAGACAAGCCAGGCATCAAGTCTTAAAATGCCACTTTCCTACTACCCTGGTGAATCCTGCCTATTCTTGATTCTTCGTTAAAGTGCTGCCTGGCAGTATCCATCAATTCCCAATCAATATATATTATTCTGACCTGCAGGAATGGTTTCCGAATCAATGCACCTCCATATGAAGACTGCATCTCAAGCACTGCCAGGCAGATCCAATCAATCTCCAATCTCCAATCAATGGCCTCAAAAGAGCCAACGGCTCTTAAGAAAAGAGGTGGGCAGGGCTCTAAGGTGCACTCTCTAAAGGGAAGAGCCTTTACGCTTTAGTCTCGCCAACCTCTCAATGACAGTAGAAGTAATGCAGGGACATTCGTTTTAGCCTCTCACACATTGAGCTGCCTCAGTGATTGGATCATAATGTTGATCACTTGGGTCATGCAATGTGGTCATGGCCCAAATGCATTTTCAAAGCTACTCAGTCAACCAGATATCAGTTGGGCAGGTCAGTCTTCAGGCACCATACATAGCTACTAACTCACTCTGGTTGGAGCCACTCTGGATTGGGCCAACATAAAAGCTTCCCATAGATTGGAAGCCAAACACTGCTTTTCCAGGCTCTATAATGTGGCCACTAGTGATGGGCAAATTTGTCTCGTTCTGCTTGGCCGAAAAATTCGAAACAGCGAAAATTTTGCGAAACGCATTTCAAGTCGATAGGCGTCAAAATAATTTTGACTCACATCAATTTTGGCGCCGCGACAATTGTTAAACATGTGGCTATTTTGGCCAAATGCATTGAAGTCAATGGGCGTCCGGATCATTTTGACGCACACATTTTGAAGCGCGCATTTTCGCTCCAGTTTTGCAAATGTATTCACCGGCGGTGAAACGCGGGAATTCGCTGCAAATTCACATTTGACGCATTTATTTGCCCATCACTAATGCCCGCAATATATAGGAGCCCTAATCAAATGATTTAGTTCTTATCAGCACCAATGCCATCAATCTTTGCTTCAAACATGTAGAATGTGTTATAGCCCTTGTGCATTTCTTTATTACATTACATAGGCGTCTGATTGGCCCGTGAAGACATTGGCATTTAGCCATGTCTGCAGTAGAGTAACTCTATGTTACTGGGCCCCACAGCCAATTAATTTTAGGGCCCTCAACATAACCAGAGGTTGTACTTTTTTACCAATATAAGTTGAAATCGCTCATTATTTAGGGCCTCATGGGAACCCTATACCTCCTGAGCTCCCCTGCAGCCGCAGGGTCTGCTTCCTCTGTAGTTACCCCCTGCATGTCTGGAACTGATAGTATGTGGGTAGCTGTAAGGGATGAAGAGCAAAAGATGTCCATCCCAGTCTACATAGAACCCTCAGGACTGGGCTGGAGTTGGTTTTTATAACAAACAAAATGGGTTAACATGACGATAATCAGCACAGCGGCTGAATATGACAGTTTTTCCATCCCTGTCACTACACTGCCATCTGCCTCCCAACTCCATGAAATGCCACTGGCACAGGAGCACGGCAGCCTATTGAATTACAGAGTGGCGCTCCTGGGCACATGTCTCAAAGCCCGTTACCTCTTCTCATAAATACTGTAACATATATAGGCTATTTCTCCCCGTTATTCACCCAGCCAGTGTCTTTTACAGACCTGTGTCTTGTAGAGGTTTATCACGTGCCCTGTTTATGGTCAGAACTTGATTATTCCCCAAGACCTGTGTGTGTAATTGCACTGTGCATGGGTGAGATTATTGCCATACTACAGGGCATTATGGTGCAGTTATGTTTTAAAGGGTGGTTTTTTAGGGGGTTATTTACTAAACTCCGAATGCAAGAATCACGAAAAAATCTTGATTTTTTTTAAATAAAATCCGACTTTTAAAAAAATCACTAATTTTACGGAATTTATTAAACCCCGAGGATGGGAAAAGTCAGAATCTGAAAATCCGGCATCTCAGGCCTGTCGAGGTTTCATATAAGTCAATGGGAGAAGTCCAAATGATTTTTTGATGTGCGATGGGTTTCTGGCAATACCCCGAAGTTTTCGGAGTTTTCGGGGCAAAATTCTGAGTTTTCGGGTGAAAAATCCCAAAAAATCATGAAAATCTAATGAAAAATCAGATTTTTCACGATTTTCCTGCAAACAAAATGAATAAATAAGCCCAAAAAAGCTGTGCAGCGTTTTTTTCAGAAGATACTGAGATAAATTCGGACTTTGATTAATAACCCCCTTAATGTTAAGGAATGCAGATACCCTGAACCTTTAGTGTAACGGAGCAGAAATACTGTACAGAGGTGCTGTCCAATTTCTTTGGTACCGAGAATTAGATTTTTTCTGGAACAAAGGAATACTGATATGTTTACATGAAAATCTGCAGGAACTTATCAGTACAGGTACGGGACCTGTTATCCAGAATGCTCGGGACTTGCTGTATTCCGGATAATGGATCTTTCCATAATTTGGAATCTTCATACCTTAAGTCTACTAGAAAATCATGTAAACATTAAATAAACCTAATAGGCTGGTTTTGCCCCCAATAAGGATTCATTATATCTTAGTTGGGATCAAGTACAAGCTACTGTTTTATTATTACAGAGAAACACGAAATCATGAGGGGCCCAGTAACATTTAGTTACACCGCTGCTTTAGGGTTGCCATCTTTTCTGGAAAAAAACTACCGGCCTTCCTATATATTTATCTTTTTTCCCCTATTAATAACATTGGGATCAACCATCATTTTTACCGGCCAGGCCAGTAAAATACCAGCCAGTTGGAACCCTACACTGCTTTGAAGCCACACCAATGTTAACTCTCCAGTACTGATCCAGCACAGGGTCCTATTTTTATACATAAAAATACTAAATTAAAAAGTTCTGAGTGTCTGGATACCCAGAAAAACGATTTCTGCTGTCTGCCCAGTAGATGGCGCCATTTAAATGGAAAACAAAATCCTTTCTTGACATCAGTGAGAGCGAGGACAAAAATTGAATGGGGATACTTTTGTCACTGTTTTATAGATACAAGCAAAGAGAATCCTCCCAGTACTTCCCAGTGTTATAATGTTATTTAGACTTTGGATAGTGGCCCTTCCTGGTTAGTTACCCAGTTGGAACTGTCCTATAATAATCTTTGTACCTGGTGTGGTTTTACTGTGATGTTGGGGCAAATTCCCAGCGATTTAAACCCAGTACTTTAACATTTATCTAACAAGCTGACCAGGCTCTCTTTCTTATTTTGTGACATCCCCAGGGTGAGCACCTAAAGAAAGTTGGGGGTGCAAATTAGGGACACACCGAATCCACTATTTTGGATTCGGCCGAAAACCCCCGAATCCTTCACTAAAGTTTCGGCCAAATATTGAACCGAATCCGAATTTGCCTATGCAAATTAGGGGTGGGAAGGGGAAAACATTTTTTACTTCCTTGTTTTGTGACAAAAAGTCATGCGATTTCCCTCCCCGTCCCTAATTTGCATATGCAAATTATAATTTGGTTCGGCCGGGCAGAAGGATTTGGCTGAATCCCGAACCGAATCCTGGATTCGTTGCATCCCTAATGTAAATGTCCAAGCTTGGAGAACTGCACATTCTCCCCTCCAGTGGAACAAATGGCAGTGCAAGGCAGAATAAGAGCTTACATGTACCACGAGAAAAGATATTGGGGTGAAATGACTGCATTTTGGGTGATCTCAGATCATGACATATTTATTTTAAAGAAAGCTTTGCACGGGTTGAACATTTAGACTATCTTTTAATTTGACTTGGATTTACTAGAGATAAGGGCCTCTGTATAAACAACCCCCAGTGATATTCTGGTACAATCTGCAATTGGTTTTCAGTTTGCATTATTTGTAGTTTTTATTCAGCAGCTCTCTGGTTGCAAGGGTCCAAGTTACCCTAGCAACCATGCATTGATTTAAATAAAAGACTGGAACATGAATTGGGGGGGATAGAATGATGAGTAATAAAATGTGGCAGTAACAATAAATTTGTTGCCTTACAGAGGATTTGTTTTTTTAGGTGGACCACCCTTTGAAAGATGGAAACAGTCAGAAAAAAAGGCAAAAGATTAAAAAACGATATAAAAATAATGAAGACCAATGGAATAGTTGCTTAGACCTGATCATATTATAATATACTAATAGTTAACTTAAAGGATAAGTAAACCTTAAAAATAAGTGAATTTAAAATTGATGAGGGTGCTATTCTAAGCGCTTTTGCAATGTACATTCATTATTTATTTGTTTTTTATTCCAGGTTATTATGGGATACATGTACTGTTAATATGAATTAATTTTATTACAACAGCTCCACCAACCAGTCTGACCACCAAGTAGTCAAGGAAGTTGTCAGGAGAAAGAAAGAGGCTTCTCTGATGTTCTTCTGCTTAGGAAAAGAATTAGAAACCTTTCTCACATCTTCCCTAAGCAGAAGAACATCAGAGCAGCCTCTTTCTTTCTCCTGACAACTTCCTTGACTACTTGGTGGTCAGACTGGTTGGAAAATGACCAGCAGGTGGCGCTTTTGTAACAAAATTCATGTATTCTGCCATGTATTCTGGGCTCTCCAATTAAGTTCTAGAAACGGAAAAAATATTCGCAATGCGAAAAGTTATGCCTCTGTGCAAAATTTTTTTTAATATAGCTTTTATGAACCCGGAAACTGTCTAGCGACCACTTCCGACAGTGGAAGAAGGTTTGTGAATTTTATCGTTTGCGCCAGTGCGCAGTGAATGTCATAAAACTTCTTACTGAAAAAGTTGTTACGTTTGCTCCAAAAGATTACGACACCTTTAAGCATTTCTTTAAAGTGGGCAATGCGCAATAAGAATTCACAATGCGCAAGGAAAATTCGCAATGCAATAACAGTTTAAGGAAGAATATTACATTGCAAAATGCGAATTTGTATTCTTACAAATTCGTGCAAATTGTTTTGCTCTTTGCAACTTTTATTACATTCCCCAATTTGTATCTTTTTGTGGCTGTTCAGTGCAGGAGATCAAAGAGAAAGACTGGGCCATTTCAGTAACAGTCAAAACTGGGACTGTCCCGCAAAAAACGGGACAGTTGGGAAGTATGGGCTGGTATTATTGCATAAATAGCATCACATGGACCCAAGAGTAATTACAGTTGGATTTTCTAGGCCAGGGATGTTCAACTGGTGGCCCATAGGCAGGATGTGGCCCTACAAGGGTTTATGGCCTCTTGGACCCTTTGTATGACATCATTGTTGCTTTTGATCCTTTATGATGTCAGTATTCAATGAATCTAATGCATCATTAATAGTCACTGCGTAAAAGGTTGGGTAGAGGTAAACCCAACTAACCTGCTCCATTGAAATGCATAGAATTGGCACCCAACTTTCTACAATATCATCCGAAGCATCTGGAGCACATCAGGGTGGGGCAGGTCAGGGCATGGCACTTTGGATCTGAGTATATAGGGTTGTTACCCGGCAGTTATATTCTACTACCCTACTTGGCATTTTAAGTTCACAATCCCTGCCCTCACAATGTACAGTTCCCAGACCCAACTCCTGATCCACCCATTTCCCAAAGGTCACTAAGGTGCCACCAGAAATGCCACGTTTTTTTGTTTGTTTTTTTGAAAGCTGGTTGTAGGATCGTGGGAGCTGCCATACTGTCAATATATGACAACCACTATGGCAGCCTCAACTCATTTGCCATGGGGGAAGGGCTTTTAATGTACTAAACTATACTTTTATTCTTTACAGTATATGGAGGATATAAGATCAGATAAAAGCTATAATTTTAAAATTTTCCCAAAACCTTAACAAAGATGTGGATTCCTGCCGGCTTCCTTGTGCCATAAATAGCATGATGATTAGTAAGGGATACTAATAGTCATTTTGGGGGACCCTCCAGCCTGTAATACTGACATAGTATTATTATAGGATATTATAGTAACATCCTTGTGGGTGGGGGTTATGGTCACTTATTATAAACCCAAAGATTTTTATAGAACAGTTTATTTAATGTTGCTATGGTAACACTAATCAACTGACAGAAACCACGCAAATAGCTTCTTGCCGCACTAATGTTTCTCTCTGAGTAGTTCATTGGGCAGATTAAATACCCATAGGGGGCAAAAGCAGTCAATGGGGGAATCAGTCTGAAAGCCTATTTATAGTAAGATTTTAATTTGGTGCTTATTGGTTGCCCTGGGTACCCCTGGAACTATAGCAGGGTGACTGTAACCCCAATGTTTCTATATATCTGTAACCTTGTTATGAGCTAAGGGGGCCCAGCCTGAAGGCCAGTTAGGGGGAGATTTGGGGTGAGTGCTTATTTGTACCCTGGGTACCCCTGGAACTATAGCAGGGTGACTGATACCCCAATGTTTCTATATATCTGTAACCTTGTTATGGAGTAAGGGGGCCCAGTCTGAAGGCCAGTTAGGGGAAATTTGGGGTGAGTGCTTATCTGTGCCCTGGGTACCCCTGGAACTATAGCAGGGTGACTGTTACCCCAATGTTTTTATATATTTGTAAGCTTGTTTTGAGCTAAGGGGGGCCAGCCTAAAGGTGAATTAGGGGGAGATTTGGGGTGAGTTTATTTGTACCCCTGGAACTATATCAGGGTGACTGTTACCCCAGTGTTTCTATATATCTGTAACCTTGTTATGAGCTAAGGAGACCCAGCCTGAAGGCCAGTTAGGGGGAGATTTGGGGTGAGTGCTTATTTGTGCCCTGGGCACCCCTGGAACTATAGCAGGGTGACTGTTACCCCAATGTTTCTGTATATCTGTAACCTTGTTATGGTGCGTATTCACAAAGACAGAACGACTGAGAGAAATAGATGGAGATGAATAAAGGTGGAATCATGTAGTAGTGAATGCAGGATTAGTCAGGGACCTTGGGAAGAGAGAGAAAATATATGGAGGGGTTGTGTTGGAAATCCTGTTTATGTTTACAATAAAGTCCTGCCTTTAATACCAGGTGCATGAATAGGAGCAGATGAGGGGGCAGCTTACTGCAGAGACATCTACGTATATAATTCTCCTGCAGTCTGATTATTTCATTTGTGCTGCATTTAGTCGACCATCTCCTCTACAGTCAATAAACAGCTTTGTTCTATAGGCCAGATCTCCTACTTTTCAGAGAGGATTTGGAAATTCTTCAGTTTTGTGGACTTTCCTTTGCCTGCATGTCTTTATAAGCGAGAGTGATCACTTGTGCTACATCTGCACAACCTCCAGTCACTTGCTGTTTGGTATAAGAGGAAATAATTCTAAGCAACCTTCTAGTATATATTAATTTAAAATGATAGATGGCCTTATAGTTTGTAGATGTAGCTGCTGTTGAAAGCAGTATCCGCCTGGCTGTTTATATTTTCGGCACGGATGGTTCTGACTCCTGAAACAATACAGGAAAAGCTGACTGATCAACAGTTCTGACTCGAGGTCAGAACTGGAGTATAGTTGGAAGGATACTTACCATGGCAGACATTGAGACATTGTTGCTGGCAATTAGGGATAGCTGTAAGGCCAGATTTTGCTACAGGCCAACAACATCAGCTCCATCTCGACCACCAACTAAGCTGTGCTGTGTGCCCTGTTCAAGGTATCAAGTTGACATTTAGAATATTGTTGCAAGGCCATTAAAAGCATTGATGCAGCCACACTGAGACATGAAGGTACATAGGCAGACTGCTTATCATTTCTTGACCAAGTGGTCCATCAGGATCATACCAAGTTTGCTGGACCTTGTATGTTCCTAAAATATTTACTTCCCTGTCTGATTGGGACTTAATCCAATATTAACCAGGCTGAGCAGAAAGTCCTTATGGTTGAGGTCACACACAAGCCAAGAGCCTTGTATGAGGCTCCATTGTGACCTAGATTGTTGGCTGATGGTCATGCTCTCTTTAGTTGATAGTTTGGATGGTTAAATCAACTAAAGGCATGGCTCATTCTATGTAGGACCTGCTATAGTTTAAATGAAAGAAGGTTTGCACCCTATACATAATATTTGGATTTTCCTAGGTCCAGATTGATCTCCAGGTGTTCCCATGAGCCCTTTTTTAGTAAACCATAGTTTTATATGACACCTATTACATTTATCTCTGTCTACTCCTAATTATTGTCAAGAGTGGGCCCTCAATGCCAGGTTCTTTGGTGGGCCCCTTATGACACTGGATTTGTCCAGGTTCCGGATTGTATTTTAAGGGATTTTCTGGACCAGACTAGGATTTATAACTTTGGCACACTGAGCCCTTTTGCTTGTCTTTTAATGCCTCGGAATGATTTGTATGAATTCTTACTCCCCCCTTTATATAATATAAGGATATTTTTTCCCCTTCTTCCTCTTCCACCAGATGTCAAAGATGGATATTTGTTCGGGGTTTAGAACATAAATGTTTCCTAGTGCCGAGTCTCCTCTTGTGTCTGACCATTTGTAGCTCTGTGTTGTCATGGGGATTTTTGTGCTGATGGTTTGATTGTGGCATAATGATCTTAATCACAGGCTCTTAGAATAGCCAGCGGGGTCTAGGGCAGGGGAGGGCGATGAGGGGCATCTTTGAGTCTCTGGTTCCTCATGCCCAGGTAATACCTGATGGTAACAGTATCAATTGTGGGTCTATGTAGAACTTATTGTAATGTTTACCTGTCATAAGTTTAGGGTTGTTTAGCATCCTGTGTGATAGAGCTTCTCCTGTTGCCTGGGCAATGCTATTTCTGATGAATGGGCCTTTTCAATCTCTGGGTACTCTGTCCACTGCTCTTGATGTGGACCTTTCCAAAATGCATAAAAAAATACAAGTGTTAAGGGGCTTTTGTCATTAAGATGAAATAACCATAAAACATTTGAAGGACACAAGCTGGACATCCCTAATTTCAATGAACTGTGGGTCTCGATTTAGGCAGGGCAGTCTTGAATTGTAAGTTTCAAAGACTGAGCTAACCAAGTTGTGGGCACAGTTTGGCATACCATGGCATGATTGAGGCGGAACGAGGCATTGCCTAAATGTTAAGACATCTACAGCAACTAGAGGGCCCAAGTCAGATATCCTTAGCCAATGGCCATCAGGGGTTGCTGGGAGTTTTAGTTAACCAACAGCTGGATGGAAAGGAAAGGAGGTGGTATCTGTGGCACAAATGAAGGGCATTATACACAGTGTTGGCAGTCCTCGGCTGCGAGATTTCCTCTCCATGCTGTGCATTTCTGACACTCATAGAGCGCTCCTGTGGCTTGCTTGTTATTTGGAATAATATGCTGTGCTATTTTAATCCAGTAGGCATCACTTAACTGCGCTAAGCAGCTACATTCCAGAACAAAGTGTAACAGGGGTGTAGGGAGGGTTTATTCTGAGAGCAGATGCAAGAGAAGCTTTCCTGGAGCCTTGGGAATGGATCAGCCCAGTTCCTGCATACTCTCCATCTGTGGCATGAGTAAACTTAGGGGTGGTAAGGATAGTACAGGTGTAGGGGTACCTAAAAACATATATATAGTACTTTATGCTATGGCACAGGGATGTTGCGGACAATAGCTAGAGGGCGTCAGGTTGGACATCCAAATGCCCTTTCTGCTTCTCCTGACCCTTTGGAGTAGTGAGTCTTATGGAAGCTTCAAGATGGCTGATATAATAGATTGCATTTTGGTTTTATTCCCTCCTGCTTACTCGAATATATAAGTTCCCAATGGTTGGTATGACCACCTCAGCGGATAAGTGGACAATTTACTATGAACAATGATTGGCTACAGTAGATGTTCCTTGAATGAAATGACCTCCTTATCCACAAAGCTACACACTGAGCCAGTGAGTTCACAGTATCCTAGGGATGAGGTTAAGCAAGGGATCATGCAGGTAGTCCAATCTGTCCACTACTTGATGCTCACAGGGCCTTATGGAAAGGGGAAGGCATTATGGCCAGTGGCAGACAGACCTATGGTGGACGAAGTTGACCAAATTCCTTCATTTTCTATTAGACTGGTCCGCATCAACCTGGATGTTTGGACAAAATAAGACAGAGGCAAGGTCCCCAAACACTAAACTGCAGTAAGGTCCACATGGTGGCATGCAGGCCTTGACTTGGATTATGTGACTGCAGCCTGTGCAGCGGACCAACAATATGTTTCACGGATATACGTTGAATATTTATCAAAATCAGCTTAGAGAAGAAAAATAGACCAGGAGATAATTAGCATAAAATATGGTGCACCCACTTCCCCTCCCACGTGGCTTCTGTTAGTTCCTTCTTGTTCTGAAAGCCAAAACCGTGGAATCATTTAGTGATTTATGCTGGTTTGTCCCCTCTGCCTTATGCAAAGACTCGGGATGGGGTGGGGATTTTTTTTTATCCCATGTTTATTCATATTACAACTAAATTTGTGTGTCTATGACCAGGGATAAAATTGTGCATCAAAATATTCTGTCTCTCGGAATATATCTGATACGCCAGTCTGCACTTCTTCCATGTACATCACCCTAATAAACTATAAATGATCAAACTGACCAATATGCAATGTATGGGGTGTAATACCTGACCTTACAATAAACTGTAGATGGGAGTGGAGCCCAAACGAAATCCATTTAGGTTTGAAAAATGTTGGGATGTACAGTTATTTCCACTGTGGACTTGATGAACCACTTGGCATGGGCCTCATACTCTTAAAGGGATTGTTTACCTTTAAACAATATTCTGAGACAATTTGCAATTGGTTTTCTTTTTTTATCATGTGTGTTTTTTTTAGTTATTTAGCTTTTTATTGCAGTTTGCAATTTCAGAAATCTGGTTGCTAGGGTAATTGGGACCCTAGCAACCAGATTTCTGAAATTGAATGATCCCTTGCTTAACCTCATCCTTAGGATATTGTGAACTCTGTGGCTCAGGGTGAAGCTTTGTGAATAAGGAGGTCATTTCATTCAAGGAACATCTACGGCAGCCAATCATTCTTCACCCTAAATTGTTCACCTATCTTCTGCCTTTGCCACTGCCCAGGTGGTCATACCCATCATTGGGAACGTATGTATTCAAGTGAGCAGGTGGCAATAAAACCAAAATGCACAGGAATATGAACAGGAGAGGCCTGAATAGAAAGATGAGTTATAAAAAGTAGCAATTACAATAAATTTGTAGCCTTACTGAGCATTTGTTTTTTTAGACGGGGTCAGTGAGTCATTTGAAAGCTGGAAAGAGTCAGAAAAAGAAGGCGACAAATAATTTTAAAAAAACTATAAAATAAATAAATAATGTAGACCAATTAAAAAGTTGCTTAGAATTAGCCATTCTATAACAGAAATGACGTTGCAATAACAAGCTTCTGGACGTGAATGAAATCCATCCCTCGTTAGTGGTTAAGCCACGCTAATCGCATGATAAACTGCGTTTGTTAGGGAAATTGGCAAGTTGGGGAAGATGGTGTGCTACATGTGTTGGAAGCCACAAGGGGATTTTAAGCAGATGGAAGTGCAGAGAAAACATATGTGGACAGATAAGAATCAGATACATCCTAGCCGTGCAAATGTAGACAAAGAACACAGATGTTATCCTCTGATCCATTTGTACCTTCTGTGTTCTGCTCAAGTACCCTCGGCATTATGCCCAAGATAAATGGGCTCGGCCCTTCCTGCGATGGGAGCCTGATGAAAAACTCACTAAGGTTTCACGGACACAGTGGGCACCAGATGTTGCTCCAGGGAAAGGCACTACATCAGTTTCTTTAATCTTTCTGCCTCCATATTCAAAGAAGACGTCATGGAACCACTCAATTTATCCTTCTGTTTGTTTATAAGGGTGTTATTGTGTGTAGATGTGTATGCCGAGGCCCAAGGAACCTGGAGGAAAAGGTGGGCCTGCGCCACGAAACACCGAACCGTTTCCCTCTTTCACCATCGTGATCATAGACCCATCTCTATAGACATACAGGTAGGGTTGCCAGAGGGGGGGACAGGACATTGAAGTGAATGACATGGCGATCAGCCAATCTGTGATCGCCATGTCATCAGTCCGGCCCCCACGCCATCCACCCCATCCCCTACATCATCCACCCCGCCCCTGACATCATCCGGTCCACCCCCGATGTTATCCGTCCAGCCCCTGACATCACCTGTCCCGGCCTGCCCCCTACCCGTCTTCCCCTACATGCAGTATTGCAGCAATTTTTTCGTGATTCTCAACTGTGATTGCTAAAGTGGGTTGTTCACCTTTAAATTACCTTTTAGTATGATGTAGAGAGTCATATACTGAGACAATTTGCAATTGGAGCATTCTGGTTGCTAGGGTCAAAAATTGCCCTAGCAACCATGCATTGATATGAATAAGAGACTGGAATATGAATAAGAGAGGCCTGAATAGAAATAGTAATCAGCAACATAACTAGAGGGGGGACGGGCCCTGGCGCGAGACGCACAGCCGGGAGCCACCACCCCCTCTATATGCCCGGAATCAGCATGGAACTGCCCGGAATTCGTGGCGCGCGAGCTGCCGGGGGGCCCTGAGGGGGTGCGAGCCCCCTGCTCCCCCAGTAGTTACGCCACTGATAGTAATAATAGTATATTAATAAAAATAAAAAGTTGTAATAAAAAAAGTACATACAATACATTTGAAGCCTTACAGAGCATTTATTTTTTTTAGATGGGGGTCAGTGACCCCCATTTGAAAGCTTTAAAGAGTAGGAAAAAGAAGGCAAATAAATTAAAAAACTATATAAAAAAAAAAATTAAGGCAAACTGAAATGTTGCTTAGAATAAGCCATTGTATAACATACTTAAAGTCAACTTAAAGGTGAACCATCCCTATAATGATTTGCGTCTAATGTTTTTAAAAATGTGCTCAGTGTAAAAAACAGCTTATACGGATGTCATTGCATCCAAAGGTGCTCCTTGCAATTGCCCTCTGCGCCACCACGTTCAAAATGACAGTAATTCCAGGGTTCTCCCTGCCAGACCTGGATTTGTGGCAAGGCCTAAGGCGTCAAGATTTCAGGGATGGCATGCTGCCGAGCTGCATTTAAAGGAGCACTTTAAGGAGCTCTTTAATGTGTATGCGTAATGCCCAGTGCATGGCAAATGATGCAGATGTGCAAAAAACATGGTGCCCCATTCTTTGCACTTTGCATCCTTCTGTGCAATTGGTATTTAAGCTTTTAAATATTGAGGGAAAGCATTATGGTGGTGGGCACCAAAGTGGAGTTCCTGTGCAACAATGAGCATAGAGCAAATGAGCCTGTAAACTTAAGACACAAGGTATGGAAGACTTTCTCTTGAACAGTTGAAGTTTATTGCTATGACTCCTTTATAACAGGTAGACAGAGGCACATTCTTTTCTCCTCACCTCTCCCTAACAGACTAACAAAGACTGCTGTCCCTATCACTGCCACAATGGCCACCGTATTTCCTGTTCCTGTTTGCTTTATTCCCTTTTCAGTACCAACAACTTTCACAGTTTAACTAAGGAAGCACTGCCACCCAGTGGCCAAACTACTTATACATTAACTATTTAACAATTACCATTTTGCCTCCTTACAAGCCCCACTGGTGTAACTTGAGCGGTGAGCTTGTATGGAATTTCCTTTGCCAAGTGGCAGCTGAGAATAGCTCTTTTCCCCCCTGTTTTAGACATTTTTAGAATATTTTTGTGACGAGAAGGACTAATTGCAGAACGCACGGAGAATATTTCATTTTCTTTGTGCTTTGGGAAAATAGGAGCAATTAAGCTTGGCCCGAGAGGCGATTGAATAAGAAGAAAAGTCTCAAGGTCAGAGAGAGACAGACTTGTGAAAGGGAAAGTCTTGAAAGCTGTAATTAACTTATTGTGGAGTGTGTTCTACATAGACACTGCCCGGCCAGCGGTGTTGCTTCAAAGGACTCTTTGTACTGTACATCACCTGCACCCAAAGGATTAGGCTAATGCCAACGTACAGGAGGGTTCATGTATGAGGTGCTAGAGCCCTGTGGGGTGCAAAATTGCCCCCTTAGAAAACACACAGAGAGCTGGCAGCTTTGGGATTTCAGGGCAGACTGTGCCTTGCACCTTGGGGTGAATCCAGAGCAAAGCGCAAAACACTGATAACACAATATACTCAGTATATTCATTTGCATCTCATGTTTAACCACCGGTTCCCCCCCCCACACCTGTGATTGAAGGTGGAAAAATTCTATTCTTTTTCACTTCTTTTAACTATTTCTTCCGCTGCGTAACAGATGAGCTGTTTAAAGGGGAAGTATTTCATGACAAAAAAAATCCTTGGCTTTTTGAAATAGCTTTATCCAAAGGTTCCTGCCGTTGGGCGATTGCGCTGATGGATTTGCCGGTTGCAGTACCAGTGCTCACCAGGCATCTTCCATAGACTGCAGCAGGACAGCGCCACCAAGACTTTTCTCCTGGCTTGGCATATCAAGATATATTGGCCATAACTCGTTATCTGTCCTCATCACATCTGCTTCAACCCAACCATTATAATCTGGCCTTAATCCCTCCACTCTTTCTTAAACGTCCCCTTTATATCTTGTATATAGCTTTCAAGAAAAAAACATCTTAATATTAATGATGCGTGGCCCCCTAATAGGTCAGCCTTTCCAGTTCAAGATGAGCTTGAGTCATATATGCCCTGTAGTATAATGCAATATAATAAATGGCTATTGAGAAGCACTGTGATCCAAAGAGAATGCATTTTTAACGCTTTACTCATTTTACGCTCTGAAGGGCAGGACTGGCAGCGCATCATTTTAGCAATAACTGGCTTTTCCATATCCGCTTGTGTGTTAACAGTGAGATTCCTTCCCATATAAAATTATCTGTGGTTTATAATGTACAGGTACGGAATCCATTATCTGAAAACCCATGATCCAGAGAGATCCGAATTACGGAAAGGCCGTCTCCTATGGACTCCGTTTTTTCCAGATAATCCAAGTTTTTAAATATAATTCCCATTTTCTCTGTAATATTAAAACAGTAGCTTGTACTTGATCCCAGCTAAGATATAATGAATCCTTATTGGAAGCAAAACCAGCCTGTTGGGTTTATTTCATGTTTATATAATTTTCTAGTAGACCTAAGGTATGAAAATCCAAACTGTGGAAAGGTCTGTTATCCAGAAAACCCCAGGTTTTAAGCATTATGGATAACAGGTCCCATACCTGTACTAATATACATCAATATACTGGCATCCTATATGCCTATATCTGGGGAACATTCTATCCCTGAGCTATCCGTTATCATGCCGGCACTCCATGTAGAGCAGAGATGTTGTCCTGGAGCAGCCTGTAAATCATTAGTAATTTAGATAATGACCATTCAGTAGGTCTAATTCTGTGCTATGCAGGGAGAGCCCAATAACTGGGAGAGGATTCTTGAATAGAACATATTCATTTACATACCTCCCAAAATTTCGGAAATAGAAAGAGGGACACACGCGTAGCATGGCAATATTTTGACCACACACATTTTTTCCACACCCCCTAATTACCATGTTCATTTTATAAAATTTGGCAGGTTATGAAAGTTTGAACACATTTCTGTGGTTTGTATGTGTTATTACAGTTTTGCTAATGAAGGTGAATTGCCCTTTAACCCTTTCCCTGCCAGCCGTTTTGTCCTAGATGCGAACATCTACTGCCAAGCAGTTTTTAGATATTTTGCACTCTTTCACTTTTAGGCCCCTTCCTGGGGCGGTCTTTTAGTTTACCCAGGAAAACAATATATTGTTTTTTTCAGGACAACCTGAACTTTGAAAATATGCAAGAATTTTGGTGTAATTCTACTTCTGTAAAAAAATATAGGCTTCTAAGTGTCCAATAAAATGAAAAAAATCATGTTTCACAAAGAACAATCACATATATCAGAAACATTATTTACTTTATGTATGAGAACACAGCTGATTTGGAAAGGTCTATGTCTCCTGAACGCGGCAATACCAAATATATATAGTTTTATGGAGATTTCTCACTTGTATAGATCAAAATCTAAAAGCAGTACACTAGCAAATGTCCAAAGCACCGCTCCCCAAACGGCATACTTCTGATTTCAAGGCCAAACATTCCACTAACAGTAGGTTTACCCTAGAAAACTACCCATTATTAGAAAGAACAGATTCTGGTGAATCAAAAATGGGTAAACATGTCGTTGTACTCCAAACTACCAAGTTGCAATTGTTTCCTAAAGTTATAATGTTTTATAGAAATTGGTGAATTTTTTGAAAAATGACCTCAAAGCTTCCAATCTACAGAATCGTATCTCCCACACATCATTAGGTATCAATGTACAACACCCCAAATATGAAAGCCTGGGGTCCACTGAACAGTTTGATGCGAAATATGTATAGGTGTACCCAAGCATGTGACATATAGGGGCCCTAAAATGTAGACACCTCATTTGAGCTATCAGTTCTGTAATTCCAGATACTGCAAAATCAACACATTTGCATCGTTTTGGGGTGGGGTAAAAGTAAAAAAAAATAAGTTTCATCCCAGAAAACCATATATTTTCGGAAAGTACACATTCCCACGAATCTAAATTGGGTATGCATGTGTTTGTACTACAAAGTACCAAGCCGCAAACGATTCCTAAATTTGGTGATTTTGGCGACATTTCCAAAAATCACCTCAAAATTTCTACCCTGCAGCATCGTATTACCCACATACTTTTAGGTATCAAGAGAAATCACCCCAAATATGAAAGCCTAGGGTCTTCTGAACAGTTTGATGCCCAATATGTATAGGTGTACCCAAGCACGTGGCATACAGGGGCCCCAAAAGGAAGACCCCCATATGGTCTGTCATTTCAGGTACTGCAAAATCAACACATATACATCGTTTTGGGGGGGTCAAAAGTAGAAAAAAGTGGGTTCACCCCAGAAAACCATATATTTTCGGAAAGTACACATTCCCACGAATCTAAATTGGGTATGCATGTGTTTGTACTCCAAAGTACAAAGCCGCAAACCATTCCTAAATTTGGTGATTTTGATGATATTTCCAAAAATCACCTCAAAATTTCTACCCTGCAGCATCGTATTACCCACATACTTTTAGGTATCAAGCAAAATCACCCCAAATATGAAAGCCTAGGGTCCTCTGAACAGTTTGATGCCCAATATGTATAGGTGTACCCAAGCATGTGGCATACAGGGGCCCCAAAAGGAAGACCCCCATATGGTCTGTCATTTCAGGTACAGCAAAATCAACACATTTACATCGTTTTGGGGGGGTCAAAAGTAGAAAAAAGTAAGTTCACCCCAGAAAACCATATATTTTCGGAAAGTACACATTCCCATGAATCTAAATTGGGTATGCATGTGTTTGTACTCCAAAGTACCAAGCCGCAAATCATTCCTAAATTTGGTGATTTTGGTGATACTTCCAAAAATCACCTCAAAATTTCTACCCTGCAGCATTGTATTACCCACATACTGTTAGGTATCAAGCAAAATCACCCCAAATATGAAAGCCTAGGGTCCTCTGAACAGTTTGATGCCCAATATGTATAGGTGTACCCAAGCATGTGGCATACAGGGGCCCCAAAAGGAAGACCCCCATATGGTCTGTCATTTCAGGTACAGCAAAATCAACACATTTACATCGTTTTGGGGGGGTCAAAAGTAGAAAAAAGTAAGTTCACCCCAGAAAACCATATATTTTCGGAAAGTACACATTCCCACGAATCTAAATTGGGTATGCATGTTTTTGTACTCCAAAGTACAAAGCTGCAAACCATTCCTAAATTTGGTGATTTTGGTGATATTTCCAAAAATCACCTCAAAATTTCTACCCTGCAGCATCGTATTACCCACATACTTTTAGGTATCAAGAGATATCACCCCAAATATGAAAGCCTAGGGTCCTCTGAACAGTTTGATGCCCAATATGTATAGGTGTACCCAAGCACGTGACATACAGGGGCCCCAAAAGGAAGGCCCCCATATGGTCTGTCATTTCAGGTACTGCAAAATCAACACATTTACATCGTTTTGGGGGGGTCAAAAGTAGAAAAAAGTAAGTTCACCCCAGAAAACCATATATTTTCAGAAAGTACACATTCACACGAATCTAAATTGGGTATGCATGTCTTTGTACTACAAAGTACCAAGCCGCAAACCATTCCTAAATTTGGTGATTTTGGTGACATTTCCAAAAATCACCTCAAAATTTCTACCCTGCAGCATTGTATTACCCACATACTTTTAGGTATCAAGAGAAATCACCCCAAATATGAAAGCCTAGGGTCCTCTGAACAGTTTGATGCCCAATATGTATAGGTGTACCCAAGCACGTGGCATACAGGGGCCCCAAAAGGAAGGCCCCCATATGGTCTGTCATTTCAGGTACTGCAAAATCAACACATTTACATCGTTTTGGGGGGGTCAAAAGTAGAAAAAAGTGGGTTCACCCCAGAAAACCATATATTTTCGGAAAGTACACATTCCCATGAATCTAAATTGGGTATGCATGTGTTTGTACTCCAAAGTACCAAGCCGCAAATCATTCCTAAATTTGGTGATTTTGGTGATACTTCCAAAAATCACCTCAAAATTTCTACCCTGCAGCATTGTATTACCCACATACTTTTAGGTATCAAGCAAAATCACCCCAAATATGAAAGCCTAGGGTCCTCTGAACAGTTTGATGCCCAATATGTATAGGTGTACCCAAGCATGTGGCATACAGGAGCCCCAAAAGGAAGACCCCCATATGGTCTGTCATTTCAGGTACAGCAAAATCAACACATTTACATCGTTTTGGGGGGGTCAAAAGTAGAAAAAAGTAAGTTCACCCCAGAAAACCATATATTTTCGGAAAGTACACATTCACACGAATCTAAATTGGGTATGCATGTCTTTGTACTCCAAAGTACAAAGCTGCAAACCATTCCTAAATTTGGTGATTTTGGTGATATTTCCAAAAATCACCTCAAAATTTCTACCCTGCAGCATCGTATTACCCACATACTTTTAGGTATCAAGAGATATCACCCCAAATATGAAAGCCTAGGGTCCTCTGAACAGTTTGATGCCCAATATGTATAGGTGTACCCAAGCACGTGGCATACAGGGGCCCCAAAAGGAAGGCCCCCATATGGTCTGTCATTTCAGGTACTGCAAAATCAACACATTTACATCGTTTTGGGGGGGTCAAAAGTAGGAAAAAGTGGGTTCACCCCAGAAAACCATATATTTTCGGAAAGTACACATTCCCATGAATCTAAATTGGGTATGCATGTGTTTGTACTCCAAAGTACCAAGCCGCAAATCATTCCTAAATTTGGTGATTTTGGTGATACTTCCAAAAATCACCTCAAAATTTCTACCCTGCAGCATCGTATTACCCACATACTTTTAGGTATCAAGAGATATCACCCCAAATATGAAAGCCTAGGGTCCTCTGAACAGTTTGATGCCCAATATGTATAGGTGTACCCAAGCACGTGGCAGACAGGGGCCCCAAAAGGAAGACCCCCATTTGGTCTGTCATTTCAGATACTGCAAAATCAACACATTTACATTGTTTGGGGGGGGTGGGACAAAGGTAGAAAAAAAGTACGTTCACCCCAGAAAACCATATATTTTCGTAAAGTACACATTCCCCTGAATCCAAATTGGGTATGCATGTCTTTCTACTCCAAAGTACCAAGCCACAAACCATTCCTAAATGTGGTGATTTTGGTGACATTTCCAAAAATCACCTCAAAATTTCCACCCTGCAGCATCGTATTACCCACATACTTTTAGGTATCAAGACAAATCACCCCAAATATGAAAGCCTAGGGTCCTCTGAACAGTTTTATGCCAAACATGTATAGGTGTACCCAAACACGTGGCATATAGGGGCCCTGAAATGAAGACCCCCCCCCATATGGTCTGTCATTTCAGGTACTGCAAAATCAACACATTTACCTCGTTTTGGGGGGGCAAAAGTAGAAAAAAGTAAGTTCACCCAAGAAAACCATATATTTTCGGAAAGTACACATTCCCACGAATCTAAATTGGGTATGCATGTCTTTGTACTCCAAAGTACAATGCCGCAAATCATTCCTAAATTTGGTGATTTTGGTGACATTTCCAAAAATCACCTCAAAATTTCCAACCTGGAGCATCATATTTCCCACATACTTTTAGGTATCAAGATAAATCACCCCAAATATGAAAGCCTAGGGTCCTCTGAACAGTTTGATGCCCTATATGTATAGGTGTACCCAAGCACGTGGCATATAGGGGCCCCAAAAGGAAGACCCCCATATGGTCTGTCGATTCAGATACTGCAAAATCAACACATTTACATCGTTTTGAGGGGGGCAAATGTAGGAAAAATTAAGTTCACTCCAGAAAACCATATATTTTCGGAAAGTACACATTCCCACGAATCTAAATTGGGTATGCATGTCTTTGTACTACAAAGTACGAAGCCGAAAACCATTCCTAAATTTGGTGATTTTGGTGACATTTCCAAAAATCACCTCAAAATTTCTACCCTGCAGCATCGTATTACCCACATACTTTTAGGTATCAAGAGAAATCACCCCAAATATGAAAGCCTAGGGTCCTCTGAACAGTTTGATGCACAATATGTATAGGTGTACCCAAGCACGTGGCATATAGAGGCCCGAAAACGAAGAACCCCATATGGTCTTTCATTTTAGGTACTGCAAAATCAACACATTTACATCGTTTTGGGGGGGGCAAAGGCAGAAAAAAGTAATTTCAACCCAGAAAACCATATATTTTCGGAAAGTACACATTCCCACGAATCTAAATTGGGTATGGATGTCTTTGTACTCCAAAGTACCAAGCCGCAAACCATTCCTAAATTTGATAATTTTGGCGACATTTCCAAAAATCACCTCAAAATTTCTACCCTGCAGCATCGTATAACCCACATACTTTTAGGTATCAAGAGATATCACCCCAAATATGAAAGCCTAGGGTCCTCTGAACAGTTTGATGCCCAATATGTATAGGTGTACCCAAGCACGTGGCATATAGGGCCCCAAAAGGAAGACCCCCATATGGTCTGTCATTTCAGGTACTGCAAAATCAACACATTTACATAGTTTTGGGGGGGGGCAAAGGTAGAAAAAAGTATGTTCGCCCCAGAAAACCATATATTTTCGGAAAGTACACATTCCCGCGAATCCAAATTGGGTATGCATGTCTTTGTACTCCACAGTACCAAGTCGCAAGCCTTTCCTAAATTTGGCGATAAAACCAACGGTTTTTACATTTCTGAAAATCGCCTAAAAATATTGCAATTGGCCGCATTTATCTCACCCAACTTCTTACATACAATTGTAAAACACCATAAATACTGATGCCAAGGGTCTACTGAACAGTTTTATGCCCAATATGCATTGATATACCAAGGCAGCTGGCATGTGCGGATCCCAAATGTAAATAGTGAATATGAGTTTTCTCTGCTGCCGATTCGCCTTCTGTAAACATAGACCATTGACTTCATATTATGTGCCTCAAGACCCTCCTAACAGCAAAGACCCCCCAAAACCATATGTTTTTGGAAAGTACACATTCTGACGAAAACAACCAAGATAAAGACGTCTTTCTACAGCAAAGTACCAAACTGCAAAACTTTTATAAACATAGAGATTTTTACATTTCTGAAAATCGCCTAAAAATGTTGAAGTATGCCACATTTATCTCACACAATGTTTTACGTACAAAGAAAAATCACCCCAAATATGGACATCAGAGGTCTACTGAATAGTTTGATGCCCAATATGCATAGATTTACCAAAGTATATGGTGTGTACGGCCCCAAATGAAAAATGTGCATATGAATTTTCACGCTGGCCAACTAAGCTGCTGAAAAGAGAACCCCAACTGTGCATTATGTGCCGTAAGACCCCCAAACTGTAAAAAGACCCCAGAAAACCATATATTTTTGGAAAGCATATATTCTGACGGATCAATCTAAGTAAAATGATATACCAAAGCACCAAACAGCAAAACTATACTAAAGATACATAAGGAACAATAATCCAGGGATAAAATTGCAATAAAACCACAAAAATTGTGCAAATCAATGAAATAACAAAATAACTGCACCGACAGCATAATTAGTGGCCGAAATCGATTATCCAATAGTCATGCTGCTGAAATAAACAGTTTTTATGGGTAAAAAAAACACAAATTGGTGAAATGAAAAAGTAAAAAAAATAAAATGTGTATACATGTGTGTACACTTCCAAGAATTGTGTGACAGTGTATAAGTGTGTATAAGTGTGTATATAAGTCCATATAAGTGTATATAAATGCATATAAGTGCATATAAGTGGAAAATGAAAAATTAAAAAAACGTTTTTTTTTTTTTTTTTTACTACTAAAATATGTGTGTATGTGTGTATAAGGTAGGTAGGTGTATGCAAGTGTGTAAAATAAAGGGCACTTACCGTTTTTGGCTGATCTAAGAGCTGGAGAAGAGAGATCTGCAGATTCACAGCAAGCAGGAAGTGTGTGGGCGTCGCTGGAACACGAGGTGAGCAGGAGGAAGCAGAGCAGCAAGGCAGACACGCGATTTGCTGTGTCTGCCTCTTTTAGGTCGGCCCTGCGACAATCCAGTCGCAGGACCGACATGACAGCCCCCCAGCCTCGTTGCCCAGGGGGCTGTCAATGCTGCTAAACCTCTGCAGAGGCGGCTAAAGCCGCTGATGCAGAGTACAGCAAGTAAAACTGCAAGCACGTACAATGTACGTGCTTGGCAGTTAAAGCCCTTGCCTGCCAGAACGTACGGTGTACGTGCTTGGCAGGCAAAGGGTTAAGCAGCAAGTCACAGTTTCCTCCAAGAGACCTGCTTATCTTAAATTGTTACAATTGTTTCTTTGCTTATCTTAAATTGTTACAAAAGTATCCAAGTGCACCTGCCACTTATTCTAGGGCCTCTGCCAAAAAGCCGATTAAGTTTTAGAAACGTTGTATCTTTTCCTGGCTGTTCAGTGCAGGAGATCAAAGAGAAAGTCGGGACATTTCAGTAACAATGCTGGTCTGTGGGTTGTGCTCTCAAAATCGGGACTGTCCCGCGAAAAACAGGACAGTTGGGAGGTATGCATTTATGCAACTGCAAGCTGATGCATTCAAATATCTGAACCTGTTCTCCCATTAATGCAATTTTCTGGTAGTCTACACTGTCACCCTCTCCTACCTGATTGGCAAAAGTGCTATATGTGCCTGCACTAAATGGGTAGGAGGGTGTACACTCCATTCCCTTACCCTTAGCTCCCCTGTTGGTTTTTATTTTCCATATGGGCACCTAAATGATCCCAACTAAACCTGCCACTTAGGCCTGAGCCCTTGGGTGCCTATATAAAAATTAGGGATGCACCGAATCCACTATTTTGGATTCGGCCGAACCCCCGAATCCTTCACAAAAGATTTGGCCAAATACCGAACCTAATCCGAATCCTGATTTGCATATGCAAATTGGGGGTGGGAAGGGAAAAACATTTTTTACTTCCTTGTTTTGTGGCAATTTCCCTCCTCGTCCCTAATTTGCATTTGCAAATCAGGATTCGGATTCGGTTTGGCCGGGCAGAAGGATTCGGCCAAATCCGAATCCTGCTGAAAAAGGCTGAATCCTGAACCGAATCCTGGATTCGGTGCACCCCTAATAAAAAAAATGGCCCTATCCAATCAGGCATAGTGAGCCCTGTAGCCTTTTCCTTTTAGATCAGGCATTACTCTCATCCCCAAATATTCTCCGTCCCTTGATTTCTTCATTCAGACTCTTATTTGCAGACACCATTTATCTTCCTTTCTTATATGATGTCAGGATCCCTGTGATTTGCTTTGCCAGTCTGGCTCTGAATGAATGGTTTCAAGCGGAATACTAAAAACCCAGCTGGAAGCCACCGAATTGGGAAATCCTCTCCATCTTCATACATATTTTCTGTGGGTGGAAGGCACTGTCACGCAGCCGCGACGGGGTTTTATCTGTATATGTGACATCGGGAGAACCAGCCAGGCCAATGTTCTGCTCTGGCTCACTCATAAAGTAGTATTTGTTAGTGGTGCCCACAGCCTGACCCTAGCTAGAGCTTGGCTATTGGTGCTATTGCTGCTTGTGAACAGGTGGTTTGACAACTACTACAGGAATCTGAAAACCTGTTATCCAGAATGCTCCAAATTACAGAAATGGCCATAGACTCCATTATAATAAAATAATCCAAATTTAAAAAAAAATATTTTCTTTTTCTCTGTAATAATAAAACAGTACCTTGTACTTGATCCAAACTTAGATATAATTAATCCTTATTGGAATCAAAACCAGTTTATTGGGTTTATTTAATGTTTACATGTTTTTCTAGTAGCGTTAAGGTAAGATCCAAATTACAGGAAGATCCATTATCTGGGAAACCCCAGGCCTCGGGCATTCTGGATAACCGGTCCCATATCTGTTTTAAATGATAATAGATATAAGAAATGATTGCTTACTTGGGGTTGGGTGATTGCAGGCAGTAAACACAGTATTAGGGTCTCTTTATTTCCATTCACCTTCAATATACACTTTAAGGTCTTATTCTGACAAAGGAATTGAAAGTGTTTCCAAATTTAAGCAACTTCCCAACATACATTTATTACACGTTTCAGTGGTTTTAAAGTTATGTATAAATGTTATTGCTACTGAAAGCCTTTCCTAATTGTTTCTTTTCTTTGCACTTCTGCTCCTGACTCATGAGACAAGAATTGGCTGCTGCTATATAGTTTCACATGCCGGAACCAATAGTGCAGAGAATACAAACATTCAGACAGATCATGCTTACTGAAGCAATTACATTTTCACATACCGGTTTCGACAGCTCAAACCGCTGAGCCGCAGTTACTGAAATGTCCCGACTTTCTCTTTGATCTCCTGCACTGAACAGCCAGAAAAAGATACAAAGTTTCTAACTTAATTGGCTTTTGGCAGAGAGCCCAGTACAACCACCAGGTGCACTTAGATACTTTTGTAACAATTTAAGATCATCAAAGAAACAATTGTAACAATTTAAGATAAACGGGTCTCTTGGGGAAACTGTGACTTGCATCTTAAAGGGCAATTTACCTTCATTAGCAAAACTGTTATAACACATAAAAACCACAGAAATGTGTTCATAACCTTCCAAATTTTGTAAAATGAACACGGTAATTAGGGGGTGTGGCCAGAAAAATGGGCATGGTCAAAAACTGTTGCCTCGCACTGTGCAGCAAATATTTTTGTCCCTCTTTATATTTTCAAAATGTTGGGAGGTATGTTTTCACATAGCTTTAAAACTCACAGAAAATATGGTATGCTAGGGCCGCCATCAGGATTCACGAGGTCCCATTAGACAGGGAACGTTTTTGACATTTTTAATGAATGTATAGTGGAAAGTTACTTCTAATCACAAAATATTAACAGAATATATTTTGTGGGTTTTAGAGATGCACCGAATCCACTATTTTGGATTCGGCCGAATCCCCGAATCATTTGCAAAAGATTCGGCCGAATACCGAACCGATATGCAAATTAGGGGTGGGAAGGGGAAAACATCTTTTACTTCCTTGTTTTGTGACAAAAGGTCACCCGATTTCCCTCCCTGCCCCTCATTTGCATATGCTAATTAGGATTTGAATTCGGTTCGGCTGGGCAGAAGGATTTGGCCGAATCCAAATCCTGCTGAAAAAGCCCGAATCCCGAACCGAATCCTGGATTCGGTGCATCCCTAGGGGGGTTACATCCCTTTTAAGCTTCTGCAAAATTGAGGATTATTGGGGGGCGGGGGGGTAGGGGGATGGTTGGTTTCAGTGCCCAAAAGAGGAACCCGGCACATTCAATTGACCCTTAATTAGTCTCTGATGTACCTGCTGAAGAATGGTAATTGTGTCTTCCTTCTCCCCTGCGTTCCGTTTTTCTGCGTTCAGCCGCAGGGGAGCGCAGGAATAGACGCATTTAGCTTTTTGCAATGGGGCTGTACTCACACAGACGCGTGTAGGCGCGGGCCGAAGGAAAAATGCAGCATGTTGCGTCTCAACCTGCGTTCGCTTTTGTGAGTACAGCCCCATTGGAAAAAGCTAAATGCGTCTATTCCTGCGCTCCCCTGCGGCTGAATGCAGAAAAACGGAACGCAGGGGAGGGCAGCTACAACCGCTCGTCAGTAAGAGCCCTAAGAGAGATGGGAATTATCTTGATTATTATCATTACTTTATCCTAGGGCTGGATGTTTTGTGCCGCTGCTCAAGGTCTCCTGACCCCTATTTGTAGGGTAATCTGTTCAATCTGAATACCATATGTATTAGCACTGGGCACAAGCCTGTGCATTTCTTCTAAACCTCCCACCATGGCCTCTGTCATTTGTTTTCCATGAGAACGACCCCCCAACACACTGCACTCCGAGAATATCCTTTTATGCAGGATACAACGCCGGCCCCTTGTGTACTGATGACTTTGTGTGGATGGGGCTCAGAGCGCTAATCTCTTGTTACTTTCAGAAAATTCTAAATACTCTAATTGGCCCCAGAGGTTTGTAATGTACTTTTGCATGGAGATATAAACATGACTTAAAACCCTAACTGCCAGTATTTCATGAACACATACAGGGCAGCCTCACAGAAACATGGTTTTCGGGACCCCCAAACTTTAGGGATTATTAGAATTATCCATTTTCCGTTTGCACAAATATATTGGAACTGTGTATTTGTCAAGGCCCCCCAAATGTGTGTGGAGGGGGGTTTAGCAGACAGCAAAATCCTTGCAATTGCCCTGAATGGAAAACACACAGACCTTGCAGGTAATCATCGCTCAGAATCGCTAACTGTCACATTGTCCAGTAATAGTCGCCTGACCTTCTGAGTGCACCAGCATTTAGATACATTGAAGGGAAATGGCATTTTGCTGCCAGAAATCAGCCTGCAATCTCATTAGGTGCCATTGCCCTATAAAGTATTTTACTGTGTGACCCATTGGCCCAGTATCTTCTAGATAACCGACCGCGGCCGTCTGACTGGCAAAGTGTCATTATTCTTCATAATTGAAACTATGAAGTGTAGGAAGGATGACAGTCACTATGACACATCAGGCTCAGCAAACTCTGTTGTTACACTTCTAGGAAATTAATGCACAACACAACATGCTGTTATTATGTGCAACAATACAGTGTCACTCACAGACTGGGAAACACTATCCGATATTGTATGATTTAGGGGGTGGGGTAATCCAGGCTACGCTGCAGTTAAAGTGATGCTGACACCATTTTAAAGATGACTTTATTATTCTCCTCCTCCTTCCCACAAACTGAACATATTTGGGGGTACAGCCACCCGAACCAACATGCCTCCAAAACTATATCAATTTATCTGTAATTATGATATGTGCACAAAAACAATCCAAACTAAATTTTACATGGAGAAGAGGCTCTTGAACCCCCCTCCACAAAATTCAAGTAAGCTCTCCCTTGTACTATAAACAGTAAGGTACGGTCACGTAACTTGATGTTACTGGGCCCCACAGCAAATCCATTTTAGGGCCTCCACCATATCCAGAGGCTGTTTTAAAGGGGGCCATCACCCAAAATAAATATTCAAAATCCTATTTTATTACATTAGTCAAGCAAAATAAACTTTAATTACACTATATAAATTATTTGAATATTGTTTCCATCTGGGAACTCATAATTATAACAAGCAGGCAGGAGCCATTTTGTGGACACTGTTATTAAAGCAAGCCTTGCATCATCTCAGAATCTTGTTTGTTTACCAGAATGGGGGACCTGATGTCCATCCCCATGTCCTGGCTACACAATTAAATGGTGGAGAGAACGGGGGAATGTGGGGAGAGCAGAAACATCTAGTAAGTGCTGAATGGAAAGTGAAAGCAATTGTCTGCCCTGCCTCTAAGCCTAGGCATAGAGGAGGGGCAGACAATATTTGATTGACAACCCAGATTTTTAAATGAGCTTACAACAGCTATGAATGAATGAAAAAATAGAAATTGGATTTCATGTTTAATTTGAAAAGGACTTTTATTATACAGATTCTTGCGTCTGGGTGACGGTCCGCTTTAACAATATATATTGAAATGCTCATTAATTAGGGCCTCATGGGGCCCCTTATATCTCCAGGGGCCCCTTGCAGCCGCAGGGTCTGCTTCCTATGTAGTTATGCCCCTGGTAAGGGCATAGCGTTTTGTGTCCCTAGAATAAGTATTGGTGCTACTAGGCCTGGAGCCCTGCCTTACTGTCCACATGCCATGCCCCACTCTTCCCCTATAGCCTCTTTACACCTGGAAAATGTGCACTTTTTCTGACTGTATGGACAGCCACGCACCTGCGAGTGGGTGTGGAGAGGGAGTAGGTTAGCTCCAGTGCACGCCTTCCTATCTAAAGACTTTTTTGTGGGGTGCAGCCACACAGAGCAGATTTCGGCATGTAATGCCTCTAGGTGCAGACATAATTGAGAGCAGATGGGTGCAGAGGGGGAGTTTCTTGGCCTGCGCTTTTACACAAAACTGCCTCTATGTTGCAATAACTGAACCTAGGGGTAGGCAGCAGAGGTACTTGCCTAGGGTGCAGCTATTTTTGAAAGAGGTGGTCCAAGTCCTCGTTTCGCCTTTCCTGTATTACCTGGTCTGTGTCAATCTCTAAAGATGGTCATAGACGTGCAGGTTTACCTGCAATATCGGACAAAGAACGGACGTCCCAATCTAATGACCTGCCACTAACCTTCAGTTTGAATAAAGGAGTAAAAGAACAGATCAGACGATGTTCTGCCCCTGACAGCAATCATACGAAAGTTTATGTCCGACAAAAGCTGGTGACAGTCTCCCACTGAATATCGTCAGATCAGCAATACATATAGAGATATTATCGGCAGCTGACAGAAATTTACTAACCTGTCCAATCGACTGAACAACCGATCGCCATGGCACGAAAAATGTCGGGACACTCCACACACAGTCCGAAAATCGTACGAATCAAGGATTCGTACCATTATATGTGTACGTCTATGGCCAGCTTAACTCTTCCAGACAGGGCTGGGGCGCTCCGCCAATGAGGCGAGTTGAGGCACTCACATCAGGCGGCAGCGCCCCCCTGGTTGCCAGGGGTGGCAAATTCGCTCTTCTAGTGCAGAGAGCGCAATTGTACTCTCTGCACTAGCAACGTGGAACCCCCGTCCGGTGCTGAAGGTGAGTGGCGGGGGGCAGCAAAAACCAAGGCCGCCTTGGGCGGCAAATTGGGCAGGATCGCCCCTGAGACAGGGGTAATTGTGTGGTAGGGGTCAATGAAAGCCGTTCATATATATAAATTAGACCTACCAAACTGATAAGTGTTGGAACATAATATTGACAATATTAAACTTATCTACGGGCAATATCTGCATAAATCAAGCTTTTTATGACCACTAGGGGGACCTGTGTGTAGTCCTGTCCAACCTACAACGATAAGCCATTGCGTGAAACAATACAAACTGCATTTATACACTCACTGTATGGCAATATCAGGGGCACCAAGCTGCTTGGTTTTTGTTTTTTCAGCGTACATACCTTTCCTTGCGATTCTATGTTTGGTGTTGGTTCAACCTCACGTACTTAGGTAGTAATATCGCAAAGGGAATTTAATTCAACGGCATAAAATAAGCATTCATCCCCAATTAAAAACAGAAACGATACCCCCTGATCTTTGCAGGGCTTTAAAAATAAAAACCCCATATGTAAAAAACAAGGCACTGAGTTTGCCCAGGAGCAGTTACCCGTAGCAACCAAGTGACCAGTAAATGTTACCTGCTGATTGGTTGCTATGGGTTACCACACCTGGGCAAACTTAGTGCCTTTTATTGCACAACCCCACAAGTGTTTAATCACTGTTTCATATTTTGTCTAAAAAAAAACAAAAAACCATAGATACTGTATATACAGTATTTTATATATAATAACGTGAGCCCTTTTGGCACTGTGTTCACACCCAAACTATGGGCACATACACATGCTAGGTTACATCAGCCAATGATGAACAGAGACATGTCTTGTCTCACACGATCCTTCCTCTCACAGACAGACCCTGCATTATTTCCTGTCAGGTGATCACACACAACATCACAAAATGGTTGCTCAAAGTAAAAGCTGTACATATATGTATAAGCCACTTCTGATAAGATAAATGAATCGTGGTTTTTTTAATAATATACACAGCTTTTCTCAAAATACTTTTACCATAAGCAAGGCAGCCATTATGGGCGCACTGAGTCAGAAGTTTTGCCTAGTATCTTACTGGGGTTTAAAGGAAAACTATAACCCTTAAACAACATAAACAGCTCATATGTAAAACCCTGTGTCAGAAATAAACTATTTCCATAA
The DNA here is from genome assembly GCF_017654675.1 of Xenopus laevis. Lineage (NCBI taxonomy): Eukaryota > Metazoa > Chordata > Amphibia > Anura > Pipidae > Xenopus > Xenopus laevis. Next base: position 13,031,712 of record NC_054378.1, read on the forward strand.
TAATATACTTTTTTAGTAGTATGTGCCATTGGGTAATCATAAATAGAAAACTGCCATTATAAAAAATAAGGGCCACCTCCTGGGATCATATGATTCGCGGTGCACACAAACAAACCCTACATGTTAGGTCACATGAGCCAATTAACAGACAGAGTTCTGTCTTTTGCTTCCACACTTCTTCCTGTTACAGTTGCAGTATTTCTGGTCAGGTGATCTCTGCGGCCAGGCCAAGGGGTAGGCAGAGTAGGCATGTGCCTAGGGCGCAAAGCTGGGGGTGCGCCAGGCACGTACCTCCTGTGTCTCCTACACCCAGTCCAGTCCCCTCTGTGCCCGACTCTCTGTGGTTTTTTACTTCTTTTTGCACTCCTGCACATGCGTGAGAACGCAGGCTCGCGCCAATTCACGCATGTGCACGTTCGCGCCAATTCCCGCATGCACAGGATGAAAAAAGAAGTTAAAAGCACAGTCTTTCCTGTGCATGCACATGCGAGCACCACCTTGCGAATGTGCACTCGCGCTAAGCCGGTGCAGCATCCGTCGGCTTGCCTTTGACGCCTGTGCGGCCCGGCCCTGCTCTGAGGCAGCACACAGACCATCACGAAATGGTGGTTCAAGTCAAGAGATGTAAAAGGGCAACATTTACTTAAATATATATTCCAGTTTGATAAGATTCTTTAATTTGACACTTAATTTGATATAAACTATCTGGTGCTCAAGTATTCATTATTCATTATGGGGGCATAGTTTTCCTTTAAGGGGCCCGACAGGGCTGCTACCTCAGGGGCCCCCACTCCATTCTTATCGTGGCATACCCGGTGCTGCAACCCCCATTTTGCCACAATCATGAGGAGGTCTGGGTGTGATGGGCCCACCAGGTTTTTCTTGGTGTCCCGCTGGCCAAGTCCAAGTCAGCTCTGGACTAATTGAGGCCTCAGTCAGCCAATGGCGGACTGCTGGGTCATAGCCCATCATCCACCCTTGATATCACCTGCCCGACCAACCAATCCCTCTGTCTGGACATTTTACCGTACAAATGTGGAAACTGAAATGCCAAAGTGGGAAGGGGGCAGTCAGTTTTACATGCCTCCATTAATGTCGCAAGAAGCTAGGATGCACCAGCTTTTAGGGACTTATAATGCAATAGGAGGCTGTGTGTGTGAATGGAATGTGAGACAATGGCAATTTAGACAGGGCTGAAACTGCAAACTGAACCTGCACTAAAATAGTGAGGGGGATAGGGATAATCGGAAAATATCAGCTCTTAATATTTCTATTAGACAAATCCAAAAGAAAATTTAAAGGTGTATTGGCTCCAGGAGAGCAAAAAAAAAAGGGGGGGGAAGTAGTGGCTTAGATAAAAATAAATGATTTCTGAGGTGAAAAAAAGCCAGAAAATCAGACTCTGCGCTATGCCATGTTTCCAATAAATGAATTGAATCTTTCTTTTCCTTTCTAATGACATGCGTAATCGCTGTAGGTTTTCAGTCGTCCTTCACCCGCACTTATTTAGACTGGTGACTGATGCATTTCCATGGTAACTTGCTGCAGAGAACGAGAGCGCGTTGCTACAGAGAGTGGGCTCAGAAGGCTGCGCTCCTTATTCCCAGCTTACAACTTGTGTAAAACAGCACCATCCGGCTTTCATGGTTTTTTTTTTTCTTGGTTTTTTTTTTCTTTTTTGGGGTCCAAAATACAATTCTATTTTTTTGGGGAAAGTTTATGTACTCGCTTGGATTACAATTCTGTAATTTGGAGGTTAAAAAAATTAACAAACTTTACAGCAAGACAATCATTTAAAAGAAAAATGATCATGAAGTAACGCCAGCGGAACGGGGGGCGTCTCCTTCGGGAATGGGCAGGCGAAGTGTCTGACTGTGCCATGGTTACATCCAGATTGCAAACTATGGCCGAGAGTTCAAAATTTAAGAAGAAAGTGCATTTCGGAGGTACTGTCTCGTGTGCATTTGTTTGGCAAAATGACAGAAGTGCTTTTGTGTTGACAGAAGTGATTTTGTAAAGATTCTTGTGTGCCTTTCATTGTGTAAGTGTTTTTTCCATAGCACTATTGTGATTCCTGCAGAAACAGAGAGACTGTCAAGTCAGTAATTAACATGATCCATTTATTATATTTTAACACACACTCATTGTTTCCTGTAAAAAAAAAAAACAGGATTTCTATCCCTTACTTTTTTGTGCCATGACTTCCAAGTGAGATGAGTGTCTGCAATTTTGTGCAGTAAATCTCCTCTCTCAGCGGTCGAGTCTGGTGAGTGATTTGTTCTGACACACAGGTGAACCCTTTGTATTTAAATCACCTGCACGCGTGCTTCTGCATACAGACGCCGCGCCACCCAGCCAAACAGGCAGACTAGGATGAAAGGAGAGGGGGTTTATTTGCAGGATTAGGAAACGACATGTGCTGGGTAAGAATTAAAGGTGCATAAGCATAGTGAGTGTGAATGGGATACAGACTTTAGATTGTAATCTCCACAGGGGCAGGGACTGATGGGAATGATTCATATTCTCTATAAAACAAAATGTGCCAGCGCTATATAAATAACAGTTACGACTAAGAACAATCTCAGAGATATTTCTAAAATGTATGCACTTTATAGTAATGGTCATCAGTTTCCAGTATTCATAAAGTTACATTCAATTGCGTGGACTGTTTCTTCTTTGTCTTGCTAAGCTTCCTTATTTGCTAATGCTATTAAAGGGGATCTCCGCCCTCATTTTTTTGGAATAATGAAAGAAAATGTCATTCTGAGTCACTTTAAATAATGGTTTTAAGATGGTTTAGAGTCATTGCAATTTGGAAGCAGTATTTTTTTCTGTCCCTTTCATTTCTCTGGTTCTGACTCTTGAAACAATGGAACACAAGGTCTGGTAATCTGCTAGATTCTGCTTGAATGTTTCTGGAGTCTGAACAAGCAGTGCAGAGAATGCAGATTTGTTTCCCACCAATATTAGAGAGATCACTGCAATATGTCCTACAATCACAAACAGCACCCTGTCACTAGTAAGGAGAGGGCAGATTATAGCACCCCAAAAACTCACTTTTGTCACCCAAGATTTGCGGTAAAATGAATAACACATCTGTACAGGTATTCGATAAAGTGCCAGGAGCCACACTAAAATTCTCCAGTTCTCTAATCAGGGATGGTATTAGGGTAGAGCAGAGATCTTTTGACCTAGGCCCCTAAAAACACAGGGTTCTCAGAGGGAATGGGGGCATAGATACTGTATATCATAATAAGAACATCAGATATTAGTGTAACAGGTCTTAAAGGGCACCTGTCACAGAAAAATTATTTCTCCCACTGGAGGTGTGGATTAATAGAGCCTGAACTCCAGTTGGGGGAAATAATACTAATTTTCCCCAAGGAGCTTGCAGTGAGGGCAGCCATGTTTGGTGGCACAAATTTGCATAATGGGCTAGTCTCCTGGCTCACTTATTAGGATCATGTATGTGGTATAGAGATGGTGGGCACGCTCCCCACTCTTATGTCACATGCATGGGGGACTTGCACTTTATGCGCATGGGTGTGCTTTCACATGTAGGTGCGGGAGGCTTAGCCCCTGTAAAGGGCATTTACAATTATTTTAGACAGTTAAGTCAAATCTTTTTTCTTTTTTTTAAATATTAAGTTGGGGTTCTTGAACCTATGGATCAGCCCCCAACAATGGTCAACCATGCTGTTGATGGTGGGTCACCATGATTCCTACAGAAAACAAATATGTGGCTTGTAAGGAAAAGGTAAAAGAAAATATAATTGCAATATACATTTATTTACTGCACATTTGCACTGGTTTTAAAATTATTTGTAATTGCCATTGAAAGCAGTATCTGCCAGGTTGTTTCTATTTTAGCCTGTAGATATTTTATTATCTGGTTATCATTTTTAAAAAGATACACTGAATTGCATGTCACACCTGGCAGGGAATATCAAAACTTTCTTTGCAGCAGGTAAAATAAGATACCCATTGAATCCAAATCATGTTGTTATGCTTTACTGGAGAAGGGAAGATTAAAATAAATTAAAGGGGAAACAAATCACTGGTTTGTGTTTCAAGGAAATACATCTCATTTGGTCATTATGGCTAGGATTACAATGCAGTTGTTTGGCTGGGTAATATATTGCATGCTTCAGATAATGCTTGAAAGGGACGGCTGTGCCTGAATCCTGCTGCCTGCCTTTCTTCTTGCTACTTGGGGATAATTATAGGTTAGGAGAGATAATTATAAACCATTAAAAAAAACACACAGAAAACAGTATGTTGATGTGCAGAGAAAGGCAGCTCTGATGGTAATGAGGCCTTATATTATATTTAGACTGTTAACTGTGAGGTCACTTCCTGTGTTAAAGGGAAAGCTAGCGCTTACAGCATTGAGTGTAGGGAAATCACTAAGTAAAGGGTCTATTTTAATCTGACTTGAAAACTTGTGCTCCAGTTGAGACATTGCCAGACTGGGCCTCAGAGAACCTAACACCAGGCCCACTCACACAGCAATATGATGTAGGTAGTGATAAACATTATAGGCGTAGTGTAGAAATAAGAAAAGCCTGATGGGAATTGTCTTGGGCTGGGGCCCACCAGTTCCCCGGGTATTCTGGAAGGCAAGGCCAACCCTGGCCTAAAGCTAGGATTGCTACCTTTAGTGAAGGGGAATACTGGCTGGGTATGCTAGGGGGCGGCCAATATCGTAAAGGGGCAGTAAATGGGTTGACTGATGACAGGGTGCTGACATTGATGGACGGAGCAATGTCATCAACATTGGCAATAAATTTGTAATGCCAGCCCTGGCTTTAACTGCTATTTTAATGGCTAGGTCAGGTAGCAACCCTACCTAAGACTCTGCAACTGCTAGTAAATTGCAACTCGCAGAAGCTGTCAATGTCAGGCATGATGTAGCCTGAGTATACCTCCTGTAGAATGCATGGAAATGGAGGCATAAATGTAGCTAAAGGGTGTTTCTTAAATGTAGAGGGCATTTTGTGCATGGTGATGCCGGGATGTTGTTTAGCTTTACATGAAAAGGGTGCGCCATACATGTAGATGGAGTGTTTGTCTTGCATGTAGATGGAGGGCATTGCTTACCTGGTGATACAGGTGTGTAGTTACAGTAAGCTGTACATGCAGAGTGTGTGGCTTATATGATATGTAGATGGAGTATGTGTTTTTACATGTAGATGGAGGGCATTGCTTACCTGGTGATACAGGTGTGTAGTTACAGTAAGCTGTACATGCAGAGTGTGTGGCTTATATGATATGTAGATGGAGTATGTGTTTTTACATGTAGATGGAGGGCATTGCTTAGCTGGTGATGCAGGGGTGTAGTTAAACAGTACATGCAAAGTGTGTGACATATGTAGATGGAGTATGTTTTTTACATGTAGATAGAGGGCTTACATGGAAATGCAGAGTTGTTGCTTAGCTTAACTGTAGATGGAATGTTACTGAGCTCTATATGCAGAAGTTGGGACTTACATGTAGATGGAGGATATTTCTTCCATGCAGAAGAAAGGTATCGCTGGCCTGGAAATGCAGGGGTGTGGTAGAGTTGTAGATTAAGCTCAGTTTAGAAAGCACGTTGAGGTCTTGGACAAAATGCACTGTATGAGACTAGTCAATGAACAAATAGAGGTGGTATTCCTAAAGCTGGGAATATTCAGAATCAAATTACTGATAAAATGTTCTGTTTTTAGGAGCTTTTAAAATAATAATGCCTGCGGCAACTGCTCATTGATCCACAACAAATGTATGCAGTAAAGAAAAACTGTTGATCATAGCACACAGCTCATAACCACAAATTAAGCAACACTGAAGACACTAGTTCATGCATTCTACATGTTCAGGTTCTGAGTGGGCAGAAGTGCATAAAAATCCAGCAGTTTGTGGGGTATCGGCTGCGGTCTCTGGACAAATGGATCACCTGTATGATTTTAACTTGATTCTTCCTTTGAAGCTTCAGTTACAGTTTGGGTAAATGTGGGTGCCACTAGGCATTGTGCCATCCTCATAGGGAAATATGTCTAAAATCCACAATATAATTCACTTGTTTATTGTAGGCTTTACAATGCAATGATATTGGAATCTGCATCTGCCTTACATTTCACATTGCTGCCCAACACCCTAGTGCAGCGAACTGCGTATTAAATCCCTTCCATTGATCACCCATTAATGTAATAAGGCAAAACCGGCACAAGATGTTAATCAGCAGCCACTTTAGAAAATTCCCCTCCATCACTTGAGACTGTCTGCCTGATTGAAAAGGCTCGCTGTCTCCAAGTGATATTTATATAGCGAACAGATGTCGCAGCTTCAGAAATGATTGCGAGCGAGCGGGGGCTTGAGCTCAAACGTGTTTTGGCAACTTGTTGCTGTACTTTGTTTTCTTTTAATCCCGATCAGTTTCTCGGAGTCGGATTATCTCACAATTTAACCCTATAATTATATGTTTTATTTAATTTTTCTCCTCTAGAGACACGCACCGACAGAACCAAAAAGCTCTTCCGGCACTATACTGTTGGATCTTATGACAGCTTTGATGCATCCAGGTAAGACTTGGTTTGGATGTTACTGAACTTGTATGTATATAGCACATATACCATATAAAACGTAAGGATTCACGCAAAAGTTTATCTTGATAGCCCTATGCGGCCTAATTTTTGTGTCACCTAACTGCACTTTTCTTGAATATTGCCTAATTGGCATAGAGTTGGTTTGTCCAGTGGTTAAACAAGATGTTATAAATGGAAATACAAAGGAGTTGTAGCCCCTATTGCTTCTAGGGCTAGAGACCGATCCACTTTCCAAGAAGGGACATCAGCAGTTGACATTATCAGAGCAAACTGGTGGTTGGATTGCAGGAGGTTCTGGTAAATCTGCATTCCCAGGTGGCATGGGGATTCATTTGATCATTGCTTTCCATTCTGAAGGAGAGTCTATCCAATGAGAACACCCTTGCTCCCTCATACTAAAATTCAGAGGTGTGCAACAGGGTTGGAAGATAGATGTAGTGGCCTCCAACCTTACTGAGCAGCAGGGTTGGGTTTTCTATTTACCCGAGGGCCACATCTAAAAAAAATAGCATTTGGCAGAATCCGCAGATTGCCAGTCTCGGCCTGGCCCCTCTTTGCAGTTGACAAATGTACCAACTGTACAGGGGTACTGCACATGTGCCAATCACTGAAGGAATGGGGTGGCCTGAGGTCCAGTGCCTAGGACACCTCCTAAATACATCCCTGCTGAGCAGATGTGCATTTTGAGCTCAGGCACAGGGCAACAGGACCATTCTAGAAGGTCACATTGTTACTGTTGGAAGAGGGAATTTGGCCCAAAGCAGGGGCCCTATGATTAAAGCATGGGTTTCATTCTCCTTTAAATATTGGAACCATGTTGTTTGTAGAGTAATGTTAAGGATCAGTGCCTTTGTTTGGTTCAGATTGGCATGATTTGTCCCACAATGAACTTTTATCAGTTGTCACTTTATTTCTTCACTTGCAAAACAATCGTATGATTGGCAAAGTATAACTGTTTCTTTAAGAAAGCTTTGTTTTATCCAGAAATGGTGGTAACCCTCCCTGGGTGCTGTACATTTAATTTCATAAAGTACTGGGCATGGCTTGTCATTCATACAGTGTAGGTGACTGTTGGGTTTATATCTGGGCATCAATAATGAAAGTTTTCCAGGTGTTAAGCATTATTAGTTACAAAGCCACACAGAGGAACCAATGGAGCTGTCAGTCTCTCTCTCATTGTATTCTAATGGAATTTCCCAGAGTGCAACCTGTCAGAGTGGAGAGCATATTGCTCATGTCACAGTTGGTCTTGCTGGCACATGCAGATTAACATGTAACCTAATGAATCCAGTACCAGTTAACAGGTCAACATTTCTTTTGGACTTATTGGAAGATTTCACAGACTGCTGGGGACCTAAAATGATTTTGCTGTAAGGCCTAGTAACATTTAGTTACTCAACTGCCTTGGCGTGCGTGTGGCTCCCTTCTCTGCCTTGCTGTTATTCTCTATTACTTTCTATTGCCTAAAGGTTAGGCATGGATAGCTCAGCTCATTTGGGGAAGTTACCAAACTATTGGATATGGCCCCTTTTTGGCCATACATTCTGGGCCAAGTAGGGCTGATCCAATCATTGGCTGATTTTAAGCCAGATATTGGTTGTTCAGGCCCTACAGTTGGCCCCATACAAAGCTTTTTTGGCCTTTGTTTGACCACCTCAACTCTCTAAGTTGGATGACTTTGGGGGTTTGGGCTCCCTGCAAAAAAGCTTTTTTTTGGGTGATCTGCAATATATGTAAAATCACAGGTCACCTCCATCACCCCCCTTACTGGCCCCTGTTCCCTCGGGGCTGTTGGATCTGCCCCCTCTATAGTTAGGTAAATGCTTTCATTCTCTGGGCCCTACCTAGTTGCTTTTATGTATGTGACCCTACCTTGTATAAATCTCATTCTCTAGTCATACCTTCCATTTCTAGCCATACCTTTCAATTAATGCAGTGTGTGAGAGCACTTATTCTGGCATTTTGCCCAATCTCTTACCTCTTTCAGTCCCCTCTGGCCCCTGTATTGAGGATTTTATCTCATTCCCTGTCTTGCATTGGTGTTGGGAGTCCATGATTTCCCACATTCCCTTTCCCTATTTCAGTGACCCATTTTATTATTTGGATGAGCTTTACCTTCATTTTTAAGTTTTGTTCCCCCATCCCCCCCACCTCCTCCGTCGTTGTCACCAGTCTGAATACTGTGCTGATTTCTCTCTGTGCTGCTATGCATAATTACTCATAATTAGCAGTGTGGGCTGAGTTACTATTGATTTTAGCAGGGTTTAGCATCTGCTCTGGAGACGGAGCTCCTCATCTGAACGCCGTGTTATCTGTATCCCCAGTTCTACTCCTGCAGCCCGTACAGCCCATCCCAGATCAGGTCTTAAGGGTATAAGAATCCAGAGTCTGCTGATTTTAGGGTTCTTTCTGGTTGAAGTTTTCATTCATTTTGGAACATTCGGGTTCAACTCTTGAAATCAAGTTAAAATCAAACTTCTCTAGCTGCTGCTTTAAAATGCAACTCCCTGCAACCCTTGTGAGCTGATACCAGTGACTGGCAAACTGCCTGTTTTGATATACCTGATCCAAGACATATAGCATTATCCTTGTAGTCAGTGAAAACACTGCCTGGTTGCTATAGGATACAGGACCCTAGCAACCAGATGTTTGGGGTTTTCCAACTAACAGATCTTTCTGTAATTTGGATCTTCATACCTTAAGTCTACTAGAAAGTCATGTAAATATTAAAGGGGTTGTTCACCGTTGAGATATCTTTTAGTATGATGTAGAGAGGGATATTCTGAGATAATTTGCAATTTGTTTTCATTTTTTATTATTGAAGGTTTTTGAGTTATTTAGCAGTTCTACAATATGCATTTTAAGCCATCTGGTAACTAGGGCCTGAATTACCCTAGCAACCATGCATTGATTAGAATAAGAGACTGGAATATGAATAGGAGAGAGTCTGAATAGAAGGATCAGTAATAGAAAGTAGCAATAACAATACATTTGTAGCCTTACAGAGCATTTGTTTTTTAGAAGCAATGCCCATTTGAAAGCTGCAAAGAATCATAATAAAAAGTAATAATAAAAGTGAACCACCCCTTTAAATAAACCCAATAGGCTGCTTTTGATTCCAATAGGGTTAATTATATCAAGTACAAGTTACTGTTTTATTATAACAGAGAAAAAGGAAAACATTTTTAAAAATCTGAATTATTTGATTAGAATGGAGTCTGTGGGACTGGCCCTTGTGTAATTCAAAGCTTTCTGGATAATGACTCCAATACCTGCATTGTACCCAAACATTGTTTAAAGTCTGTTTCCATTCAGCAACTGCTGACTTTTTTTGTAGCCTCACTCTCTTGACTATAACGCATCTCAGATTTGGCTTGTTATTTTCTTAGGCTTAACAACCTATGAATGAATAATATTTTGCCAGATCCCTTAACACTGCGCAATTGCTGAATTTTCAGATTGTCTGAGCACTGAGCACATACTCAATGTAATTACCCAGCGTAGTGTTGCTTTGTCACTTCATTATTTCCATCATTCCATCATTGACTGTGCCTAACATAAGATTATTGCACCCCCAGGCCATCCCACAGTCACACTCCCTTCCCAGAGACTATTATCCACTGTTACTATAGGCACCATCTCTCCCTACTATACCTGCTATCCCACAGTCACACTCCCTTCCCAGAGACTATTATCCACTGTTACTATAGGCACCATCTCTTCCTACTATACCTGCTATCCCACAGTCACAGTCCCTTCCCAGAGACTATTATCCCACTGTTACTATAGGCACCATCTCTCCCTACTATACCTGCTATCCCACAGTCACACTCCCTTCCCAGAGACTATTATCCACTGTTACTATAGGCACCATCTCTCCCTACTATACCTGCTATCCCACAGTCACACTCCCTTCCCAGAGACTATTATCCACTGTTACTATAGGCACCATCTCTCCCTACTATACCTGCTATCCCACAGTCACAGTCCCTTCCCAGAGACTATTATCCCACTGTTACTATAGGCACCATCTCTCCCTACTATACCTGCTATCCCACAGTCACACTCCCTTCCCAGAGACTATTATCCACTGTTACTATAGGCACCATCTCTCCCTACTATACCTGCTATCCCACAGTCACACTCCCTTCCCAGAGACTATTATCCACTGTTACTATAGGCACCATCTCTCCCTACTATACCTGCTATCCCACAGTCACACTCCCTTCCCAGAGACTATTATCCACTGTTACTATAGGCACCATCTCTCCCTACTATACCTGCTATCCCACAGTCACACTCCCTTCCCAGAGACTATTATCCCACTGTTACTATAGGCACCATCTCTCCCTACTATACCTGCTATCCCACAGTCACACTCCCTTCCCAGAGACTATTATCCACTGTTACTATAGGCACCATCTCTCCCTACTATACCTGCTATCCCACAGTCACACTCCCTTCCCAGAGACTATTATCCCACTGTTACTATAGGCACCATCTCTTCCTACTATACCTGCTATCCCACAGTCACACTCCCTTCCCAGAGACTATTATCCACTGTTACTATAGGCACCATCTCTCCCTACTATACCTGCTATCCCACAGTCACACTCCCTTCCCAGAGACTATTATCCCACTGTTACTATAGACACCATCTCTCCCTACTATACCTGCTATCCCACAGTCACACTCCCTTCCCAGAGACTATTATCCCACTGTTACTATAGACACCATCTCTCCCTACTATACCTGCTATCCCACAGTCACACTCCCTTCCCAGAGACTATTATCCCACTGTTACTATAGGCACCATCTCTCCCTACTATACCTGATATCACCAAGGCTTTATACACCTGCTATATCACAGATCCATACATAGTATAGAGGTGACTATGCGCTACTCTGTAGGGTAGGACTCCACATCGATTTCCAGGCGATCCGATCAGGACAATTACCTCCGCTTTAAATTTTCTGCTAAAAACACCAATGTCACGGAGTCAAAGTGCTTCTCCGACAAACACCAGGAATGTTACCTACACCATCCTTCCCTTTATCATATTAACACCCACTCACTGCACCATAATCACACACCGCATCCCTGTGTCACATTCACACTCTGCATTATTGTGTGAGATATGAAGCCCACGAGATAACTTGCCCGGGGCAACGAATGGCAGCGTATCCCGTCCATTCATAAAATGCCCTCCTGTGTAGAGCCGAGTGTGAAGATAAATGAGTTCTGCAGCACAATAATAGTCCTTAGTGTTTCCAACTGATTAATCTCTCACCGGAACGTACATGGCCGATCCACTTGTATTTACCTTAAAACACTCCCAGTTACCGGTAATGTGTTATTAGCAGCCGTGTGTAACTCCTGAGCAGCATTGCTCACTTCTAATTAAACGCCCATGAATAATTTAGGATGGCCTGTTTGTGCTTGCTTTAACTCCTCAGAATCCAAATTCTTTGCTTTTAAAGGACTGAACTAGATAAAAGAGTAGAGGTGGGAGAAATCAGAGCCAATTATTCACCTTTAGGTTTAATTAGCTGTCTGTCAATGGATTTTTCTGCTTGTCAATCAGTAGGTTGATTCAACTGCCTGTCTCTATGCCTCATGTATTGATTCATTTCTCTGCCTATCGGTTTGTCTTTCTATATATCCGTCTATTGATCCATTAGTCTACGTCAGCTTGTCCATTTGTCTTTTCATGATCTTTATTTCTATCTGCAAATAAAAAAAGACTTCTTTTTGGTCCTGAAATATGTGCAAAATGTGTTTTTCTTTATTCTGCATTTCTTTTGAATGATATCTTCATGTTTATTAGAGCCTCACCACTAGGGGTGCCTATTCCTGGTATAATCAACATTATTGTGGCTGTATGAATTAAATATAAAGACAAATGGGGTCTCCTAGTGCAAGAGCAGGATTCAATGGCCGACTAAGGATGCTGGGAGTTATTAAGCAGTGTGAGAGATATTTAATGTCCCTACAGTAATGAACAGATAGCTTCACATGCTTAGGATTTTAGTACTTGCCATTATGGTTATGAAAATAGTTAAAAGGTTCTCCCGTCGGCTCAGATTTGCTAATAGTTTGTATTAGAAAGAACAGAGAATGGTGGTTTGCATAATGCATAGCTTTCATAGGGTTGGCGAATTTTTTCGCCTCGTTTCGCCAAAAAATGACGCCCATAGACTTGTATGGAGATGTGCGTCAAAAAAAAAGACGCGCAACAAAATAATTTCGCTTTAATGGGCGTCTGCGACATTTCGCCGGCGGCGAATTTTTGGCGAAACGAAACGGGTCAAATTCGCCCATCCCCTAGCCGTCTCTCAGCAAGATGGGGGGCCTGCAAGCCTTTTGTTATGGGAAGCTTAATGTGCAGGATTGCTATATTCGTGGTTAGGTTGCCAGCAGTTTGTTTTATGTGGTCCTTACTCTTCTAAATATTAAGGGGCAGATTAACAAAATTCGAGTGAAGAATTCGAATGTAAAAAACTTCGAATTTCGAAGTATTTTTTGGGTACTTCGACCATCGAATTGGTTAAATTCGTTCGAATTCGAACGATTCGAACGATTCGAAGTAAAAATCGTTTGACTATTCGACCATTCGATAATCGAAGTACTGTCTCTTTTAAAAATACTTCGACCACCTACTTCGGTAGATAAAACCTACCGAAGTCAATGTTAGCCTATGGGGAAGGTCCCCATAGGCTTGCCTGTGATTTTTTGTTCGAAGGATTTTCCTTCGATCGTTGGATTCAAATCCTTCGAATCGTTCGATTTGAAGGATTTAATCGTTCGATCGAACGAAAAATCCTTCGATAGATCGATCGCAGGATTTGCGCAAAATCGTTCGACTTCGATATTCGAAGTCGAACGATTTTAGTTCCCAGTCGAATATCGAGGGTTAATTAACCCTCGATATTCGACTATTGATGAATCGGCCCCCAAATGTACATTAAAAGTTACCTATAGATCATGTTGATCATTTTTCGTAGATTGGTCTTCTTTTGTAAGTAATCGTTACTTGAACCTTCTAAACGTGATCGTTTGACAACCTTTGTCGCTTCTAACATGTGGGTTACAGTTTCTAATGCGAACGGCCTACTGCTGCACAAATATGACTGCCCCCACATAGCCAAACACGGGGAATCAGATAGGCAAATACTTTTATGGCAAATTAATAAATAGCATGCAAAGACAATGTTATGATAGATGTAAAATAAAAAAATTTAATTTGCAATGTCAGCATCTCTTTATGGACAAGGACAGTTTTATATATATACTGGAGTCGGCTATAACGTGCAGTAACGTAACTGGGGGGGGGGCGGGCCCTGGTGCGGGACATGCCGCCGGGCCCCCGCCCCCCTCCATACCAGATTTTTTTTACCGGAAATCGGCAGTGCGCGAGCTGCCGGGGGGTCCTGAGTGGGTGTGGGCCCTAGCCCAATTGCACCCCCTTCTCCCCCGGTAGTTCCGCCACTGGCAGAGTGCCTCTTTTTTGTTATGGTGATTATGAAAGATCTAATTCTTTAGGCTGTTAGAGGGTTTTTTTTTTTTTTTAGATCAAGCCAGTAAATCTCTCTGTATTCAAATCTCATCATAAATGGCCGTGGCGTAACTGGAGTGCCCCCTGCAAAAAAATCTTCAGAAGGGCCCGGCACACCCTCATCACGCCCAACCCTGCCCATGTCCCACCCCCACTCCACCCACTCCCATCCAACTTGCTTCCCCTTCCTCGCCAGTAAGAGAGAGCGGCTGTGGAGGAGGCTTTTTTTTAATTAGCTATAGAGGAAGCAGACCCCACAGTCCAGGCCCTCCTGTTCCCTGGGACCTCCTCCGACTGTGGGGTCTGCTTCCTCCATAGTTATGCCACTGATAACTGACTTAAATTTGGGCTTGCAGGTGTATCTAAAAAAGCAAATAGCCATTCTCCCACCCTAACTGACCATCAGGTTAAGGCACCCCAGACATGTCAACTTGTATTTTCAAGAGTCCCCCTGATTTAAGCCCCTTTCCCCTGGTCACCTGAAGTAATAAGTCATTTGCACCCTAAACTTCAATGGAAATAAATAGAATTTTCACCCAAAGTCCTAGATATTGTTCAAAGCAGTGGAGCAGGGAGCCCACTGGGGGAACAGGACCAAAACCATTGCCCCAGATCACTTTGGATCTAGGTTGGCATATTTTACCCCCTTGCCATTGCTTCCAGCCCCTCCCCCTGAGGTGGGCCAAACTCACAATCTACAAAAACCATAGTTTTATGCGGATTCTTCTGATTCTGGATTTTGGGTTCCCTTTCCATATAACACAAGAATAAATGACATAGGAAGTGTCAGGATACAGAATAAACACAGGCTAATTTGACAATCCTCAAGAGCCTGGAATTAATTTTAATTATTTAATGTTAAATTGAATTGGACAAGTGGTATTTTAAAACAGATGCATAGCCTTTTAATAGCACTTTATTAACATTTAATGGGTTTTCTTATTCATTCCTGCATGTAGGCAATCATTAGCTCTTAAGTACAGGATGTAGCTGAACCAAGACCATCATTTTCTATCATAGAACCCTAGCAAAGTGACAATGAAAAAGCTGTCTTGTGGTTCGCTAACCAGAGGTGCTGCTCAAACTTTTTGGAAATCCATGATATACAGTTAGGCCCACAGAGACAACTTTTTTCTAATTTTGGTTCTGCACATTATCACAATGAATTTTAAATGAAACAACTCAGATGCAGTTGAACTGCAGACTTTCAGCTTTAATTCAGTGGGTTGAACAAAAAGATTGCATAAAAATTTGAGGAACTAAAGCCTTTTTCTTAACACAATCGCTTCATTTCAGGGGCTCAAAAGTAATTGGACCATTGACTCAAAGGCTATTTCATGGGCAGGTGGGGGCAATTCCTTTGTTATGTCATTATCAATGAAGCAGATAAAAGCCCTGGAGTTGATTTGAGGGGGTTGCTTGTATGTGGAAGATTTTGCTGTAAACAGACAACATGCGGTCAAAGGAGCTCTCCATGCAGGTGAAACGAGCCATCCTTAAAGGAGAAGGAAAGGCTAAAATTAAGTAAGCCTTAGAAAGAAAGGTCTACATATATATATACACCAGTAAACCCTCAAAGTAATGCTGCAGAGTCCTCTGTCAAAAGAAACACAGCATTTCTTTCCTTCTATTGTGTACTCATGGGCTTCTGTATCAGACTTCCTGTTTTCAGCTTAATCCTCCAGGGCTTGGTCTTGAGCATGCTCAGTTTGCTCCTTTCTCCCTCCCTCCTCCCATCCCTCCTGTAATCTGAGCTCAGGGCTGTAAGTGAGCAGGGAGAGACTCAGGCAGGATGTTATGTCACACCAAGCTAATATGGCAGCTTCTATCCTAAACAAACAGAGACAGTGTCTAGACTTGTTTACTCAGGTATGGTAAAGCATTCTGCAGAATGAATATAGCATTCTAGCTTGCACTATTGTGACTAATCTGTTGGCAATAAACTGTCTTGGAGCTTTCCTTCTCTTTTAAGCTGCAAAACAGAAAAAACCCATCTGAGAAATTGCTACAATATTAGGAGTGGCAACATCTACAGTTTGGTACATCCTGAGAAAGAAAGCACTGGCGAAATCAGCAACGCAAAAAGACCTGGACGTCCACGGAAGACAACAGTGGTGGATGATCTCAGAATCATTTCCATGTTGAAAAGAAACCCCTTTATAACAGCCAAACAAGTGAACAACACTCTCCAGGAGGTAGGAGTATCGATATCCAAGTCTACCATAAAGAGAAGACTGCGTGAAAGTAAATACAGAGGGTGCACTGCAAGGTACAAGCCACTCATAAGCCTCAAGAATAGAAAGGCTAGATTGGACTTTGCTAAAAAAAAAACATCTAAAAAGCCAACACAGTTCTGGAAAAACATTCTTTGGACAGATGAAACCAAGATCAATCTCTACCAGAATGATGGCAAGAAAAAAGTATGGAGAACAGCTCATGATCCAACGCATACCACATCATTAGTGATGGGCGAATTTGGGGTGTTTCGCTTCGCAGAAAAATTTGCGAAATTTGCAAAACGGCGTCCTTTTTGACTGGGTTTTGGGTCATTATGAAATGTCTCACAATCGCCGGTGAAAATGTACCGGCGTCCAACAAAAATGGATGCCGGCGTTAATTTTTTTTTGACGCCTGCGAATTTTCACATCGGTTTCACAAATTTATTCGCCGGTGGAGAATCGCAGGAATTGCACCTGGCGAATAAATTTGGCCATCACTACACATCATGTATAAAACATTTGGGAGGCAGTGTGATGGCTTGGGCGTGCATGGCTGCCAGTGGCACTTTGGATACTAGTGTTTATCCATGATGTGCAGGCCCGGATTTGTGGAAAGGCCACCTAGGCCCGGGCCTAGGGCGGCAGGATTTTAGGGGGGCGACATGCTGCCAAACCACACCCACATTTGTTCAAAAACACTGGGGATGCGCTGGAGAGACAATAATTTTTTTAATTTCCCGTGCGCCAATCCCCATTGCTCCTGTCACCCTGGAGGCGACAGGGGTGACGAACGGGAGTGGGCCTAGGAGCGCCCACCATGTAAATCCGGCCCTGATGATGTGACACAGGACAGAAGCTGCCCAATGAATTCTGAGGTGTTCAGAGACACTGTCTGCTCAAATCCAGCTAAATGCAGTCACATTGATTGGGAGACATTTCATAATGACCCAAAACATACAGCCAAAGCAACCCAGGAGTTTATTAAAGCAAAGCAGTGGAATATTCTTGAATGGCCAAGTCAGTCACCTGATCTGAACCCAATTGAGCTGCATTTCACTTGCTGAAGACTAAACTTCGGACAGAAAGGCCCACAAACAAACAGTAACTGAAAGAGGCTGCAGTAAAGTCCTGGCAGAGCATTAAATGGAGGAAACCCAGAATCTGGTGATGTCCATGAGTTCAACACTTCAGCCTGTCATTGCCAG
Source organism: Xenopus laevis (assembly GCF_017654675.1). Taxonomy (NCBI): domain Eukaryota; kingdom Metazoa; phylum Chordata; class Amphibia; order Anura; family Pipidae; genus Xenopus; species Xenopus laevis. The sequence continues at coordinate 13,049,276 of NC_054378.1, forward strand.
CAAATGGGTTTCAAACAAGTATTAGAAATTAACATTTTATTTTCAGTTTTTTAATTTACTTTTGAGCCCCTGAAATAAAGTGATTGTGTTAAAAAAAAAAACCTTTAGCTCACATTTTTATGGAATCTTTTTGTTCAACCCACTGAATTAAAGATAAAAGTCTGCAGTTCAACTGCATCTGAGTTGTTTCATTTAAAATTCATTGTGGTGATGTACTGAACCAAAATTAGAAAAAAGTTGTCTCTGTCCAAAGATTTATGGGCCTAACTGTAGTTGCTAATTGGATGTAAATGGACACCTACTGGTTCTGCAGACTGGTGCTGCTTTGTGAAAGCCAAGAAAGTGCAATTATGGGGGTGGGGTGATTTAAAGAAGAAGGAAAGCTATAGTGCAAGCGCAAGCTATAAAACTATATTTATTCCGCCGGAATGTTTTACCCTACTTGAGTAAACAGTTCCAGAAGCTTGCTATGTTTCTTTAGGATGGCAGCTTCCATATTAGCTTGGTGTGACATCACTTCCTACCTGAGTCTCTCCCTGCTCACTCATAGCTCTTGGCTCAGATTACAACAGGGTGGGGAGGAGGGAGGGAGTACAAGGGAGGGGGAGAAGGGAAGAGGAGCAAACTGAGCATGTTCAAGCCCTAGCCCTGGTGGTCTGATACAGAAGCACAGTCCCGCTTTTGACAGCTCAACCCGCAGTTCCGCGTTTGTACTGAAAAGTCACAACTTTCTTTGCACTGATCAGCCAGAAAATGATACAGAGTTTCTAACTTAATTGGTTTTTGACAGAGCCCAGAATAGCTAATATAATTTTGTAACAATTTTGAAATAAGCAAATAAGTAATTGTAACAATTTATATAAGCAGGTCCCTTAGGAAAATTTAGACTCACAGCTTAAAGGGCAATTCACCTTCATTTAGAAAACTGTTTTTGTCCCTCTTTTTATTTCCATAATGTATGGCACATACATGGGTGAGTGTTGGGCCAATCAGTATGGAGGGCACATAGAGGTGCCATCTTCTCCTGCATCACACATCACATGATCTAAATGGCTAATTAATTCATAGCCCTGTATGAATTGCTTGTCTGTCTGCACCATTCCATATCGGCAAGAAGGATTGCAAAACAATATTGGTTTTCTGTGTGTGCGCCAGTCAGCAGAGGTGGCACACTCACTCACTGACTGCCCCTAATCTAGCTCAGCCGGCATTCCCACATCGCTCTAGAATTAATGACAGCTCTGACAGTGACTGGTGTTTGGGCCATGTAATTACAGCTTGATGTTTATGCTAATGAAGATGAATGCTGTACGGGGATATATGTCGGCCACTGTGCAAACAACAAATGATATTGTGCTCGCGTCAGACATTCTATAGCAGAAGTTAGTGTTGAGCTGTCAATAGATTATATTTTATTCCTGTGCTTGAGGGAAAAGTATTTATTGGCTGGTATATGCAATAAGTATACTCTTGTATCTGTGCGGAAAGTTATGGCTATGGTCAGGCATGTCAGCCAAGATAATTGGGTATAGATACAGTATCCATGCAGTAGTACATAGGGCTTGATTGACCTACTGTATATGTGAACAGTAGCATTAGAAAATGCACAGAGCTAAACCGTCTGATTTCCAGGGTCGCTGACCCCAGCAAACCAAGCCTTGCTCTTCGAAGGTATATATATATTGCATATCTTATTGTTCAGGCCTTCTGCGATTCATCCACAGTTATTGTCACTTTTTATTACTTATCTTTCTATTCAGGCCCCTCTATTCCAGTCTCTTATTCAAATCAGTGCATGGTTACTTGGGTAATGTAGACTCCAGCAACAAAATCGCAGACATTGCAAACTGAAGAGCTGATGAATAAATTAGAAACCACAAATAATAAAAAAAAAATGTATACCAACTGCAAGTTTTCACTCTCTCCAGCATACGAAAAGTTAACTCAAAGGTGATCAACCCCTTTAATGAATGCATTTTGGAAAATTTCTTGAAATGGTGCTTTCTTTCATTAATCAAAATATAGGGTTTTTTGGTTGAATTTCCCTTTAATATAAAGAGCTATTTTAAAATTGGATAAAGAGGTACTTTGTTAATCTTATGTTATCTAAGAAAAAAATAAGGGATGTGTAAAGGTGGCCATACACGGAGAGATCCGCTAGTTTGGCGAGCGGATCTCTCTCCGATATGCCCACCTTGAGGTGGGCAATATCGGTCTTATCCGATCGTTAGGATCCGATCGGATCCTAACGAATGGGAACGGGCGGTCGGATCGCGGGACCGCATCAACGAACAGATGCGCCCGTGATCCAACAGGATTTTTCGTCCTATCCGATCGAGATCTGGCCTACTTTCAAAGAGGTACTTTCTTAAACTTATTTTATCTAAGAAAAAAATAAGGGATGTGTAAAGGTGGCCATACACGGAGAGATCCGCTTGTTTGGCGATGTCGCCAAATGAGCGGATCTCTCTCCGATATGCCCACCTTGAGGTGGGCAATATCGGTCTGATCCAATTGTGGGCCCTAGGACCCAACGATTGGATCCTAACAAATAGGAACGGGCGGTCGGATTGCGGGACTGCATCAACGATGCGGCCGCGATCCGACGGGATTTTTTGTCCCATCCGATCGAGATCTGGCCGACTTTCGGCCAGATCTCGGTCGGGGAAGCCCGTGGGGGGCCCATACACAGGCCAATAAGCTGCCGACTCGGTCTGTCGGCAGCTATTATCGGCCCGTGTATGGCCACCTTAAATTTTGGCCCGTTACAGGTTCATGTTGCCACTTTCAGAACTAAATCCTCCCCGACACATTTGTTAATGGGATGTATTCTCTCCCGTAGGTCAGTGCAGGGGCAGATTTAATTGCGGTGATGTGTGGGAAGTGGGGCAATTACAATACAGAGGTGAGGATTGGGTTGCCTGTGGGCAAGTAGTGGAGAGCTGGCTATTTGTCATTATGCCTTGGTGCCAGGGATGAATTGGGGTGGGAAAAAGAAAAATCACACATTTACCAGCAAGTCCGTTGTCTGTAAATGTATAATGTTGCAACAAGTCAATTACAGCACAGATTCTTATCATTGTATTAAAGGGAGAACATAGAGACCCTAAATTAAGTTCTGACTCCTAGGTTTAGCTTTCCTGCTCTAAAAAGACCACTACATTAAAGGTCTCTCTGATATGATTGGGCAGCACATGCCGACTCTGGGCCACACAGTGATATCAATCAGGCTTCTGGCTGAGTATAGATTTTCCAGTAATCCATGTTTAGCAGCCGATTGATGAGTGAGGGTCTTTGTCAGCATTGTAGATTCACACACAATGGATGTAAAAACCATAGAAAAGCGTCACCAAGGTGTGACAGCCAACAGGATCCCCCTGGGGCGATGTAATTTGCTAAAATGTGTCTCACAGCAATACATACTAATGATCTTTTTGTGATTCTTAGTAATCAGCAAACATTTACTAGAAGGGAGATAACTTCATCCATCAATGTCCTGCAGCGGGAACTGACAGTCTGTCTACCACAGTTTTTGGTGTAATGCAATTTCTGTTCTTAGGAAGAAAATAGATTATCTTGAAAGCTCAGGATTACAGTGCCCATTATTATTTTTTTTGCTACACTACTGTAAAAAAATAGATTTTTTTTTGTCCTTCAGACTGACTGTACCCCTAGTTGCCAGTATTCTTAATTTAATACGAAAACGTACATCAAATCACTTCTTTACATTTCCTCTTCTAAGATCTTCATGCATCGCCTTCCTGCCCAATAAGAAATATTGACATTGCAACCAAATTCAGTGACAAGCATCTGTTAGAGCCGCATGTCGATGAGTTAACAGTTCTACTATTCTGGGGTTACCGCTGTGCTGCAGATATTGATGGAACCATCCTGCACAATGGCATGCTGTTTGCACGAATGCTAAAACTGTAGTAAACTAATATTTCATACAGTGGCGTAACTAGATGTTGCTGGGCCCCACAGCAAATTAATTTTAGGGCCCCCAACATATCCAGTGTTTGTCCTGTTTTACCAATATATGTTCAAATTGCTCATCAAGGAGAGCCTCATGGGGCCCCCTGTACCTCCTGGGCCCCCTGCAGCCACAGGGTCTGCTTCCTCTGTAGTTACGCCGCTGATTTCATATATTTTACAGCCACGTATTCCAGGGGTCTAATAGTGTTGCATCCCAGGGATCTAACTATGCTGCATGTCAGAGATCTAAAAGTGTTGTGTGCCAGTGATCTGATACTTCTGTATGCCAGGGTTCTACTATTGCTGCATGCCAGGGATCTAACACTGCTGCCTGCCAGGGATCTGATAATGCTGCCAGCCAGGGATATAATACTGCTGTCTGCAAGGGATCTAATAGTGGTGTGTGCCAGGGATCTAATAGTGCTTCACGCCAGGATAGTGTTGCCACCCGGCCGGTATTTTACCAGCCTAGCCGGTAAAACACCAGACAAGGCTGGGGCCGGTATAACAAATTTACTGGCAATGTAGCTGCAGGTAAATTTGTAATACACCTAAAAAAAAGCCTGTGGCCTGCCCCCAGCCTGCTCCAAACGTACCTGTTTCCTGGGCTTCTTGCCAAATTCGCGCGTATGGCTCCGCCCCTTTGACATCACGACCCGGCCAGCCAATAGCGTGTCACGGTCCCGCCCCTTTATTGTCACGGCCCCACCCTTTTAACACCGCCCCCTCCACCTGCCTGTATATATTATTTTAAAAGGTGGCAACCCTAGCCGAGGATGAGGAGAGTATAACAGTGCTTTATTAGCAGAGACTCATGCAGCCATTACACAACAGTAAGCTTTCACTTTCACTTTTAAGCTGTCAGGAAGTATGCACAGTATAAGTCTTGAGCACAGTGACATCTACACGCAATTTGTATAAACAGCACACCAGGGATCATAATAATGCTGCCTGCCAGGGATCTAATAGTGCTGCGTACTAGGGATCTAATAATGCTGCACGCCAGGGATCTAATACTGCTACCTGCCAGGGATCTAATAGTGCCAGAGATCTAATAGTGCTGCATGCCATGGATCTAATAGTGCTGCATGTCAGAGATCTAATAGTGCTGCATGGCAGGAATCTAATACTGCTGCATGCCAGGGATCTAATAGTGCTACCTGCCAGGGATCTAATACTGCTGCTGCCAGGGATCTAATTATGCTGCCTGCCAGGGATCTAATTATGCTGCCTGCCCGGGATCTAAAACAGCTGCCTGCCAGGGATCTAATAGTGCTGCGGGCCAGCGATCTAATAGTACTGCATGCCAGGGATCTAATAGTGCTCATGCCAGGGATCTTAAAGTGCTGTATGCCAGGGATCTAATAGTGCTGTGTGCCAGGGATCTAATAGTGCTCATGTCAGTGATCTTAAAGTGCTGTATGCCAGGGATCTAATAGTGCTGTGTGCTAGGGATCTAATATTGCTGCCTTCCAGGAAGCCATCAGTGCTGCATGTCGGGGATCTAATAGTGCTGGATGCCAGGAATTTAATTATGCTGCATGTCAGTGGTCTAATAATACAAAACACCAGTTGTCTTATAGGGTTGCATTCTGCAGATCTACATACCAGCAATCAAACATAGCTGAATGCAAGGGATCTTCTGGCCCTGTAAACTGGGACTTCCTTGTGTTGCATGCTTAGAATCTAACTGTACTGCAGGCTGGAATCTAATAGTGACACAGGACAGCACATAGCTAATATACCCTTTATACACCCCATACACCTGTTTGGTATCCCATGTATTTTTAGTTCCCATCTCAATAGATATGAATAGCGCCCCAGAGGGAACATCTCCGTCCTAGTCATTGCCAACACTGCATTAGACAAGGTTAACTGTCTTCTGATAGAATCAACCATAGCTTGAGTGGAAATATAATAGGGACTTCAGATTGTAAGCTTCATGAGACAGGAACTGATGTGAATGTTGAACAGCTTCTGTCAAGCACTTGTGACTACATCAGCTCTGTATAAATAAAGGGCAAGTCAGCTTTCCCTCGATATTATGTCACTTGCCAATACAACTTTGCCATGATCATAGCTGGCATTATTATAATTCACTGTGCTGCAGGTTGCATTACACAATGTGTTTAACCACTTCCCTGCCAAAAAATAGTGAGCAAAAGCAAATAGGGGGGGATAATTGGTCAAGCCAGACGAAGGGTGTTTAAAAATTCTGGTCAGATTCCCTTTTAACCTGACGGGCAGCGTGTACTATTGATCAGTTCTCTTGTTATGGCTAAACTATACAGGCCTTGCTTAGGAACAGAAATGGTGCAGTCTGATCCCAAACCACTTAACTGTACATTTTTCTGTACCTGAACAATATATTGCTACCAGGAACAAAATCATTTAGCTGAGGTATTACTGTTTAGCTGGGGCAGTAATACGGACTGAATTCATTGAGTGCAGCCATCTATACTTGTTTCCACCAGCGCATGTAATGGAATTTTAGCCCCTTCCTCAGGAGTATTTCTATTTAGAACTTGGACTAGGTCTATGACTGTGGGATAACAGGTATAGTAGGAAGAGATGGTGCCTATAGTAAAAGTGGGATAATAGTCTCTGGGAAGGGAGCGTGACTGTGGGATAGCAGGTATAGTAGGGAGAGATGGTGCCTATAGTAACAATGGGATAATAGTCTCTGGGAAGGGAGTGTGACTGTGGGATAGCAGGTATAGTAGGGAGAGATGGTGCCTATAGTAACAGTGGATAATAGTCTCTGGGAAGGGAGTGTGACTGTGGGATAGCAGGTATAGTAGGGAGAGATGGTGCCTATAGTAACAGTGGATAATAGTCTCTGGGAAGGGAGTGTGACTGTGGGATAGCAGGTATAGTAGGGAGAGATGATGCCTATAGTAAAAGTGGGATAATAGTCTCTGGGAAGGGAGTGTGACTGTGGGATAGCAGGTATAGTAGGGAGAGATGGTGCCTATAGTAACAGTGGATAATAGTCTCTGGGAAGGGAGTGTGACTGTGGGATAGCAGGTATAGTAGGGAGAGATGGTGCCTATAGTAAAAGTGGGATAATAGTCTCTGGGAAGGGAGGGTGACTGTGGGATAACAAGTATAGGAGGGAGAGATAGTGCCTATAGTATCCGTGGGATAATAGTCTCTGGGAAGGGAGTGTGACTATGGGATAGCAGGTATAGTAGGGAGAGATGGTGCCTATAGTAACAGTGGGATAATAGTCTCTGGGAAGAGAGTGTGACTGTGGGATAGTAGGTATAGTAGGGAGAGATGGTGCCTATAGTAACAGTGGATAATAGTCTCTGGGAAGGGAGTGTGACTGTGGGATAGCAGGTATAGTAGGGAGAGATGGTGCCTATAGTAACAGTGGATAATAGTCTCTGGGAAGGGAGTGTGGCTGTGGGATAGCAGGTATAGTAGGGAGAGATGGTGCCTATAGTAACAGTGGGATAATAGTCGCTGGGAAGGGAGTGTGACTGTAGGATAGCAGGTATAGTAGGGAGAGATGGTGCCTATAGTAACAGTGGGATAATAGTCTCTGGGAAGGGAGTGTGACTGTGGGATAGCAGGTATAGTAGGGAGAGATGGTGCCTATAGTAACACTGGGATAATAGTCTCTGGGAAGGGAGTGTGACTGTGGGATAGCAGGTATAGTAGGGAGAGATGGTGCCTATAGTAACAGTGGGATAATAGTCTCTGGGAAGGGAGTGTGACTGTGGGATAGCAGGTATAGTAGGGAGAGATGGTGCCTATTGTAGCAGTGGGATAAGTCTTCCCAAATGCAGAAAACGGGCATTCCTAATGAAGGAAGTGCATGGCTTTTAGACTAGACTGTGGCAGACTATGGCTATTATAAGGGATGAGACCCTCCTATATATGCTGCACTGAAGCAAGCACTTTCCCTGCAGCATGACATGTGCCTCAGGTTCCCTGAACATTCCAGCCTCTTCTGTTACTATTTAAATTATGCAGTTTTTCCCCCCCTCTAATGCTGTGGAAATCAGTGCCTTGGTGACGCGGAGCTGCACGTTGCTTGCATTGTAGGCAAGTCATGTGACCGTGTGAGATTTCTTGCAGCCTCCAGTAGCCCTGGGAATGGGATTTTGATGCAAGGCAATTGGGATTTCATGTGTGCCTTTTTTTCCGACCAGGGGAGGAGAAAGCCCACTTTTTAAAGTGATGCCTCCTGATTTTTTACTCCGGCTGGTTTAGAGGCAGCTCGGCTGGGGGATGCCTCGCTTGGATTTACAGCTGAAGATTTTATTAAGGAGATCATTATTCACTTTTTTTGTACCCCCCTCCTATTGGTAGTCCTGTCTAGCACACAGCTGACATGATTACACATTCTCCCAGCCATTTGTACGTAGCGGAGATCAGCATGCCCGCTGTCTGCCTCCCTCGCTCCTCTTCTTCCTTCTTGCAGCTTTTCCACTATGTCATATCGGATTAATTTGTCTTATTTTTTTTTTTTATTCTTTTTTGTCCTTATGCCTTTCCTTACTGATTTTTCTTCTTTAATGTAATGCTTGCCACCTGCATTGCTGTCTGAGTAATTGGCTGTGACGGTAACGATGATGAAGATGCATTCTCGAAGACCAACTGCTGCAGTAATGATGAGAGGATTTAATAACAGTCGTTATGCTCGAAATTCTCCCTACAGTGACTGCATCATCGAGGAGAAGACCGTGGTGCTGCAGAAAAAGGATAATGAAGGTTTCGGATTTGTACTCCGAGGGGCAAAGGGTAAGTACACTACATGTCATTATCCTAATGTCTGTCAATATATATGTTGCTATATGCATGTAACAAGCAGAAATCATCCCTGATTTTGGCCCGAAATGGGAGCCTCTGCTTCGCCTTTCTGGTTGTGCCCAAGTGAAAACCATCCAGATGTTGTCAGATGCATCTGGAGGAGTTCCACTTGCCCATTTCTCAGGCAGACAATCCTTCTGCGCTTTCTTCCTAACCCTTGCATACCTGCACCTTATAGGAATTAAAACAATAAAAACTTTCTGACTGCAAAAAACACGATCCGCGTTGCCCAGCCGCCTGGCTGCCATTGCGATTCAGGGCCCACTTGGTGGTGAAAGGGTTAAAGCACTCTGCAAGCTGTTGATGTGGGATATAAATTATGCACAATTGTGTATACTGTATTGTTCTTCCCACTGACAGCACATCATTATGTTTCTAAATGCAGTAAATTCCTTCTAAAAGCAAAAAAAAAAAAAGCCCCCGTCTCTAATGTGTGAGAGTAGCTCCCACCTTATTGATAGAGGGTCTAACTTTAAGGTTATCCTCCTGCAGTGTTATGCAAACGAACCGTGGAACCAATGACATCAGTAGTCACTAGACGCAGGTGTCTGAAACTTGTCGCTCTCCGCCTGAACTGTAAGGGTAAGGACAAACGGGCACATTCGGGGAGATTAGTCACCCCGGGAACAAATCACCTCTTCTTCGGGGCGACAATCTAACTCCCCAGCAGCCATTGGCTGTCAAGGGGCTGCTGGGGTTTTTTTTTTGTTTGGTGACACCTGTCAAGCACCACCTTGAACTAAGCCATTTACCCACTATTATAGACAGAATATAATGTTACTCTAAAAAGGAAACTTTGGAATTCAGTATAACTGTAAAAGCATGCCTGTTCCAAAGGCCCAAAAGAGCAAGGAATTTAAATAAAGGGTATAGAATTTTGCCTTTGCGAGTAACCGATTCACAATGCTCTACAACAGGGGTTTTCTTCCCCTCCTCACCCCCTTTAATTCTGTCTCCTGCTGTGACTTCGGCCAGCTCAGTAGAAAGATGATTTGGGGATACAACACTGTAGCTTTTAGTGAAAACCAGGACAATTGGGTTGTCTTGTGTTGGTGGAATCTTGTGTTTTGTATGTGATGAGTGTTGGGTTGGTGGAATCTTGTATGTTGTATTCGATTAGTTTTGGCTTGTGTTGGCTGACCTGTGTGTTGTGTTGGGCTAATGCCAGTGATCCCCAACCAGTGGCTTATGAACCACTTGTTGCTCACCAACTCCTTGCAGCCTCAAGGCAGGTGCTTATTTTTTAATTGGCTTTGGAGGCAAGATTTGGTTGCGTACAAAACAGGAGTACTTTCAAGCAGAGTGTCCTGTTGGCTGCCCCTCCACATAGGGGCTACCAAATAGCCAATCACAGCACTTATTTTCCACCAACCATGAACATTTTTCATACTTGTGTTGCTCTCCAACTCATTTTACATCTAAATTTTGCTTATGGGTAAAAAAAAAGTTGACTACCCTTTAGTTAATGTTTTGTTTTAAGTGAGGTTCAAAGCAGTGTAGGACCTCGCACACCCTGCAGAACGAAAGAGACGCTTGATGCACAAGGGTAAAGGCTCAGCTAACCTCACGATAGGGTACAACACAACAAAATCCGATGGCACACAGGACTGAAGGAATTCTTCCAAATTTTATTTCAAAGCGGAATGCAAATGCAAATGCATTCCGCTTTGAAATAAAATTTGGAAGAATTCCTTCAGTCCTGTGTGCCATCGGATTTTGTTGTGTTGTTTTAAGTGAGGCCTGTGTTAAGTTTTGAGTGAGAATTCCGTGTGTGTTGATCACGCCTTGCTTTTGTTTTGCCCCAATTCCACCAACACAACAGAAGACTCATCTAATACAACACATAAGGTCCCCCAACATCACACTCAATGCTCACTGGCTAAGCTTGGGGCAGAATTCACTGAGGAGTTGTTGAAATGTTACCATAAAATCATCTAAACTACTCATTTGACCTACAGTACAGTCTTTGTTAAAGTGATGCTATAAAGCAACACAAGTCTATGGACCTCTTCAATTGGCTGGCTCTGGGGTGGGGTGCTTCTCCATGCATTAGTATCCAGCTAAGTAACTCTAATCACTCTGTTGAACATCATCCTATATGTGCACATTATTCAGATAAGGAGTAACCATTCACTTTCAGCACAATATTGCTCAGGATGGATCATGGTTTCTTATGTTTGCCCCCTAAGCTGACACGCCTATTGAGGAATTCAACCCAACACCAGCATTTCCGGCCCTACAGTACCTGGAATCTGTGGATGAAGATGGGGTGGCTTGGCAAGCTGGACTACGGACTGGGGACTTCCTGATTGAGGTAAGGAACACTGTTGTTTTTTTCAAAAAAGGCTATGTCTTTGTCCTAGTTTATTGTAGTGGTGGTGGTTTAAGTCAGTGCTGCTTTTCTTAATCTGATATGTATATTTGTCTTCTAATATTCTTAACTGGGTTCCTGGTGAACAAACTCTACCCAGATCAAGGTTTCTCTGTTGAGACTTGTGTTGACTTGTATAATAAATTGTGGATTTCTGTGCAGAGAAAAAAGTCGAATCCTTGGAATGTCTTGTTTGGTTCTTTCGCTGCTGTGAATGATCAACCTCAGTGACTTGTTCTCTAGCCTGAGACAGTTTGGCCAAGCTCTGAGTTATATATGTCACTGTAATTAGAGGAACACATGTTTGGTTATGACATTCTAGTAGACCCAGTGATCTCTTATACACTGCCGGTAGCACGTCTTATATAACCAATAATTTCCTTTGGCAAAATAATTCATGCCTGGAGAACAAGCTCATTATGGGCCTGGTTATTTTCTTATGCTATGGTGCAAGACTTGTTATCATGAAATAAGGCTGGATCAGTGTAGTATCAGTTCTGTTGGTTTCGTTGGGATCAGCAGTGGGTTGGTCTTTAAATTGAAATATCCACATTTATTAGAGGAAAGGGGCATGGAAGAAGAGATTAAGTAACTTAATATATCTATAACTATGAGAAAAATGTTCATTCTTGGATACTTGTGCAAGAGGGGTTGTCATAATGAGGAAAGGAAAACTGTAGGCTGCTACATGGCCAGGCTCCAGAGGTTACCAGTTGTATACTTGACTGTATAAGTAGAGATATTAATATTCCACTTTTTAAGCCAAATGTGTCCGTTATATCCAGGATGATTTTTGATATTCTGCATTTCAGCTCTTGTATATTTTTAAAGTCCAATGCTGCGTTTTAAATGATGAGAAACTACTGGCTGTTGCTTCTTGGCTATGGTCATTGATTCTGCTAGTCTGTTAGACGTAATGTACATTGCCTTCAGTGTCAAAGAAAGTATAAATGAAACATCTACATGTTTTGTCAGTACTGTAAATGTCTTAACTGGTGGCCATCATATGAACTGTCACTGTAGCTCCCTTGACAGAGCTCTCTTTTGTCTGACCATAGCCCTGTTAATTATTGGATTTGCAGAGGGTTCCTTTGCTTATTTGTAAAGTAGGGCTGTTTGGCCTACACTTGTGTTGTCACCATACTATACCTTCTATTATCCCACTGCTACTATAGGCACCATCTCTCTCTACTATACCTGCTATCCCACAGTCACACTCCCTTCCCAGAGACTATTATCCACTGTTACTATAGGCACCATCTCTCCCTACTATACCTGCTATTCCACAGTCACACTCCCTTCCCAGAAACTATTATCCACTGTTACTATAGGCACCATCTCTCCCTACTATACCTTCTATCCCACAGTCATACTCCCTTCCTAGAGACTATTATCCACTGTTACTATAGGCACCATCTCTCCCTACTATACCTACTATCCCACAGTCACACTCCCTTCCCAGAGACTATTATCCACTGTTACTATAGACACCATCTCTCCCTACTATACCTGCTATCCCACAGTCACACTCCCTTCCCAGAGACTATTATCCCACTGTTACTATAGACACCATCTCTCCCTACTATACCTGCTATCCCACAGTCACACTCCCTTCCCAGAGACTATTATCCCACTGTTACTATAGGCACCATCTCTCCCTACTATACCTGCTATCCCACAGTCACACTCCCTTCCCAGAGACTATTATCCCACTGTTACTATAGGCACCATCTCTCCCTACTATACCTGCTATCCCACAGTCACACTCCCTTCCCAGAGACTATTATCCACTGTTACTATAGGCACCATCTCTCCCTACTATACCTGCTATCCCACAGTCACACTCCCTTCCTAGAGACTATTATCCCACTGTTACTATAGGCACCATCTCTCCCTACTATACCTGCTATCCCACAGTCACACTCCCTTCCCAGAGACTATTATCCCACTGTTACTATAGGCACCATCTCTCCCTACTATACCTGCTATCCCACAGTCACACTCCCTTCCCAGAGACTATTATCCCACTGTTACTATAGACACCATCTCTCCCTACTATACCTGCTATCCCACAGTCACACTCCCTTCCCAGAGACTATTATCCACTGTTACTATAGACACCATCTCTCCCTACTATACCTGCTATCCCACAGTCACGCTCCCTTCCCAGAGACTATTATCCCACTGTTACTATAGGCACCATCTCTCCCTACTATACCTGCTATCCCACAGTCACACTCCCTTCCCAGAGACTATTATCCCACTGTTACTATAGGCACCATCTCTCCCTAGTATACCTGCTATCCACACTCCCTTCCCAAAGACCTTGATATCTAGTGATTTCTGAAAAAAGCTTTAGCATCCAGAAAAATGAGCCCAATCTTGAGGACAAAAATTTTTTAAAAAAATTCATGTAGAAAAAAAACATTCCCCCCCATTTATAGGGATCAGAAAATACATAATAACACATGGGAATATCAGATCTAATAATTTCGGCAAAATACCACAAAAGTCTGCTAGCAAATGGGGAAATTACATAAGCAGGCAGAGCATTTTCCCCCCACTAAGAAGTAATTAGATAAAATTTCCAACATGGCTGCCTGCCTGATGTAGTTGCTGGGCTATGGTTTCCATGGTGACGGTAGCTATGATTCTAGGCCTTTGGTTTAGATTTTTGGAAGCCTGGATAATGAAATACTTTAGTAAATGCCCATAAAATGACTCGAAAGGAATAAAAAGCTGGATGCTGTGTGCGTGTGTTGACATACTGAGTAACCCCCTGGCAGAGGCTGCGGCTTTGCTGTTCCCTAATGACCTTTGTCAGGTTCATTAATATCTGCAGGGGTATGAGGCTTGTATGTGATAAACACAGAATTCACTGGTGACATATCTGCTGAAAATATCTAACTGCTCTTACACAATATAATATGCCTTTGTATTTGCTTTGCCATTTGAAGGGGTCCCTCTGATGTTGAGGGTCCAGGGAAAATATTGTTCTTTTTGTTCATCCCTAGAACTGGCCCTGAGGACACTGTCATCTCTTCAGTTTTATATCTTGTATTTATCCCCCTTTTAATAATTTAGCCATCTCCGTTATATGAAAATTGTTGCTGCCTAAAATTCTCATTGTTAAACGGTATAAGTGCAAATTATTTTTTAATAATAAGATGGAAGGGTTCCCCCTACTGTAAATGATAAGGATATTAGACGTCACTGAGGGGTCCTGTGGCCATATAAAGGCACAAGGCTACAGGCTGAGTTATACAGGGAACTCTGAGTATCACTCATGTATTATAAGGGATAATGTACCCCCTACTGTAAATGATAAGGATATTAGAAGTCACTGAGGGGTTCTGTGACCATATAAAGGCACAAGGCTGCAGGCTGAGTTATACAGGGAACTCTGAGTATCACTCATGTATTATAAGGGATAATGTACCCCCTACTGTAAATGATAAGGATATTAGAAGTCACTGAGGGGTTCTGTGACCATATAAAGGCACAAGGCTGCAGGCTGAGTTATACAGGGAACTCTGAGTATCACTCGTATTATAAGGGATAATGTACCCCCTACTGTAAATGATAAGGATATTAGAAGTCACTGAGGGGTTCTGTGACGATATAAAGGCACAAGGCTTCAGACTGAGTTATACAGGGAACTCTGAGTATGACTCATGTTATATAAGGGATAATGTAGCCCCTACTATAAATGATAAGGATATTAGAAGTCACTGAGGCGTCCTGTGACCATATAAAGGCACAAGGCTGCAGGCTGAGTTATACAGGGAGCTCTGAGTATCACTCATGTATTATAAGGGATAATGTACCCCCTACTGTAAATGTTAAGGATATTAGAAGTCACTGAAGGCACAATGCTATAACCTGTGTAGGGAACACATATAACAAGTGAGAGAGTGGTACACCAGAAAGATCACAGTGTGGATCATCTCTGAATTATTCATTTAAGCAGAATGATTTGTATAAGTAGACTCCCAATTTTAAACTTGATGAGGGAATGAAGGTGACAGCAAGCACATTTGTTATACTTTATAAGGTGATTTATGTTGTAAAAGGCAGGGTACAAAGTGCATGTAGGGCAGAAGGGACAAGCACAGAGGGTTCCCTTCTCCCAACACCTACCCTTCCCCTCAACTTGCACTCATGTGGCCCCTAATGCTCTTGCACTTCTGCCCTGGATCATATTAAGTGTCCTCTGTTAAACATATTGCTAAATGCCCCAATGTCAAGATCTGACAAGTTTAATTTGCTCATCAGGTACAATCCATTGAGCTCTGTCCCTCTGCCCAGCAGCTTGCCTGTGTGCGTTACAAATGATTGTCCTTTTTGGTCTCTGATGACGTAAGAGTCCTAAATGTCACCTGTGACCCTTTTATGCCCACAAGGGCACTTTGATAAACAGGGTTTAAGCAAGGTCAAACTTTGAGAAATATCAAATGTCTGGTACAGGTATGGAACCTGTTATCCAGAATGCTCGGGTCCAGAATGCTCGGGACCTTGTTGTTTCTCTTACTCAATGTAACTGAATGTGTCGCAGTGGGACCTGGATTTTACTATTGAGTGCTGTTCTTATATTTACCTGGCAGCTGTTATCTTGTGTTAGGGAGCTGTTATCTGGTTACCTTCCCATTGTTCTGTTGTTGGGCTGCTGGGGGGGGGAAGGGAGGGGCTGATATCACTCCAACTTGCAGTACAGCAGTAAAGATTGACTGAAGTTAATCAGAGCACAAGTCACATGACTGGGGGCAGCTGGGAAACTGACAATATGTCTAGCCCCAAGTCAGATTTAAATTAAATATAAAAAAAATCTGTTTGCTCTTTTGAGAAAAAGATTTCAGTGCAGAAGTCTGCTAGAGCAGCACTATTAACTAATGTGTTTTTTCCCAGTATCCCTTTAACTTCATCCATCCAGTCAACTTTGTACCCAGAGCTGGTAGAGAAACGTGGCAAGGCAGGGTTATTACTAGGGTTGTCATCCGGCCGGTATTTTACCGGTAAAATACCTGCCAGGGCCGGGGGCGATATTACAAATTTACCGGCAATGTAGCTGCCGGTAATTTGTAATACCCATAACAAAAGCCGTTGGCCCTCCGGCAGAAATTACCCCTCTTTCGTCTTCTGCCCCTCTTGCGATGGGGCCCCGCCCCCTTTCGCATCATGCTGCACGTGGCCCCGCCCCTTTTTACATCACAACCCGCCCATTTACCCGTGGTCCACCCATTTTTTCATCACGGTGTTCCGTGGCCGCCCCTTTTTTCGTCACGGTGTTACCGCCCCCCATCACTGGCCGGTAAATTTTTTTTAAAAAGGGGACAACCCTAGTTATTACTCCAACCCTCAGGTTGTCTGGAGCCCTGCAGAGCAGCGTAATATACAGAGGGACAGTGAAGCAGTTCCACCCCTGGAATAGTTTGGAACATTTTCCTATCTATGTAAAATCCACAGGGGATACCTTTATGTAAGATTGTACCACGGGGCTAGTTTATGTTTGTGGGGGCCCGGGAGCAGCTCTAGTACTCGGAATGTGATACAAATCAAAGGCCTAGCTCAGATCTGTTTACCATTATATTTCTGCAACAACCACAGTATAAGCGACCATGTTGGTAACTGCTGCTGCTGCTGTTTAAAGAACATAATTAATGTAAGTGTGCTGTTCCCTTAAGAATAAAGTGGCCAATTGTATTGCCCTGACTTGTTTAATATGCCCAGGGGCTATAGAACAAGTGAGCGGCGTGTGGGATCTGGGTAAATCAATACTCCCAGTGTTTCCAATTATTAGAGGTTGTTACATTGTGATGGAGGCTACCACAGGTGTTAGATGAGCGAAATAAAATAAAACCACAGGAGACAACAGCCGTCCGACTCCTGATGGCTCCGGGCTTCTGACTCCAGGCTTCTGACTACAGGCTTGCTTGTGACTGTGGAACTGGTCATGAGGATTAGAATGTGCAGAATAGCAATATCTTAGCTCTTCTTCCTGTCCTGTCCCACAGGCTAGTGTCTGTTCTATGGGCCACAGTATCCTCACCCACAGGCTAGTGTCTGTTTAATGGGCCACAGTATCCTCACCCACAGGCTAGTGTCTGTTCTATGGGCCACAGTATCCTCATCCACAGACTAGTGTCTGTTCTATGGGCCACAGTATCCTCACCCACAGGCTAGTGTCTGTTTAATGGGCCACAGTATCCTCACCCACAGGTTAGTGTCTGTTCTATGGGCCACAGTATCCTCACCCACAGGTTAGTGTCTGTTTAATGGGCCACAGTATCCTCACCCACAGGCTAGTGTCTGTTCTATGGGCCACAGTATCCTCACGCACAGGCTAGTGTGTCTGTTCTATGGAGAATGGGATCCTTACCCATTGTATCTTTGCCCACTGTATTCTCACATATGGGCTAGTGTCTGTTCTATTGGGCACATTATCCTCATCCAAAAACTAGTGTCTTTTATGAAGCATAGTATCCTCACTCACTGTATCCTCACCCATGGGCTTGACTGCATGGTGCTGACACCCATTGACTCTAATGCATTTGGACATCTGGAGTTTTCCCCTGTAGACATTTGTTATTCTATAGGGCCCAACAAAGGGCAAGGTGCTTGTTCCTTGCACCCCCCACCCAAATTAATCTCTATAAATACCCATTCATTATTTAGAATAGGGAAAAAAAGCCTGCAGGATAGAAATATGCCTTGTGACTGTTGCTGAGAGCACCCGATGGTGAGAATTTGGGGTGATGCCGTATCAGTGTGCTGTTCCCTTAAGAATAAAGTGGCCAATTGTATTGCCCTGACTTGTTTAATATGCCCAGGGGCTATAGAACAAGTGAGCGGCGTGTGGGATCTGGGTAAATCAATACTCCCAGTGTTTCCAATTATTAGAGGTTGTTACATTGTGATGGAGGCTACCACAGGTGTTAGATGAGCGAAATAAAATAAAACCACAGGAGACAACAGCCGTCCGACTCCTGATGGCTCCGGGCTTCTGACTCCAGGCTTCTGACTACAGGCTTGCTTGTGACTGTGGAACTGGTCATGAGGATTAGAATGTGCAGAATAGCAATATCTTAGCTCTTCTTCCTGTCCTGTCCCACAGGCTAGTGTCTGTTCTATGGGCCACAGTATCCTCACCCACAGGCTAGTGTCTGTTCTATGGGCCACAGTATCCTCACCCACAGGCTAGTGTCTGTTCTATGGGCCACAGTATCCTCACCCACAGGCTAGTGTCTGTTTAATGGGCCACAGTATCCTCACCCACAGGTTAGTGTCTGTTCTATGGGCCACAGTATCCTCACCCACAGGTTAGTGTCTGTTTAATGGGCCACAGTATCCTCACCCACAGGCTAGTGTCTGTTCTATGGGCCACAGTATCCTCACGCACAGGCTAGTGTGTCTGTTCTATGGAGAATGGGATCCTTACCCATTGTATCTTTGCCCACTGTATTCTCACATATGGGCTAGTGTCTGTTCTATTGGGCACATTATCCTCATCCAAAAACTAGTGTCTTTTATGAAGCATAGTATCCTCACTCACTGTATCCTCACCCATGGGCTTGACTGCATGGTGCTGACACCCATTGACTCTAATGCATTTGGACATCTGGAGTTTTCCCCTGTAGACATTTGTTATTCTATAGGGCCCAACAAAGGGCAAGGTGCTTGTTCCTTGCACCCCCCACCCAAATTAATCTCTATAAATACCCATTCATTATTTAGAATAGGGAAAAAAAGCCTGCAGGATAGAAATATGCCTTGTGACTGTTGCTGAGAGCACCCGATGGTGAGAATTTGGGGTGATGCCGTATCAGTTTTTGACACGGATTATAATTCCACATACAAATCATTTTTACTTGCCTAATCTGGATTGTCTTTTATAATACTATTTCAATCACAGATGGCAGAGGTTTAAGTCCCATGAGGTTTTTGTAGCACTGGAGATTAGATGGATGCTTATTGTTTCAGCGATGGGGAATGTCACAGAAAAAAACTGGGACCAGAGAGGGCCCCTGGCTAGGCAAGAAGGTGCATTTCACAATGGATTGTGCCATTTACATAGGAACCCCCCCAATGAACATAGTAGGGCTCATTTATAAACACTGGGCAAATTTGCACCTTTTTTTTTGCAGTGACCCATAGCAACCAATCAAGGGTTTGCTTTCATTGTTCAACTTGCAGATGGCTGAAAAAAGCCAGTCACTGATTGGTTGCTCTGGGTTACTACCCAGGTAGAAATGTGACCAGTGTTTATAAATGTTTGGGATGCACCGAATCCACTATTTTGGATCCGGCTGAACCCGCTGAATCCTTCGTGAAAGATTTGGCCGAACACCAAACCAGATCCTAATTTGCATATGCAAATTAGGGATGGGAAAAACATTTTTACTTCCTTGTTTTGTGACAAAAAGTCACGCAATTTCCCTCCCTGCCCCTAATTTGCATATGCAAATTAGGATTCAGGTTCGGTCGGGCAGAAGAATTCGGCCGAATCCAAATCCTGCTGAAAAAAGCTGAATCCCGAATCTAATCCTGGATTTGGTGCATCCCTATTAACTTTTGGCTCCAGAGTTGGGGACCTGTTATCTAGAATGCTCTGGACCTGAGGTTTTCTGGATAATTGATCTTTCTGTCTACTAGAAAATCATGTAAACATTAAATAAACCCAAAAGGCTGGTTTTGCCTCCAATAAGAATTAATTAATAAAGACTAATTATATCTTAGTTGGGATCAAGTACAAGCTGCTGTTTTATTATTACAGAGAAAAAGGAAATCATCTTTAAAAATTTAGATTATTTGATTATAATAGGAAACATCCATTCCGTAATTTGAGTTTCTGCATGACGAATCCTATACCTGTACTTTTTGAAAACTACTATTTGGAACAAAGAAGAAAAGTACTCAAGGCTGGTGCATTTTTGGATGAAGAAGAGTAACCCCCAATGATACCATTCCTTCTCCAGAGCCTGCTGAACACTACATTGTTTTTCATACTGCACATTTCTTGTACCCGGGAAATAGAATAGGACAAAGCAAAGGTTCTATCTGTAGTCGCAAACCTCCTTATCAGTTAAATTAGGGCTTTTTGGCTCCTAGTGGGCTCGAACTGACTCTCTGTACCCGTATGAGGTTTGGGGCGCTTCATGTGCCAAGAATATTTTATTAATCTGGGTCATGCTGATGAGAGCCCTGGAGTCTTCTGAAGGAAGGACAGATCTGAGCTAAAAGCTTTGTGTATAGAACTAAAAAAGCCTGATGCTCGGAGCAATGAAATTTCAGGGTCAGCCACTGACATGTAACAAAACAAGATAAAAACTCTACCCCCTTATCCTTTATCTCCTGAGGGGAAGGAGGACAGAAGCTTTGGAGATTCCCACAGTCACATTCTAATGCTCTGCTGTGTGAGCTCTGTGCTTTTGTTATATTATATATATACATATTGCTCAGTATATTTAAAGGGCAGATATCATTATTTTTTAAACGTTTACACATGCCAGAGGATTCTCCAATGAGAAATTGTCCCTTTATACAGTGGCATAACTTTAAAGGTAGCAGACCCTGCGGTCATTGAAGGGCCGGGGGCATAGGGTGACCTGGAACGTGGAGGGCTGCTAAGCATAACAACTATGGATGCACCAAATCCAGGATTCGACCTTTTTCAGCAGGATTCAGATTCGGCCGAATCTTTCTGCCTGGCAGAACCGAATCTAAATGCTAATTTGCATATGCAATTTAGGGCCGGGGAGGGAAATCGCATGACTTTTTGTCAGATTTGCATATGAAAATTAGGATTCAGATTCGGTTCGGTATTCGGCCGAATCTTTCGCGAAGGATTCAGGGGTTCAGACGAACCCACAATAGTGGATTCGGTGTATCCCTAATAACAATCCCCCCTCCACAGCTGCTGTTTTTCTTTAAATTTTAGCGCAGGCCCCATTAGCAGGCGGAGGTGAGTGGAGTTAGCTGCTGTGTGGCCCTCCAAAGACTTTGGGTGGGGGGGAGCACCCTCTTGTTACACCACTGCCTATAGGAAATGAGTCATGTTGCTGTTATTTTAAAGGGACCCTATGATCACAAAATATACTCTTATTTTTGCTTAAACCCAGTGTTTGATGGACAAAAGTACAACTGGAAAATGAGATCTAATTGAGCAGAGTGCAAGGTGCAAAAAGCTTCCTCCTGGCATATTTAAATCCTTTATATGTTGTAGTGTGCTGAGATTTATAGTCCAGCAACATTTGGATATCCCACCTATTATGGAATGTTTACTTTCCCTTTAAAGGGATTGTTCAGTTTCAAAATAAAAACTGGGTAAATAGATAGGCTGTGCAAAATAAAAAATGTGTCTAAGGGTAAGCCCACACAATGAGATTCGGGGATATTTTTTGCGCCTGGCGACTAATCGCCTTGTGTTTTAATCGACTATCTCCCCAACTGCCTCAGCGTTTTTCCCCATAGGCTACAATGAAAAGTTGCCTGCGCTAATGCACACGCGGCAATGCGTTTTCAATAGTTGCCCAAAGTTGCAACTTCGGGCGACTATAGAAAACGCATCGCGTTCTCTTGGTTTCCACTGATTTGTTACTGTCTGGTAAACAATCAGTGATGCTTTTCGAGCTGAATGCTGAGGAGCAATTGCAAACTCACTGAACAGATATGTCCCATGTGGCCCTCCTTATAGCATACCTCCCAACTGTCCCTTTTTCGGAGGGACAGTCCGTCTTTTGACAGCTCAACCTGCAGTCCCTCATTTGTACTGGAAAGTTCCTATTTTCTCTGCACTGAACAGCCAGAAAAAGAAAGTTTCTAATTGGCTTTTAGCAGAGAGCACAGAACAGCTAACAAGTGCAAATAAGATACTTTGTAACAATTTTGAGACACAAAAAAACAGTTTAGATAAGGAGAATTATTTTCAAACTTTCATAACCTGCCAAATTTTGTAAAATTAACATGGTAATTAGGGGGGTGGCCACAGAAAGGGGAGTGGCTACTCATGTTAAGTGTGAAAAACATTTTTGTCCCTCTTTTTACTTCCAAAATGTTGGGAGGTATCTTATAGTCTTTGACTAACTCAGAGTTAGAGAGCTGAAAAGCAGGAAGTTGGGTTCTGTTCTGTTAGACATCCAGTCACTCCAACCTTTATACATTACATTTTTGGCTGACTAACTGTTCCATCGCATGTTAGCAATTCCACCTATTTGATGACTGCCCTGGCAAACTGTGGACAGTTGGCATGTATGCTAATATATTATTTTCAATGACAGACCAAGCAATATGGCAGCTGGCACCAGGACATGTGTAGGCTTATACGTAGTACATGCTTATTCCATTAGTTCCTATTGTATCCCAGTCACTGACTGAGATGGATGACTTCTCCTTTTAATGGTGGTCTCAGTGATCCTTCCATTCAGATACAGTACAAGTGGGATCAGAATTTGTCAGCAGTTATACACAGTCTACTTCCATGTGAGCATCTATATATTTATATAGAATTATACTCCCCCCCCAATGGAAAGCTTTCTATGGGTAGCCCCTCCGAATGCAAATTTCACCCTCTTCCCCAGGTGCAAGGTTTCGAGAAAATTGGATTTTTCCTGCAAAGCAAATTTTCGGGAAAATGTAATAATAAATAAGCGTAAAAAAAACAGAGCGGATTTGAGCGGCGTTTGTAGCAGAAAATATTGCGATAAATTCGGTATCCATTAATATCCCCCTGCTATAAAACATAAAGGCACCTTGGAGTTGTAAGTGGGGCAAGGTGAAGTGTGGAATTCATTGTTCCTGATTTCTGCACTTTGCACCTTACCCCATTATCAATAAATAACCCTTTTATTCTTTAATTTGGTCATGGAAACCCTATGTGACAAATAATATCCTTATAATATACAATAGTATAATCCCATATATGTTGTATTTTATGCAGTGGTGTAATTACAGAGGAAGCAGACCCTGCGGCTGCAGGGGGGGCCCAGGCAGTATAGGGGATGAGGCCCTATTTCATATACCATTAAATAAATATTGGTAAAACAGGTTGCCGCCTATCCAGTTTTGACCCAGACAACCCGTTTTTTTGAAGGGCTGTTTGGGTCAAAACTGGCAGAATTTCCTGAGATTGATGGAGCGATCGGCCAATCGATGATCGCCATGTCATAGCCCAGCCCCTGACATCCCAGTCCTGACCCACACGTCACAGTCCCGCCCCTATATGACATTTTGAGGTCCTGAAAAATAATTTGCTGGGGGACCCAGTAATTACTACTTACGCCACTGATTTTATGTGTTTCACAAAGAATCAATCTGATCACATCTGGGTGAATATAAAAGTTACAAATGATTTTTCGGATTCGCAAAGAGAGCGCTGTACAGAGTAACCTTTTCACGTAAGAGATGACAAGATTTTACACCACGAGCGATATTAAAGGTCAACATTGTCCTTCTTTTGATCTATAAAACTAAGGTTTTTCTCCACCGTCACTTGGTTGGGGAGAGGGGAGTAAAACTTGACGTAAAGGACTTCCGGTAGCAACTTGTAAAGCAGCCGCCATCTAAAGTGTTAGTAATGGAGGGAAGAGGTCAGTCTGTATTATGATCCCCCTTCTAATCATGGAGGATATAGATTATAGACCTACATAGAGCACTTATGGTTATTACTGCAAACATATAATTGTACTTGTCCTTAATAGAACATTGAAGGGGAACTAAAGCAGATATATCTTGTTGAAAGGCACGGCGGTGCGTCATTGAACCATACTAACAGTTATTTCATTCATCTCTTTGGCTTGTTTTATGATGTGTTTGAGATATTAAAAGACAATAAAAAAAACTGTGGGAGAAATGCTTAAAACCTGCTTTTCCAAGAGGCGTAAACATTCGAATTTCTATTGTTTTTTTTAACTAGTTATTAAAGGTCGAATTTTAGAGGTTTTTGAAACCAGGATTTATGGAGGAAATGTAAATAAAAATGAAATGATAATAAAAATTTGCTTGTCGCAATTTAATATTCTTTGTTAGGTATTTATTTCATTGTGAATCTTAAATGCGCATTGCGAACCTTTAACACCTGCTCAGCAGTTTTGTTAAATGTTTTGTCGCAACATTTTATTACATCCATAGCAAGTCTTCTCCAGCCTCCTTACATGTGCCTCTTGCCTGCAGTCCCCTAGACCAGGTCCTCGTATCCCTCCTGTATCAGTCGCTCAGAGCGCGTTGGCACGGGGCGGATAGTGGGCGGAGTTTGATCGCTTGAGTGGATGGATTCTGGTTGGAAAGTGGGCGGGGTCCGGAAAGGACGTGGACGGAAGCGGGAAGTGGGCAGGAGAATGGGGATAAAGTGTGCTGGGCCCCTCTGAAGATTTTTTTTCAGGGGGGCCCTGCGCACTCTAGTTACACCACTGGGGGCAAGTGTGGAGCAAGAATGGCCCAGCCCTGGGGTTGTGATATGTGTGCATGCTCATATGGTCAATTGGGCGGACAGCAGTGGTCCTGGTTGCCCCCATGTACCCAAATAGACATTGCTTGGCACCCCTAGTAATTCTAGAGTAATTCTAGCTTTCCTTGTCCTTTGAGGCTAATAAGGGGGAGAATGCCGATATACTTTCCTGGTTACAACCTAAAAGTCCAGCTTGACAGTCCATTAGGATGAGATTTGGGGTGAATATGCATTTGTTGTCTCAGATATCCTTGAATCTATGGCTGATTCACATTTGTTTCCTATATATGTAAGCCAGTTTTGACCTATGGGGTCCTTGAACAAAGGCTGGACCTCTAAGGGGAGCGTACAACGGCCGGTCTAATTGTATATAACAGAGTCTGTGGCGTAACTAGATATTAATGTGCAAATTATTTTTCAGGTCCCCAAAATGTCGAGAGGTTGACCTGTTTTACCAATATTTATTTAACTTCTATATGAATTAGGGCCTAATGGGGCCCCTATTACTCCTGCGGCCCCCCCTGCAATGTCTGCTTCCTCTATAGTTACGTCCTGAATAGATCTTGTCTTCTGAATACACAACTGAAGCCGAATCACAGAGTGTATAGGTTATAAGACCCCCCTCCATCACACTCCAGGGGAAAGCTGAGATCTTAAGCCTGAGCTCTGTCCTATGGAAGGAACCTGGCACCTCATCTTTGCTGGCAACTATTTCATGTGTAAAACTGGATTTAAATTTATGTAAAAGGGTCATCCCTCTGCTGTCTCTGCATCAATGGAAATCCTCCCAGGGACCTGCGTTGATGTTGCGTTACAGTCGTACACTGGGGGGGTTTCTAAGAGAAGAACAGACTTATTTTGGGATATCACTTCTGATGATCTCAGGAGCCTCTTTTCTGGTACTTAATCAGCTGCCTTCCTTCAGATTTTCTGCACAGACAAGCAATTAATGTCATGAGAAAAACAGCAGAATTATACTTGGTAACAGATTATATATGAAAAGTCTGAGTTTCAGTCATAGCTAATGTCTCCTGCATTTGCTCTGACTCATGGTGGGCAACCTACAATTGTAGCTGGCCAGTGGTTCAAGTTCTCCCCCCTTGAGTCCCAATGCCACTGCCCCAGTTTCAGAAAGCATTTGTGCATCAGCCATAGTTCCTAGAATGTCTAGGGCAAACTGGCCTTCAAACTGGGTTCAGGCTAAGCCCCCCCCTGCTACTACTCCAAGTCTCCTCCTCAGGCTAAGCCCTCCTGCCAATGCTCCAGCTTTCCTTCCTCCTCAAGCCTTAAGCCTCCTGCTACTGTTACTGGTCTCTGTCTCTGGCTAAGCCCCCTGCCACTTCTCCAGGTCTCCTTCTTTGGCTAAGCCCCCTGCAACTGCTCCAGGTCTATTTCTCTGGCTAAGCCCCCTGCCACTGCTCCAGGTCTCTTTCTCAAACTAAGCCCCCAGGTCTACTTCTAAACTTCTCAGGCTAAGCCCCCTGTCATTGCTCCAGCTCCCCTCCTCAGGCTAGCCCCCTGGCCCTTGCTCCAGCTTTCCACCTCAAGCCAAGCCAACTGCCACGGCTGCGGGTCGCCTTTTCAGGCTAAACCCCCTACCACTGCTCCAGGTCTCCTTTTCGGGCTAAGCCCCTTCCACTGCTCCAAGTCTCCTTCTCAGGCTAAGCCCCTTGCCATTGCTCCAGGTCTCCTCCTCAGTCTAAGCAACCCTTGCCACTGCTCCTGGTCTCTCCCTCAGGCTAAGCCCCCCTGCCATTGCTCCAGGTCTTCTTCTCAGACGAAGCAACCCTTGTCACTGCTCCTGGTCTCCTTCTCAAGCTAAGCCCCCTTGACACAGCTCTTGGTCTTTCCCTCAGGCTAAGCCCCCCTGCCACTGTTCCAAGTCTCCTCCTCAGGCTAAGCCACTGCCATTGCTCCAGGTCCAGGAAGCATTGGGGTATCTACCATAGTTGCTAGTCTATATAGGACAACAAATATGTGGTCATATTACATCTGCCCCGGCTTTGATCTGAATTTTCAGGTGAACCCTAATTAGCCTGAGCCCCCCTGCCACTGCTCCAGGTGTCCTGCCCAGACTCAGCTCCCCCTGCCACTGTTCCAGGATGCCCTAGACTCTGGAGGGTGCCTGTAGGGGGGTTTAGCCCCAAGCTGGAGTAATATATAGTGCCCCCTGTGCCATACCAAACACTACTAAATACTTTTTATAAGGGCTCTAGTTTGTAATTTTAATTGAAAGCATGTTTTGTTTATCCTCTTCTGTTTTTGATGTGTGAAACAATATAGAAGAATATTATATAAATATAATAATTTAAAGAATTCTATTTTCTGACATTGTGCAATAGATGTTTCGGGGTTGAGAATGATTTTAAGAATACAAATAAAGGGATATATTTTTATATGCCCTTTAAGGAGAGAAACACAAGTGCTTAGCTTAAGTGATGTTCAGCGGTCGGAGCCTTTGCAAAGTGCAAGCTTTTCTCCGTGCCAGCCAATGACTGACTTTGAAGGCTGTAAATCCTTATGGCTGCCTGTTATCTTTCCCTTCTCAGGCGCAAGCACTGCTGAGAAGTTGTAAACTGAGTTTCCAAAAATCCAGTACGTCATCAGCGTTTATCTGAAGACCTAGTACCAGCCTTTTATCAGTGGGCAGACATCTGCCAGGGAGATGGGAGACTTCCGTGTCCACAGAAGCAAATGTGCTCTGCATGGGTGGGGGGGAAACACCTTCATAATTGCTTATATAAGTTTGCACTCTTTGGCACTAAGTTTGCCCAGGGGCAGTTACCTATAGCAACCAATCAGCAGGTAGAATTTACTGGTCACATGTTTAAAAGCAAACATCTTATTGGTTGCTAGAGGTTACTGCTGCTGGGCAAACTTAGTGCCTTTTATAACATGTGGGGGTTTGTCTTTGGTAATAAACATGCATGTTTTTATAGGGAAATACAGTAGAGTGGCTGCAAGATACTATCGGATCCCAGTGTCGGACTGGCCCACAGGGATACCAGGAAAACTCCCGGTGCGCCCAGGTGTCAGTGGCCCCTCATGCTGCTAAACTTTTGGCCTATTTCATGGTCATTCCCTATTTCTATGAGAACAAAAAGGCTAAATAGAGGGAAAAATAGATTATAGCATGTAAAGAAAAGAGACTAGGAGAATAGAGGTTAAGTGAGGAGAGGAAGAAAAATAGTACTAAGAGTGGGCCCCTGGTCTAAGATTAAATGATGGGGCCCCTGACCAAAGGTTTTTGGGTGGGCCCCTAGTGTCCCAATCCGACACTGTCTGATCCCAATTGTAAGCAGCAGTCCTGCCCTGCTTTATGGCAGCTGAGATTCTAGCCATCTGTATAACAGAGCATTCTGTCCCAGTGGCTGCACAGATCCTGTCTGATCCCCATTGTAAGCAACAGTCCTGCCCTGCTTTATACAAAAATAGAGATAGAAGGCGCACACCCTAAAATGAAATTACAGGGTGCTAATCCATAGGTGACTCCCCATAAGGGTCTCCAAATGAATTAGATAGCACACCGATTTGAAAAACAAATGAATTTATTACAAAATAAACAAAAAATAAAAAACAAAAAATGCCTTTTTTATTATTTTTTTGTTTATTTTGTGCCCCAGAGGAAGACCCTTAAGGTCGAAACGCGTTCGGCTCACCTTAGTTTTTGATTGATTTTTTTGCATATTATTTTTGGATAAATTTCTTCTGCCCTGCTTTATGGCAGCTGAGATTCTAGCTATCTGTATAATAGAACATTCTGTCCCAGTGGCTGCACAGATGTTATTCTCATTAGAAGCAGCAGTCCTGTCCTGCTTTATGGCTGAGACATCCTGCCTTCTCTCGCTCACAGGGGACAGCTGCAAGCACAAGTGCCAGCTCTGCGGTCAGGTTTTTATTTAGCTGCCAAAATGGGGCCAATTATTTGTTTGTTAACCAGTGCTGCCACTCAATTACATTTGGAATCAATTATGAGCCCAATTTAATCATTTAAAGCACATTTATTGATATTTACACATTTACTTGAGTGGAACAGCCGCTTTCATTCTTAATGGAGCATGTCAGTTTGATGAATGTTACCAAAGTCCAAATCACTTGGGCATTCTGAGAGCACAATAAGCTATTGCTGGAGCTCAGCAAGTAGCAAGTGAATATTTTTAGATTCAGCTGCAATCCATGGGGGTGAATGTGGCCCTCCAGCGTCCCGTCCCCCCTCAGCCTTTACAAGGATTCTGTATATTCTGAATATTATCATCAAAGCAATGATCATTAATGTAATAATAGTCGCACCATTTGAATCAGGTGTTTACTTCCAAACAGTAGAACTGTAAATGATACCTGCAGATTGGTTGCTATGGGTGACTAGACATTGTGTGCACTTAGCAACATTTATTACATTCCTGCCATAGTTCCTTGTATAAAAAACTAGGGATTCACCGAATCCACTTTTTTTTGATTCGGCCGAAACCCCAAATACTTGGCGAAGGATTCGGCCAAATGCGGAAACGAATCCGAACCCTAATTTGCATATGTAAATAAGGGGTGGGAAGGGGAAAACATTTTTTACTTCCTTGTTTTGTGACAAAAAGTCACGCGATTTCCCTCCCCACCCCTGCTTATGTAAATTAGGGTTCGGATTCGGTTCGGCCGGGCAGAAGGATTCGTCCGAATCCGAAATCCTGCTGAAAAAGGCCGAATCCTGGCCGAATCCCGAACCGAATCCTGGATTCGGTGCATCCCTATAAAAAACTAGTACTATCTAGTAAGCTATTCAGGCTCCGATTGTCAGTTTATTGTTGCAAGGGTGGATGATGGGGAAGCGAGTGCTCCCCCCAGTTCTCCTGCTTTAATATATTAGTCAGGTAACCAATAACCTGTGATCAATCTGATTGGCTGGAAGCAGGGGTTTCGCCCCGCTCTCTCTCTTGCCAGTGGGCACAGCACCAGCCTGTAGCTTCCGACAGCATCAAATGCCGAGCTCTGTGGATAGGACTCTTGGCTGTTGGATCCTACAAATCTGTCCATCCAATCTGCTCACTCATCCTAATTAATTACCGTGGACGTTAATAATATTAATGACGAATATACTGTGCTTTATCGTCATTTAAAGACCTATTAGGTTTTAAAGAGATGGAACATATTAGCCCGGCATGTGCTGCACCTATTTGAGCCCAGTTAGGCTCATACTTGTGCTGGCAGGACCTACCATTTCTGTTCAATCACTAATGGGTGTAATGGGACGACCTGCAGATTTCCAAGGGCCCAGGCCAGTACTTCGTTGATAACACAACCTGGATTTCTGCTTTTGCACCCCTTTAATGATGTTATTTGTGTAGAACCCATTGCCTAGAGACAGAGGGTTGCTAAGTAACTACTAATTGGTTCATAGCAAAGAGCCATTCCCTGTTCAATCCATCATCCTTGTTTTTCTTCATCTTTAGTGAATCAAAACCCACCCCAGTTCCAACGCCTGTGACCTGGCATCTTAAATACACTTTTGAGGACCACAGACTGAGCAGTACTGATAGAAAGTGTGACAGCCTCCCAGCGGAAGTTTTTGGAATAACTTGGCTACACCCCTTTAAGGGGATACTGTCATGGGAAAAAAAAATTTTTCAAAATGAATCAGTTAATAGTGCTGCTCCAGCAGAATTCTGCACTAAAATCCATTTCTCAAAAGAGCAAATAGATTTTTTTATATTCAATTTTGAAATCTGACATGGGGCTAGACATATTGTCAATTTCCCAGCTGCCCCAAGTCATGTGACTTGTGCTCTTATAAACTTCAATCACTCTTTACTGCTGTACTGCAAGTTGGAGTGATATCAACCCCCTCCCTTTTCCCCCCAGCAGCCAAACAAAAGAACAATGGGAAGGTAACCAGATAACAACTCCCTAACACAAGATAACAGCTGCCTGGTAGATCTAAGAACAACACTCAATAGTAAAAGCAACACTCAATAGTAAAAACCCATGTCCCACTGAGACACATTCAGTTACATTGAGAAGGAAAAACAGCAGCCTGCCAGAAAGCATTTCTCTCCTAAAGTGCAGGTACAAGTCACATGACCAGGGGTAGCTGGGAAATTGACAAAATGTCTAGCCCCATGTCAGATTTCAAAATTGAATATAAAAAAATCTGTTTGCACTTTTGAGAAATGGATTTCAGTGCAGAATTCTGCTGGAGCAGCACTATTAACTGATTCATTTTGAAAAAAACATGTTTCCCGAAGACAGGATCCCTTTAAGCACATTCCCCTTTTATATAAAGGGTGCCTACAGCATTGAAGAAATATTTCATTGAAAAATGAAAAAATCCTCCCCAGGTGCCGTGGGAGACTCACTACTAAAATCCAGAGGCAGAGCTGGTGGGGTAAGGGGTACAAGGCCCATTGTACAAAATCTGTTCACATGACAACATCAGTACATTGGGGCACTGTTAGGTCTGGTGCCACCCTAAATGCAACCCTGCCTTTAAGTCCCAGTTTGGTAGACTCCCGAAAAATTTGGAGGGGTGACAGCTCTTTCTACTTTCACCATGTGGCCCTACTGATGCAATGTTGCTTTACCGATGTCATGTTGCTCTACTGTCACTATTCTCCTGTTCCTTTAATGTGGCACTGCTGGTTCTGACTCCTGAAGCACTGCAGCAAAATCCAGCTGATTAAGAGATCTGAAAGACAAGTGACTTCTGCTACATTGTTGCTATTTTATTCAATGGTTTGCAGCATGCAACGTTTCGGTGTAACCCCCTTTATCAAGCATCTTGTATGCTTGATAAAGGGGGTTACCCCGAAACGTTGCATGCTGCAAACCATTGAATAAAATAGCAAGGGTTCACCCTGCTAGTATTACCTGTGTGCCAGTGAATTTCCTTTTGATTCGTCATTTCAAGGTGGGATGCCGATTCTACCATTGCTGTGCACCAGGGACTATCTTCTATCCAAGGCCAGGGTGTGCGAGTGCAATTTGCTAATTTTCTGCTACATTGTTACACAATTATACAGTTTAAATAGGTGAGCAATTAAGTCAGATTACAGGGGTCATTTATGACCACCTTAGCAATGTGTAGAGTCCAAAAAAACAGGTGCTCTTGTGCCTTTTAGCTATTGGCACCTCATGCCCTCCATTGAGAATATTGTACTCAATGGAACTCATCTATAGAGACAGTGGAGTAACTAGATGTTACTGGGCCCTGCAGCAAATTCATTTTAGGGCCCCAACATATCCAGAGATTGTCCCGTTTTACCAATATATATTGAATTTGCTTAGTAATTAGGGCCTTATGGGGCCCCCTGCAGCTGTAGGGTCTGCTTCCTTTGTAGTTACGCCCCTGTATAGAGACAAGTCAAGAATTCATGACAAGGGGAGGCACATTTATCAAGGGTTGAATTTCGAATTCACGTGCGTTTTTTAAAACTCCCATAACTCAGAACTCATCCAATCGAAATGTATTTAAAAAATCGAATTTTCTCAGCTCGGACAAATTTGATTGACCCAAAAACTTGAATTGAATTAAAAAAAACTCGAATCGAATTTAAAAAACTCGAATCGAATTTAAAAAACTCGAATCAAATTAAAAAAACTCGAATGTCAGGAAGGCTGCAATGATCATCAAAATGATCCCTGGGCCTCTCCCATTGACTTATACAGCAACTTGGGCAGGTTTACGGTGGCAAAAAGACGAATTTGAGTTCTTAAAAGGCCAGAGTATGATAAATCTCAAAATTTCAAATTTGGATTAAAATTTCAACCCTTAATAAATCTGCCCCTAAGTGTAGCAAATACCTGTCACCTGGAACAATAGTTATTTCCATCTTTTTGTATTTGTTGCACTGATCAGATGCCTTTGATTGAGCGAGAGGAATAGGCGACAGAAGGGCAAGCAAAACCTCAGCACTCTAAATACGGCAGGAGTTTGGCATGGACGATGAATAAACATCAACAGAAGAAGAAGAATTCTATAGATGGGGCTCTATATAAGCCTAGGCTATAAATTGCGGCTTCATATACTGTATCCTGCATAATGCAGAACTATAAACCCTTTTTAAGCCTCTTTCTATGATAATCTGCTGCTCGCTGCATTAATTACCTTTCCCTTTCTGTCGGGATGTTCTGCTCCCGGGATTAGGGAATAAAATGACACTTGTTAGGTAGGATATGATCTCTTGTAAGTTTTCCCTTGTGGACCAGGGAAGAATCCTACATGGGAGCTGTATGTACATCTCTCTGTGCTTTTCTGGGTGGGCACTTTGGGAAAGTGTTGGTGCTTAGCTAAAGTGTTGGTGCCTGTCCAGGAGGGGGGTTTAGTTTGTGGTGCAAGTTTTCACATGTGTAGGTCCTGTCCTGTTTTTCGCAGGACAGTCCCGATTTTGACAGCTCAATCCACAGTCCTGGATGAAACTGAAATGTCCCGACATTCTCTTTGATTTCCTGCACTTAACAGCCTGAACGTTTCTAAAACTTTGGCAGAGAGCCCAGAATATCCGGCAGGTGCACTTAAATACATTTGTTACAATTTAAAATAAGCAAAGAAACCATTGTAACTATTTAAGATAAGCAGTTCTCTCAGGGAAACTGTGACTTGCAGCTTAAAGGGCAATTCACCTTCCTTTGCAAAACTGTAATAACACATAAAAACCACAGAAATGTGTTCAAACTTTCATAACCTGCCACATTGTGTAAAATGAATATGGTTATTAGGGGGTGTGGCCACAAAAATGGTAAAAAATGTTCGCAGCATGTAGTGTAATGTGTAATGTAATTACACAGAATCCAGAAGTCCCTTTAATTACAGATCCCAGAAGTCCCTTTAATTACACAGAATCCAGAATTCCCTTTAATTACACAGAATACAGAATTCCCTTTAATTACGCAGAATCCAGAATTTTCTTTAATTACACAGAATCTAGAATTCCCTTTAATTACACAGAATCCAGAATTCCCTTTAATTATACAGAATCCAGAATTCAGTTTAATTACACAGAATCCAGAATTCCCTTTAATTACACAGAATCCAGAATTCCCTTTAATTACACAGAATCTAGAATTCCCTTTAATTACACAGAATCCAGAATTTTCTTTAATTACACAGAATCTAGAATTCCCTTTAATTACACAGAATCCAGAAGTCCTTTTAATTACTGATTCCAGAAGTCCCTTTAATTACACAGAATCAAGAAGTATCTTAAATTACACAGAATCCAGAAGTCCCTTTAATTACACAGAATCCAGAATTCCCTTTAATTACACAGAATCCAGAATTCCCTTTAATTACGCAGAATCCAGAATTTTCTTTAATTACACAGAATCTAGAATTCCCTTTAATTACACAGAATCCAGAATTCCCTTTAATTACACAGAATCCAGAATTCCCTTTAATTACACAGAATCTAGAATTCCCTTTAATTACACAGAATCCAGAATTCCCTTTAATTACACAGAATCCAGAATTCCCTTTAATTACACAGAATCCAGAATTTTCTTTAATTACACAGAATCTAGAATTCCCTTTAATTACACAGAATCCAGAAGTCCTTTTAATTACTGATTCCAGAAGTCCCTTTAATTACACAGAATCAAGAAGTATCTTAAATTACACAGAATCCAGAAGTCCCTTTAATTACACAAAATCCAGAAGTCCCTTTAATTACACAGAATCCAGAAGTCCCTTTAATTACACAGAATCCAGATGTCCATTTAATTACACAAAATCCAGAAGTTCCTTTAATGACACAGATTCCAGAAGTCCCTTTAACTACACAGAATCCAGAAGTATCTTAAATTACACAGAATCCAGAAGTCCCTTTAATTACACAAAATCCCATACCTCCCAACTGTCCTGTTATCTGCATTAAAGTCCAGATTTTGACAGCTCAGTCCACAGAACTGGAATTTTCATTAAAGAATTAAAGAATTTCTCTTTGATCTCCTGCACTGACGCCAGAAAGAGATACAAAGTTTCTGAAACTTAATTAAATAAAAGGTTTGTGGCAGAGAGCCCAGAATACTCGACACCTGCACTTAGATACATTTGTAGCAATTTAAGATAAATAAGTCTCTTGGGTGAACTGTGACAGCTTAAAGGGCAATTCCCCCTTCATTAGAAAAACTGTTGTATCGCATAAAACATGACCCTAAAACTCCAAGAAATCTGTTTAAACTTTCATAACAAATTTTGTAAAATGGACATGGTAGTTAGGGGGGTGTGGCCAGAAAATGGGCGTAGACAATATTTTCATGACACTGCAGATCTTTTTAGCCCTTTTTCCATTTTTCAAATGTTGGGCAGTATGGACTCCAGAATTCCCTTTAATTGCACCAAATCCTGAATTGCCCCTTAATTGTGATACGTCACATCAGGGCTGTGCATCTTGGGCTCTCATGGTATTAAGTAAATAAGTATATTGTAGTGTCCAGCTGGGGGTGTCCAAGGCCCACCGGGGGCTGTCACCTCATCTCTATTGTTAGTAGCCACCTTGGCCACATGTTGTGTTCTGTTATTCCAGTGTTGCACTCAGACACAGTGTACGTTCTGTCTCATGTTTCCCAGTTTCCGTCCAGGGGATTGGGGTGTCACTGTTATGGCCACCCAAATGCTGGCCCAAATTAAGCTGATCTTATTGTTGGTTCTAGGGCTAATGACAGGCAAGCTCAATTCAGAATCCTGAGGCAGCCCAGCCAATGGCAACCCCATTCACCCAGTTTTCTTGTGTTGGAGCAGGTTGAAGGGGGGGGCTGCATTGCTAATGCAGTGTGTTTAAAGGACAAGGAAAGTTAAACTAAAGAAGTAGCTAGAAATGTTGTAGATTATGTTTTGGGCTTATGTACCAGCCCAAGGCAACCACAGCCCATTAGAAGAGAAGATCTGTGCCTCCAAAGATGCCCCAGTAGCTCTTCATATACTTTTCTGCTGATTCACTGCACATGCTCTGTGTTGCTGTCACTTACTGAACTTAGGGATCCACTCACAATATACAGTACACATAGAATAGAAATGTAACAATATAAGGCTGATTAGTAATTAATACAGATAATTACTACATGGCAGCACAGAAACCAGTGCAATTAGCATCAGAATTTAATAATCAGCAAACCTGTAGCATCAGCTTATATTACAGCCAGGGAAGCTCATTTTCTGCTGCATAATTAGTGACGAGCCCTAAGCTTAGCTTCTCAACAGCCAATCAGAGCCCACTGAGCATGTGAGTGTCACAGACACTTTCCAAGATGGTGACCCCCTGTGACAAGTTTGAAGTCCTGGATCATTGCTGCTATTGACAAGCTGAAACTTTAGCCTCGTGCAATACGTTTAGTTTATAAAATATGACATTTTTAGGGTTTAGTTCTCCTTTAATAGCACTTCTATTGGATGAAAGACAGTGTGCCAATGCGGTCCTCGTCCAATGAGATTTTCTCACCTTGCTTATGGATATCTGTCTATTATTGGCCAGATAACAGTTTGGGAGGCCCATTTGTGGTCTTCACTCAAGGGGCTGAAAAGTGCTGCTATTGAGAAACGTATCAGTTAATGTATCACAGTGTACAAGTTTAGCGAGGCAGGCTGGATGCTACTGCGACAACAAACTAATTCAGCTCTGCTCGCGAAAATCTTGATATTAGCAATGTAAAACTGCTCATGTGATGAAAACTAAAGAGAATAAGTGCTTATTTGTGTCCTGGGTACCCCTGGAACTATAGCAGGGTGACTGTTACCCCAATGTTTCTATATATCTGGAACCTTGTTATGAGCTATGGGGGACAAGCCTGAAGGCCAGTTAGGGTGAGATTTGGGGTGAGTGTTTATTTGTGCCCTGGGTACCCCTGGAACTATAGCAGGGTGACTGTTACCCCAATGTTTCTATATATCTGTAACCTTGTTATGACCTAAGGGGGCCCAGTCTGAAGGCCAGTTAGGGGGTTGATTTGGGGTGAGTGCTTATTTGTGTCCTGGGTACCCCTGGAACTATAGCAGGGTGACTGTTATCCCAATGTTTCTATATATCTGTAACCTTGTTATGAGCTAAGGTGGCCCAGCCTGAAGGCCTGTTAGGGGGAGATTTGGGGTGAGTGCTTATTTGTGTCCTGGGTACCCCTGGAACTATAGCAGGGTGACTGTTATCCCAATGTTTCTATATATCTGTAACCTTGTTATGAGCTAAGGTGGCCCAGCCTGAAGGCCTGTTAGGGGGAGATTTGGGGTGAGTGCTTATTTGTGCCCTGGATACCCCTGGAACTATATAAGGGTGACTTTTATGAGCTAAAGGGGCCCAGTCTAAAGGCCAGTTAGCAGGAGATTTAGGGTGCTTGTTTGGTCCCCTAAATATAGAGTCCTGGCCTGATGCACCATTGTGGTAAGATTTTGGGTCTCAGTTATTCCTGGAACCATAGTAGGATGACTATAAGATCATGTTTTCATATCTATATACTTGACTAAATGTTGGACCATGAGGACGATGTTAATGACGCACCATAGCCGAATCAGCAATATAAAAACCAGGTCAGATCTTGTTTATAGGCGATTCTGCATAGTTTGTAGATTTTACAGCAGATCATCTAAAAATAGAAGCCATCATAAATATTGGATTCTGTGTTCATCTCAGCCTCTTTTCTCTCATATGAAATGCGTCAGGAGTAGGGCACAATCTGTTTCCAAACGCATCGGCGCCGGTTGTGTTGAGCTCTCTGTGTACCAGCATAAACATTAAGAGCTTTTAGAGCTAGAAGGCCCGCAATGGGCTTGCCAGAACGTTATTTGGGCTGACTTGATTCGCACAGACAAGTTTCATTCCGCTTGTCTTGGCGAGAGGCGATAATGAAATAGTTGCAGCAGCCAGGTCTCCCGTGAGTGAATTATTTGCCCTAATAATCGGCACAGGATTCGTTGCGTGGTGATGCTATGCGGGCTCCCTTGCTGGGCCTGCCACATTGTGCCACCGGTGCACGGGAATATTCTAACTGTTCTGCTGTGCATCACTAGTTGAGTTGTTACTCGGAGCAACAGTATCCTAGCAACAAACCTTGCACCTTGTCAGTAGCAGGGATGTAAGAGAGAACAAGACAGCTGCTGCAGCCTCTAATCCAAGGCATGGGGTGTGCAGTATAGAGGAAAGCATGCTCTGGGCAGCAGAGCATATGATAGGGAAGTGGGAGATTATTGTTACTATTATAAACCTCTCTTTATATAGCGACCACATATTCCACAGCGCTTTACAAAGATTATACATCATTTCCATCACTCCTTGCACCGGAGGAGCTTACAGTCTAAGGTCCCTATACCATTCACATACACTAGGGTTAAGGAACCAGTGAACTGTATGAGTGGGAGGAAACTGGAGTTCCCATAGGAAACCCACGCAGAACAAGACTTAACTTTTCAGTGAGTTTGCAATTGATCAGTTATGACCCATGTGCCCCCCCTCAAGTCACTGATTGGTTACTGCCTGGTAACCAATCAGTGAAAACCAAGAGAGCTGAAAAGCAGGAAGTAGTGTTCTGGCTATTATGTTAGACATCCAGTCACTCCAGTCTTTATACATTACATTTTTTGCTAACTAACTATATTAGACACATTATTTATTTTCACAGCCTATCTATTTACCCAGTTTTTATTTTTACAATGAACAATTCCTTTAAGGCCACACTGCTCACTAGTGCTTACCATTGAAGTCTGTGGGGCTGTGAGCTGTCAGACTGGTTACCTTGGGGAAGGCCCTCTCCATAGGCTGCAATATCAATTACACAGTTCTTACACAATGCACAATAACAAGGAGGTCAATCACATTAATTAGGAACTGGGTAGGTTCTAACAAAGGATTTCCTGGTGGGGCCCAGATAAGGACCATTCCTATAAGCCCTTATTTCCACCATAGGTCTATACTGGGCAGGTTCTAACAGAGGATTTCCTGGTGGGCCTCAGATAAGGACCATTCCCATATTGATAATGATAATGTCTCATTTCTGGCTACATCTGGTCAAGGGTCTTCCCTTAAGGCCATTGCTGGCCAAATCCTTGTTGGAATTCATAATGCCCAGGCATTTTGAACACAGAGGTCAAAACACCTCCCCACCAGCCCACTAAAAAGTTATTGCCTATGGCATCTTACAGCAGTCCCTTATATCTGTGCTCTGCAAACAGCCATGCACCAGAGAATGTGTTGGATATAATGTCATTTTGGGGGCCTCTGAGTGTGCCTCATTTCATATTAAAGGGATCCTGTCATCGGAAAACATGTTTTTTCCAAAACGTATCAGTTAATAGTGCTACTCCAGCAGAATTCTGCACTGAAATCCATTTCTCAAAAGAGCAAACAGATTTTTTTATATTCAATTTTGAAATCTGACATGGGGCTAGACATTTTGTCAATTTCCCAGCTGCCCCTGGTCATGTGACTTGTGCCTGCACTTTAGGAGAGAAATGCTTTCTGGCAGGCTGCTGTTTTGTCTTCTCAATGTAACTGAATGTGTCTCAGTGGGACATGGGTTTTTACTATTGAGTGTTGTACTTAGATCTACCAGGCAGCTATTATCTTGTGTTAGGGAGTTGCTATCTGGTTACCTTCCCATTGTTCTTTTGTTTGGCTGCTGGGGGGGGGGGGAAAGGGAGGGGGTGATATCACTCCAACTTGCAGTACAGCAGTAAAGAGTGATTGAAGTTTATCAGAGCACAAGTCACATGACTTGGGGCAGCTGGGAAATTGACAATATGTCTAGCCCCATGTCAGATTTCAAAATTGAATATAAAAAAATCTGTTTGCTCTTTTGAGAAATGGATTTCAGTGCAGAATTCTGCTGGATCAGAACTATTAACTGATTCATTTTGAAAAAATATTTTGTCCCATGACAGTATCCCTTTAAGGCAGACTACCTAAATCCTAATGCAGATAATGAAAGCTCTCTCCCTAATGTCTTGGCCCCATGCAGGGAATTTTGGATGCAGAGGAACGAGTCCATGGCATGATGTAGGTGCATACTCCGTTATTATGCTTACAGTCTTCTGGATAGAAGTGTCATGGAATAAAGGAAAGGGAAATATTCCAGCTTTACGGGGTGATGACTGGTGAAGTGGGGTGAAAGCGAGATGTGACAAGGAGCATTGGCAACATAATGCACATTTAACATAAGCAGTGGCAGGAGATATAACAATTTGTGTTGACTTCCTCCAATAAAGCGATCGCTGCTCTTGTTAAAATCTTAATGGCCATAATGTATTTTCCCATCAAGAGCCCAATGTGGATCATATATCCTGCCTGGACCATATGCACAATTCATTAGCCGGCAAATGTTTATAGAGGAGAAACATCGGATCCGTAAGAGCTGGAAGGTGGCTTCAGCCCATCTATGTTGTGTCCCAGCCCTACCCTGCCCTGTCTAATAGCCGGATGTTCATTGTCTACATAGTGTCAGTGGGCACAGTATTCATTGGCCTAGTCCAGTGCTTCCAAAGCCATGGGGGGGTTGGCTTCTCTCTGGGGGACATGGAGCAGTGGCAGGAGGGGTGCAGCCTAATGGTCAGTTAGGATGAGAATTTAGAAGAATTCTTATTTACTCTCATACATAGTCCTGTAAACCCACCTAGAAGGTCAGTTAGGGTCAGATTTGGGGGAGCACCTGCTTTCTTTACTAGATATTCTTGGGAATATGGCTGAATATCTGATATACCAATGTTTTACTTGTTTTAGGCAAACCCTGACCTCCAAGGGGAAAGACTTGAACTCTAAAAGTCTGACAAGCATTTGCATGGAATAGCCACAGAATCCCAATATCCAGGGCACAAGAAGAAGTTCTTGTGCCCTGGATATTAGGATTCTGTGGCTATCCGATGGCCGCTCAACTCTATCGTTATCGCAGACTCAGAGCTCCCCCCTTTACTCAAGTTTATCCTCCTCTCAGCAGAGATTCCCATCTGCTATTGAAAATCAATAAAGTAGCACAGGACTGCTAAGTAATGTTTGGCATTAGAATTACCAGTCATTTGCTGTGTAATTAATTTGCAACTAATAGCTGAGAGTAAATAATACTCCCAGACAGTGCATTATGGTTGCTGGAAGTGAAATGTCAATATGATGTTTGGAGAAGAGTGGCCCTTTGTGGTATCTAATGAGCTTGGTGTTGCAGCTCTTCTGCACCATGTGGTTCTTCCATGGAATACTCTTCATGTCCTCATATTAATCAGGATCTCTTGGTCATATGCTAGGCCTCTTCAAAGGAGAAGGAAAGCTACCGAAGCAGTTTATTGCCAATAAATTAGCCACAATAGTGCAAGCTATAACACTATATTTATTGTGCAGAATGCTTTACCATATCTGAATAAATAGCTCTAGAAGCTCTCTCTATTTGTTTAGGATAGCAGCTGCCATATTAGTTTGGTGTGACATCACTTCCTGCCTGAGTCTTTCCCTGCTCACTCAGAGCTCTGGGCTCAGATTGCAGCAGAGGGGGAGAAAGGAGCAAACTGAGCATGCTCAAGCCCTAGAGGTTGAAGCTGGAGACAGGAAGTCTGATACAGAAGCCCATGAGTACACAATAGAAGGAAAGAAATGCTGTGTTTCTTTTGACAGAGGACTCAGCATTACTTTGAGGGTTTACTGGAGTATTTATATAGACATTTCTGATAAAGCTTACTTAATTTTAGCCTTTCCTTCTCCTTTAAGGGCTGGGACACACTGGGCGATTTGGGGAGATTTAGTCGCCTGGTGACTAATCGCAGCGACTTTTCTCCCGAATGCCTCCCCTCACTCTGCGCCTGGATAAAATGAAAAGTCGCCGGTGCTAATCACACACGGCGATTCGTTTTCCAAAGTCGCCCGAAGTTGCCTCACGAGGAAACTTTGGGCGACTTCAGAAAACGAATCGGCGCGTGTGATTAGCGCAAGCGATTTTTCATTTTAGCCAGGCGCACAGCGAGGGGAGGCATTCGGGGAAGATTGGTCGTGGAAAGTCGCGGCGATTAGTCGCCAGGCGACTAAATCTCCCCAAATCGCCCAGTGTGTCCCAGCCCTTAGGTACTAATGTCCCTAAGGCAAAGATCTTATAGGCGGGCCCCTACTCCTCCAAGAAGAAAGTGATAGAACTACCCTCAAGGTATTATGTTGAAGGTGGACTTCAATATAATAAGGCATACAGGTGTACCAACATGGACAAATGGGCAGGGGAGCACAGAAATGGCGACAACTAAAGGGAAAACCATCTACACTAAATTTACTTGGAAATTTACGTTTTAAGGAAGACATTGGGCACCAGCAGGAATGTGCACCTTTCACATTAGGGGCAAAGTATTGTTCTTAGCTTTTTAGTGGCAGAAGGAACAGGGTGCAGAAAGGGCAAGGCATGTGGTGAGTGGGCAGGTCATAGGTGATTTATGGGTGGAATAAGGTTGCAGTAGGGCATGTCTGGGTTAGATCAGGGGCATGAGGCCTTTTCATTGAGGCCCTATCCAAACTTAGCAGTATGGAGCCCCTATAGTTACTGATGAAGCCCCTACAGTTACTGATACACCTATATTTCTGTGTTTCCCCTGTTCTGTGTATAAGACGTGTGGGAACTAAGGCAGCCCCACTAGTGATGCATCAGTGAGCCTAGGGACCCCCAAGGGAGGGTGTTTGTCCAGAGCATGAGGCATAAGACCACCGATGAAGCTGGGGTACAAAGCAGTAGATGAAGCTTATGAAAACGGGAACCAATATGGAACCAATATGGCTACCATTCAGTAAAAGGGCATGTGAATGTGAACACTTTATCTTGTGGATAAAACTATTCTCTGTGTATCTCTATATAAATGCTTGAAGTCCATTTTCTGCCTGGAGGTCCCACTAGACTGCTGTGTATTTAAACCCCCCCCCCCCCATGCATACATATTTGTATCCCAAGGCCGGAGCACCCCTTCCATTTTAGGATGCGAGCAGCTGATGCACGGATATTGCCTGTGAGTCACTGTGCGGCACTGAATGCATTTCCCCCTTGTTACTAAGCAATGGAACTTGCAGCATCTCCTTGCGCACCCCCCTTGTTGTAAACCCTTGTCACCTGCAAGCAGCTCATTTGCATAACAAATTCTCCTTGTTTGTTGGCCCAATAATGCCTGGCTGATTGTCAGCCTCTTGTATGAATCCTGATATCATACCATATCATATTGTGGTTTTTATTTTCTTCTGCATTGGTGGTTTTTTACACATTCTCTGAACATTTGCAGGATTTTGGTAAAAACCAAGATACCCTCAAAATAAAAATATTGTCAGTGCATGCAGTATAGCCACATGCAAGGCCCAGACTAGATAAAGTCGAAAGCTTATTGGGCAGTGTATGAGGCCCTCTGACTGGCTTCCCTAATTAATGATAAATTAATAAATTTGGCAGGCACAAATTTGCGGGGAATTTCCGTGTTTTGTCGCCGGCAAATAAATTCTCAAAACTGCATCAAAAATTTGCTGGCGTCAAAAAAAATTGGACGCGCGTTGGAATAGTCGCTCTCATTAAACCAGTAGCTCGTCAACATTATTCGGATACCCATTGACTTTAACGCAGCGTCAAAATTGACGTGAGCGTCAAAATTTATGTGAATTGACGCAGGCGAAATTCGTCTATCACTGTCCCTTATCAATATCAATCGGGCATGTTTAAAAATCCCATCCGACCTGACCGTCCTTATTCTCCTTCTTGTGATCCGATTGTTTTTTTTTGGATTAGCCTTCTTTTTTTTCTTTTGTTTATAGTTTTTGAGTAATTTGCATTCTTCTTCTGCCTCTTTCCAGCTTTCAAATGGGGGTCACTGACCCCATCTAAAAACAAATGCTCTGTAAGGCTACACATTTATTGTTATTGCTACTTTTTATTACTCATCTTTCTATTCAGGCCTTCACCTATTCATATTCGAATCAATGCATGGTTGCTAGGGTAATTTGGACCCTCGCAACCAAGTGCTGAAATTGCAAACTGGAGAGCTGCTGAATAAAAAGCTAAATAACTAAAAAAAACACAAATAATGAAAAATGAAAAACAACTCTCTGCATCATACTAAAAGTTAATTAGTTAACCCCTTTAAAAAACTTTATATTTAATGTGTAGCATGTGTTGTCATCATAAAAAAAAATCAAAAGTTGTTGAATAGTATATATGTATATATTTTTATTCTTGCTCCCTATATAAGTATTTGCCTCCTGCTGAGCCGGACAGTTTCTCGTATTACTATAGAGATGCGTTAATCTCCCTTTCATTAAAGCAGCAATAAATCCATTGTAGCTGTGTGCACCTTGGGTCAGTACCCTGTAAGGCCTGATATCCACAGTATAATAGTCTGCCCAGTGCTTTGCTTCACTAATAAATGCTTATGGATGGGGTTCAGAGAGAAGCAGGAAACATACGATAATAAAGGAACTCCTGGGTCAGAGACACCTTGTTTTTTCCACACTGATCATTTTCTGGAATTAGATTGAATTTATTTAATCAGATCCATCTCTTTGTCAGTACCGGAACCCCGCGGAGCTGCTTAATGGGCCACTTTCTATTTTTTGTCAGCAATAAGCCTCCCATTGCGTTGCTGGTCCTCTGGGTATCAAAAGCAACGTCTTTAGATCAGTGTTGAAATGTAGTGATGTCTCGGTTACATTCTGGTTGGGTTGGCACAGCTGTGTCTAAGGCCAATACCCGAATGGGCAGTGCCAATGAATTAGGTTAATGTGATGAATCCACAGCACTCCTGCAATTCACACGTACTGCACTGGTGGTGCTGGCCCTCCGTTGACCTGGCATTGATACTGTTGGTGATATAATAAAAGAGGTAATATCCCCAACTGCAAAAAATTGAGCGTATGGATTAGTGAAAATCTTGCCAGTGCCAATGCATGCCATTCACATTTGTCGAATCTCTTAGTGATATGTATGGGCTGGCAAACCACATGTGTGCCCATATTTTACCCTATACTCTCCTTCAGCCCCAGTTATTATACTCTGTGGGCCCAGGTGCAGACCCCCCTCCCACTCAAGCCGATTTTCACAGTGGTTTCACTTGAGCGAGAACTCCCGACGAGCCCCGAGGGGGATATAGGGTTGCCATCTCACCCCTTAAAAACCGAACACATATGGAATCCACAGCCTGCATGGCTAATTAGCAATTCATTTAGATGCATGATGCATGGTTGCACATAAGGCTGGAACTACACGATGCATATTCATCAGATCCGACATGATGAGAGGAAACAGATGCAACGAAAATAAGGTAAGTAATAGAAATGTCGGATCTTGTCGCTGTTGCTTTCGACACGACATGACTGTGGGATGAAGACGCAACGTCATTG
Organism: Xenopus laevis; assembly: GCF_017654675.1. Taxonomy (NCBI): domain Eukaryota; kingdom Metazoa; phylum Chordata; class Amphibia; order Anura; family Pipidae; genus Xenopus; species Xenopus laevis. Next base: position 13,094,172 of record NC_054378.1, read on the forward strand.
TTCGCATCCGACAGTCGTGTTGGATGCACACAGAGACAAGGCCTGACATTTCTATTACTCACCTTATTTTCATTGCATCTGTTTCGTTGCAATCGTTTCCTCTCAACGTGTCGGATCTGATGAAGATGCATTGTGTAGTTCCAGCCTAAGGGCTCACACATGGGCGGTTTTTCCTGCACCCCCCATGCATTGTACGTTCTTCCGTTCAGCTGCAGGGGAGCGCAGGAGTAGACTCACTCAATTATTGTGAAGGGGGCTGTACTGATACAGAGGGACGCATTTCACCTGCGTTCGGCACATACATGCGTCTGTGTGAGTACAGCCCCCTTCACAATGATTGAGTGCAGTGTCGGACTGGAACACCAGGGGCCCACCCAGATACCTTAGACCAGGGGCCCACTCTCAGTACTATTATTCTTTCTCTCCTCACTCAACCTCTAGTCTCCTAGTCTCTTTTGTTTACATTCTATAATCTATTATTCCATCTATTTAGGCTCTTTGTTCTCATAGAAATAGGGAATGGCCATGAAATAGGCCAACATTGAGCAGTATGAGGGCGCACTGACACTGGGGCCCACCAGGAGTTTTCCTGGTATCCCGGTGGGCCAGTCCGACACTGATTGAGTGTGTCTACTCCTGCGCTCCCCTGAGGCTGAACGGAAGGAAGCGCAACGAATGGGAGTGCAGGAAAAACTGCCCGTGTATAAGAGCCTTTAATCAGTTCAGTCTGCAACATGCTTTGAAATTAATTGCTAATTAGCCATGCAGGCTGTGGATTCTATATGTGTTCAGTTTTTAAGGGGTGAGGTGGAAACCCTAGGGGCGTGAACCCTGGTGCAGTCGCACCCTCCACACCCCTAGTAGTTCCCTTACTGAAATATCTAGTCAGTGTCAGACTGGGATGCCAAAGTACTGGAGAATCTCCCAGCAGTCCAGGCCAAGGACAATTCCCATCATCCACATCCAAAACTGCCTCCACTGAGTAAAAAAAGGCATTTTATTGGTATTAAAGGGACCCTAGGGGTAATTTATTACTGCCCCTGCCACAAGCGCAGGAGCATTGCAGTGCAGAAAGCATTGAAATTAGCTTGGTAGCTTTAAGCTTTATCATCAACTCCCTCTGCTAATTACTCCTGTTAATTGCTCAGTGTATGAAGTGGGGGTGTTATACTGCCTTTGTGTGAGTGCCCTATTACATTGTCAACTACTATCAATGACTAACTTTTCCAGAATTCAGGTAAATCATCCCCCCCCAAACGATTCCAAGGTTGTTTTCAAGCTCCAGTAGGAATTCTACTTTCTGCCGAGTGTTCCATGAGTGCAGTTATCTCTCCGTGCCTCCTGCCTGCTCTTCCTGTTTACAGACCCCCACATTGCATTAAAATTAGATGACAAATGATAAATGTCCCATTATCCTTGTGTAATTGGGTTTAATTGTACCTTAATCAGGTCAAGCATTTGCTTATAAACTAATTAAGCCTTGTGCTCGGTACACGCTTCATATCCACCCACTGCCACATCCGAGGGCCCTCTGCTCCCACTACAGTCAATCACTCACCCTCACAGTTCATTATCTCTATGGCAAATCTCCCCTCTGTATCCAGATTTAGTGCAGTGGTGTCAGGGCCCCGCTGGGTTTGTCTCCATACAAGAGCCTCCTTTAAGGAGCTTTGAGTCAATTTATGGCGGCTTTAAAGGCACTTGGGAAACCAAAGTGGGTATCTGATATTTTGCTTTCCTAATAGCATGCCTCCCAACATTTGAAAAACGTAAATAGGAACAAAAACAACTGCAGTGAAAGTTTTTGACCATGACCGTTTTATGGCCACACCCCCTTATTACCATGTCAAATTTTACAAAATTTCGCAGGTTATGGAAGTTAAAGCACATTTCTGTGGTTTTCTGTGTTATTACAGTTTTGCTAATGAAGGGGAATTTCCCTTTAAGCTGCAAATCACAGTTTCCTCAGCAGACCTGCTTATCTTAAATTGTTACAATTGTTTCTTTACTTATCTTAAATTGTTACAAAGGTAGGGCTCTCTGCCAAACGCCAATTAAGTTAGAATCTTTGTATCTTTTTCTGGCTGTTCAGTGCAAGAGATCAAAGAGAAAGTCAGGACATTTCAGTACCAATTCGGGACTGTGGGTTGAGCTGTCAAAAACAGGACTGTCCCGTGAAAAATGCGACATTTGGGAGGTTTGCATTTCTGTGAGTTTTAGGGCCATGTGTTATAACAGTTTTGCTAATGAAGATGAAATTGCACTTTAAGCTGCGAGTCTCTGTTCTCCTAAAAGACCTGCTTATCTTAAATAGTTACGATTGTATCTTTGCTTATCTAAAATTGTTACAAACATATCTAAGTGCAGGTGCTGATTGTTCTGGGCTCTCTGCCAAAAAGCCTTTTTTTTTTTTAATTAAGTTTCAGAAACTTTGTATCTTTTTCTGGCGTCAGTGCAGGAGATCAAAAAGAAAGTCGGGACATTTCAGTAAGAAACCCAAGACTGGGGGCTAAACTGTCACAATAGGGACTGTTTCACAGAAAAAGGGACAGTTGGGAGGTTTGGAATAGTAGTATAAAAGGGGAAGTTCACCACTAAAACATCTTTTGATTCATATTTCAAATTTTATTTCATTTTTTAAAATTTACATTTACTCTCTACCCTCTCATATTTCACAGGAGCAGCTCAGTAAGGCAGAGGGTGGGGGTTAGTGATGTGCAGTAGTAGGTTTACCCCATGGGTCAGGCGGAGCTCACATTCCTCTTTGTGGGTGGCGGGAAGGTGCAGGTTGAGCTCTTCTCCTGCTCCTCCCGCCTGCCACCTTCAAATGCCGGCTTCCAACTTCCGGGTTCTTTTTTAATAGATGCTGCGCCTGCTCATCCAGCCCCTTTTGTGACATCATTTGAGGGGCAGCGCTGGTCTATAAAAGGAACCTGGAAGTCGGGCTCGAGGAGGCGCTGGTGGAGGGAGGGTGGGCGGGTGCGGGTCCCGCACATCACTAATGTGCAGGTTGACAAAAAGCCAACACATACCTGACCCTACTCAGACCCAACCTGCCCTCTCCCTAACCAGACCCGTCCCGACCTAGCGACTTGTCATTAATTATATACCTGCGTCTGACCTGCCCCTCTCTGACATTACTAGAGTAGGTGGGCAGGCATCAGTATATAAATTAGGGATGCACCGAATCCACTATTTTGGATTCGGCCGAACCATCATGAAAGATTCTGCCGAATACCGAACCGAATCTGAATCCTAATTTGCAAATGCAAATTAGTGTTCAGAAGGGGAAAAAAATTTACTTCCTTGTTTTGTGACAAAAAGTCACGTGATTTCCCTCCCCGCCCCTAATTTGCATATTCGGTTCAGCCAGACAGAAAGATTTGACCAAATCCGAATCCTGCTGACAAAGGCCGAATCCTGGCCGATTCCCGAACAGAATCCTGGATTCGGTGCATCCCTAATATAAATCATGGGATGGCATGCTAACATTGCAGGTGAGGTGGGCAGGCTTTGGCCAGCCTCCTGCTAAACATGTGTTTGCTGACCTCACAGATTTGGGGTCGGCCCGCACATCACTAGCAGCATCAGTCATCAGCATCAACAGCATCAGTCACATAACCATGATTTCATGCCCCCCCCCCCAGCGGAAGTCTAAGCAAACAGATCTGGCACTCCAGAATGGGGAAAGAATAGATATTGCACCATATTGAGTGCAGTGGCCCCGCACTGTGTTTAAGCTCGTGGTGCAAGTGGCCACACAAATGGTAACCAATCAGCAGTTAGCTCTGAACAGTCAATTACCAAAAGACTACCCTATATCTGATTGGTTGCTCTGAGTGTAATTTAGGGGTATTCTGTTACTCTCCTCTGTCTCCGTCGTTCATTGATGTGTTATGTGGGCATCTCAAATCCAGCGTTATTGACCTGCCATGTGATTATTTCCTTCCCGCAGAACCCCGTGCCTTTGCTGTGTATGGAAAGCCTCCTTCATGTACTCTACTAAATGAACTCCTTTTCACTTAAAATGTCCCTTGGGGCCCCTTTCCCAGCTCCAGCGAGTACAGTGAGTGCATATTCAGAGCGGAGCAGTCAATACGGTGATCCTATTTTTAAGCTCTTTAGCGCTGCAGCTCTCATGTCGCCTATAAAATAGACTTTACATTGCCCTTGGCTTGCAGCTCTCAGAATGGGTTTGGGGTTTTTGTTATTTATATAATAAATATCTATTAATATAATAATAAATATCTATTCAGTCAGTTGTTACCAAACTGTAGCCAGGCAGTTGAAATCTGAGATACCAGGTATGGGACCTGTTATCCAGAATGCTCGGGACCTGGGGTTTTCCCGGATAATGGATCTTTCCGTAATTTGGGTCTTCATGCCTTAAGTCTACTAGAAATTCATTTAAACATTAAATAAACCCAATAGGCTGGTTTTGCTTCCAATAAGGATTAATTATATCTTAGTTGGGATCAAGTACAAGCGTCTGTTTTATTATTACAGAGAAAAAGGAAATAATTTTTAAAAATTTGGATAAAATGGAGTCTATGGGAGACAGCCATTCCGTAATTCGGAGCTTTCTGGATATCGGGTTTCCGGATAAGGGATCCTATACCTGTAGTATATTTCGTGCCATTCACACTGGTTTAGTGTAGGGCTGCTGTATTCATATATGGCTTCTGGCCACCCCTTTTCCCCTTGCAGATCCCCACTCTTGTGTGCAGCCCCCACTTCCATCTAGAGGGGCTACAGCTTGCCAGCACTTGCCCTAATTGATAGCATATCATACACCGGGACTCCTTTACTAATGGGCAGAATGCATCAGCGCAATCCACACAATACCAAGAATTTCCCAGAACCGAGGTGTCATTGCATCCAAAAAAAAGTCACAGCAGAATTTGTGCCCCCAACACTAAAGCACCAACCTTGAGAAATACTCAATGTCATACAAGACATGGGTGTTCTTTGTAGATGACCTTACACATTTGTCAAGCTCATCAAATGAGTGAATCTTTGCTTGTTTGGTGGTGGGTCCAGGAAAGGGCCATTGTATCCATGTGTTTGTTGTTCAATGGGAGTTCTGGAGGAGCATCGGTTTGGGAGGCTGGTTTTTCCTCCAATATTCAATGTTCAAAATGTTTGGCTGTGGATGTATAAATGAAATGTTTATCCTATGACTGTGGCCCCCCATCATCTGCCCTTGGACTCCGTCTCCAGCAATACATATTCATACAGAAAACACGACGAGATGTATAAAAGGGACGCAGGTAATTGTGCATCACTGTGGGAAAACAATCCACGGAAAGTGCGACAAAACTCCACAAACAAACGGCTGAAGGGGTCCCCCGGGCACCAGACTAACGGAAGGCCGACTGAGCGCTCTCAGGTCTATCTGGGAATACTGAGAAGGAGAATATTTTGTTTGATGTCGGAAATAAGAGAGTAGGAATGACATTAGAAGGCGGAGGTGGATCACAAGCTGCATTTACAGCCCAGCTGCAGGTCTTTGGCAGCAGGAACGAGCTTGATGTTTTAACATGGATTTGATGATCACATTTACCCTAGTCCTTGATTTGCAGAAAAATGCAGAAAATGGCCTGTTCCTTTGTCTATTAGGTACATAACCTGTAGCATAGACAGTCCCAAATGCATTAAATTCAATGGGCATTTTTTCTTATGGCAACTTTTTTGTCTCAGCGAATTTTTGCCACAGTTTCTCGGAATTTCGCTGCAAACCCATGCCTGGCGAAAAAGATTCGCTCATCACTACCAACAGCCTCTCATTGACATGATGCCTGGCTTCACTAGGCATGCCCTGCCATCATAAACCCTTATCTAACTGATAGTTTCCCTTTACTTCTGGGCCAATGGCACGCATGATGTTTCTCCGTCGCCCCATTTTAGCTTGTGGAGATGGGACAACACCTCTTCCACACTACCTGTTGTTTACATACATGGAAAGGATTTTTTTTGGGTTAGAAATACACATTTGCGGGTCACTGATGATAAGCATGGAATAGAATATCAAATATTATTTCTTAATAATTTAAAAAAACGGTGTGCTGGTCCGTCTTGAACTATTGTATATGATTACACGACCAAGCACCCGTGAATTGGAAGTGCAGGTACCTTCCGAATTGCTATATTCAGGACCTGGGGTTTTCTGGATAACAGATCTTTCTGTAATTTAGATCTGCATACCTTAAAATTAATTATATTTTAGTTGGGATCAAGTACAAGCTACTGTTTTATTATCACAGAGGAAAAAGGAAATCATTTTTTAAAATTTGGATTATTTGGATAAAATGGAGACAACATTTCCCTAAATCGGAGCTTTCTGCATAACAGGTTTCCGGATAACAGGTCCCATACCTGTAATGGCAATAAAGATTTACCTTCCACTGATATTTTCCAGTGAACAGCCAATAGTATGAGGACAAGGATACTAAGCCTAAAAAACAATTCCGTGCAGATTTAAAGGTATACATACGCATGGGAGCCACCATATCGCTTGTAACTTAAAAGTTATATTAATCTATTGGGAGAAGACCTTGAACAGCAACTGTAGATCAGTTTTCCATTTTATTATCTGAACAAATGCCAGGGCCTGCCTTTACTTTCCCTTATGCTAAAGGGATGACACTGTTTATATCTTGCACGTTGGCCCTAATTACAGTGTACTTTGCTCTCCGCTCCCCTGCCCGGTGTGTGGATAAATAATTCATTCGAGTGAATAATTCATAGGAGACAATAGCTGCTGCCTCGATTCACATGCCGTTTATGTGCACATCAGCAGCAATGCATAGAGTCTTGACCCGCTCCCAGGTGCCGCAATTATGTAGGTGCCCTAGATACCAGAATATATACTGCCAACTACTCTTTGTGCTGCACCTTTCTTACTCTGCAGCTCCAGGCTGGGCATATGAACAATGTTGATTAATATTGTGCTTTAAGGGTTGGTATTAAAGTGATAGGCTGGAAATGCTACGTTATGTTTTGGGGTTTTGTACCAGCCCAAGGCCCCCATAGCCATCACCTCTCCCTGTCCCTTTCTCTATCACTGCCACCGTATTTACTGTCCCCGTTCACTTTATTCACTGTTCAGTACCTGAACTTTAACAGTTCAACTGTGCACCATCTTGTAACTTTGTTAAACATCTTTGCAAGACCAAGACTGTGCACATGCTCAGTGTGGTCTGGGCTGCTTAGGGATCTTCATAAATTATCAAAACAACACAAGTCAAATAATATCTGCCAGAAGCTGATTTGGATTTTATAGTTTTTGTTTTGTTTAATACAAACTTTCTCAAACTCTGCAGAACCAGTGGCTGCAGCAAAATAATCCTCAAAATAGAATCCCAGTTTATCTGTTTAAATCTGGTTCCATGATCTTTGTCCCTGCAGCTGGAGTTGGAAACAGTAAAGGGGATAAAAAGGCAAAAATAAAATCCAATATAAATCTCTACACAGTCGCCGACTGCTCTACAGGGAACCAAACAAAGCTGCTTGAGTTCTGCATGGCTGGGAAGTAAGGCGGGGGCTCCCCCTGCTGTTAATAAGTATGATTGTTTCCCTGCAGAGCAGTTAGGGACCGTCTGGCAATTCCTATCCACAGCAGTAAATGAAGGGAGAATTTCAGTGCATACAGTCAGGTTTCTTATAAAAACTGTACACATTTTTTAATTAAAGTATAATAGAGATAGTTTTCTTTTTCATTAAAGAAAGTAAAAATTGGATTTTATTTTTTTGCCTTTACATGCTCTTTGGCTGGAGGGGTCCATAATGCCACCAGAGTGGGTCCAGGGGAACCCAGGATGATAGCACAATTGCGCTCTCTACGATAGCAGAGCTAAATTTCTGGTTTGATACCCGGAAATTCGTTTTTTTTTTTGTTTTTTTTTTGCCGCCCCTGATGTGAGGAGTTTCTCAACTCGCCTCATTGGCGCAGGGCCCCTGAACTTATCTAATGTTTAAATTCTCCTTTGCAATATATACATGGGCATCGGAGGGCACAGAAACATAGTTATAAAGCTCCAATCCGTACACCATGATTATAGTTCTTTATTCAACATTCGACACATAGCCATAGCTTTCCTTTGTAGGGGAGAAAGAGGTGACTGGGGGATTAAAAGTATCTCCAGCTATAAAGTGTCTGTTTTTAATGCGCTTCTTTGTCCACATGTAGCGTATAGAGTCGCGCATTAGTCTCAGGTCAGAGGCCGCAGGCATCTTCTGCTGAAGGGAAGGAAATATTAACTGCACTTGGGCTGAAACTCAGCGTCACACTTTTCCATTCAAATCCTTTGTATTACGACAGCACGGGGAGGGCAGGTACTGTACAGTTCAATTACATATACAGGTATGGGATCAGTAATCCAGAAACCTGTTTTTTCAGAAAGCTCTACATTACGGAATGGCTGTTTCCTATAGACTCCATTATAATGTCACAGTTTTAAATATGATTTCCTTTTTCTCTGTAATAATAAAACAGTAGCTCGTACTTGATCCCAACTAAGATATCATTAATCCTTATTGGAACTGAAACAATCCTATTGGATGTATTTAATGTTTACATGATTTTCTAGTAGGTATAAAGATCCAAATTATGGAAAGATCCGTTATTCCGGAGACCCCAGTTCCCAAGCGTTCTGGATAACAGGTCCCGTACCTGTAATTATATTGTGCCATTGTAGGGTAAAGTTAGGGATGCTCGGGCTTTAGCCTCCATCTGCTGCTCTCAGTGGAGACTGCTGTTGTTGGATAGGGGTTTATTAGCCCAGTAGTCTCTTTTCCTGAAACTTCTGTATGAGCTTCTGATTTGTCTTCATCAAGTTCTCACCCTCGCCTGACTGATTTCCCCTGCCTGCAGCCTGGCCCTAACCTGGTTATCTGCCTCCTGCCCGCTGCTCAGCTCTTCCACATCACCACTGTCTTGTCCGTTCCTTGACCTCGGCTTTCATAGTCTTTTTATAGGTTTCCAAGCGTGTCTTGTGCCTGCAGCAGTGTAAAAATCAATGTAATAATATGCAATGCCGGTCCCAATAAGAATCTACTCGGCTTCATGGACCAGCTATTTCTCACCCATACGTTGTAACAAAGGTCTGCTGGTCCCTTATACCCCTGTGCCTCCAGAAACCTCTCCTTTTGCTGCTGCCGGAATACAGAATCGTCTACTTGTTCCTAAATGCATTTGCTACTGAAAGCAGTATCTGTTTGTCCCTTTATGCACTGCTGGTTCTGCCTCTTGAAACTTTGCATGTGTCCGTTAATCAGCTGGCTTCTGCTACACTGTTGCACCAAGGGCAGGGACAAACAGTTACTGCTTTTAAAGGAGAACTAAAGCTTAACTAAAGAAGTAGCTAGAAATGTTGTACATTATGTTTTGAGCTTCTGTACCAGCCCAAGGCAACCGCAGTCCTTTAGCAGTAAAAATCTCCAAAGATGCCCCAGTAGCTCCCCATCTTCTTTTCTGCTGATTCACTGCACATGCTCTGTGCTGCTGTCACTTACTGAGCTTAGGGACCCACTCACAATATACAGTAGAAATGTCACAATATAAGGCTGATTAGTAATTAATACAGAAAATTACTACATGGCAGCACAGAAACCAGTGCAATTAGCATCAGAATTTAATAATCAGCCCTGTAGCATCAGCTTATATTACAGGGGAAGCTCATTTTCTGCTGGATAATTAGTGACGAGCCCTAAGCTTAGCTTCTCAACAGCCAATCAGAGCCCACTGAGCATGTGAGTGTCACAGACACTTTCCAAGATGGTGACCCCCTGTGACAAGTTTGAAGTCCTGGATCATTGCTGCTATTGACAAGCTGAAACTTTAGGCTGGTGCAATATGTTTAGTATATAAAATATGGCATTCTTAACTATATTCATTTTTAGGATTTAGTTCTCCTTTAAAGGAGAAGGAAAGCTACTGAATCAGTTTATTGCCAACAGATTAGCCACAATAGTGCAAGCTATAAGACTATATTTACTCTGCAGAATGCTTTACCGTACCTGAGTAAACAGCTCTAGACGCTCTCTCTGTTTGTTTAGGATAGCAGCTGCCATATTAGCTTGGTGTGACATCACTTCCTGCCTGAGTCTCTCCCTGTTCACTCATAGCTGTGGGCTCAGATTACAGCAGGGAGGGAGGGGGTAAAAGGGAGGGGGAGAGGGGAGCAAACTGAGCATGCTCAAGCCCTAGCCCTGGAGGTTTATGCTGAAAACAGGAAGTCTGATACAGAAGCCCATGTGTACACAATAGAAGGAAAGAAATTATGTGTTTCTTTTAACTCTTGAGGACTCAGAGCAACATTACTTCAAAGGGTTTTCTTGTGTATTTACTGTATATAGACCTTTAAAGCTTTCTTAATTTTAGCATTTCCTTCTTCTTTAATAGCAATTACATTTACAAACAACTTTAAAACCTGGGGAAAATGGTTTGCATCCAATTTCAGTTAAAACCACTGCTGGAGAGAGAGAGAGACATGAACCCATATAAAGCATGAGCAGGGTAATTACGGGCTGTCCATGCTGCTCATTAATTGATTAAATGAAGTGCATTTCAGTAGCCCATCACGGCAGTGCAGAACATAATTACTCGCTGAATATGAGCATGTGCCAATGAAAAGTACTCTCTGGACAGGGCCGATTAGATGTTTATCCGAGTGCTAATTAGTCTCCGTCCCCCCACAGTTTGATCATTCATCAGGAAAGGCTACGGTTTTTAATAAGAAGGGTCAGTAAACGGGGCCCCGAGGGGTGACCTCGCTATTCTGCCTCTCTCGCCTCATTTCACCGCTTCCTTTGTTTAGCAGATAAAACGGAATCAATGATCCTTCCAAAGTGCCAAACACGGATTTCATATTCTGCCTGTCGTCTGCTGCTAAATGTCATCTTAGGCATCATTGGCTTTTATGTGTGGCCCCCGATCTTAGGCCTGCTGGCGCTTAAAAGAAAACTAGCAAATACAGCGTAACATTGTGGCTCTTATAGACTCATTTTGGCTTTCAGGACTAGCGATGTGCGGGGTGGGGCCCAAAACCTGCAGGACCTCGGTTTTCTTGCAGGTGTCACAGGGCACAATATGGAGGTGTTAGTTCTAATTGTTCGTACCTGGCCAGCACTGATGTGCTGGTCAACAAAAACTATGATCCACACCTTAACCCCAGTAGTGTAACTACAGTGCGCCGGGCCCCCTACAAAAGAATCTTCAGAGGGGCCCGGCACATTGCGATCCCTAACTGCCCTCCCAAACCTCTCCCCGCCCAGCGAAAGCCTACTTCCTGCTCACGCCAAAATCTCCTGGCAGCCTGGGTCCCCCTTGCCCGCCGTAGGTAAGAGAGCGACTGGGGGTATCCAGGTGCGGGGTCTGCACCTAGAGGACAGCTAGAGGACGGCTAGAGTTTGCTAGCCGAAACGTTGAGGAATAAACGTCACAGCCTGTTGGGGCTTATTTTCTGGTGAAAGTCCTGTGAGTGCGATCATTATATATATATATAGGAGAGGGTCATACTGGGATAATCACAAAAGTCGCTAACGAGTATCCTTCTGTCAGTGAGCACTGGGCGCGTTGGCAACTTCACTTAATCATATTGCTGGCGTTCAATATGAAATTAGGGCACGTATCGATGAATAATGTTCAAGGAACTGGGTTACTGAACTGTATGAAAATGAAGGGATTAAAGAATAGTCATTGAAGTGGGTTTGTATTTTTTACTGCTGTAGCTTCGTTCTTTGCTATTATAGGTAGGTGTCCATGAGGTGTAAGCACTTGTTCCAATAGGATTGTGTGTCCTGATGTAAAAAACTTGAATGGTCTGACAACTGAGTGTTCGAAGCTTGGCTTGGCCAACCTGAGCTTGTTTGCATTTCTTTAGCACATTGTTTCCCATCAAATATAATAATTGCCTGTGTCCCTCCACTATCAATTTCAGTCCCTTGAGTAGAAGGGGTAGTCACAAGTCAGGGGGGCTTTCAGTATATAACAAGCCAGTTTCCAATTACACAACCCCCCCATCCTCCTACTGATTATAGAAGCTCTTTTCTAATCAGAGGGGGTTTTATTATTGTCAATGTTTCTTACCCAAGTAATAGGATAGTGGTATAGTGGTATAGTCAGGAAAGCCCTCAAATATCTATAATCCTTTGGTTGTGTTATACGGTGCTGTGTTTTTATTCCATTGCACTCTGGTGGTGGCAGTGCACTTGGAATTATATTTGCGATATCCGTCTGATCAGATCCAGGGACTGCCATCTTGGAGTAAGAAATTGAGGCAAATTGGAGAGGCTTCAAATGAGGGTTTTATTTCCTTTCTCTGGATCAACTGGCAGTTAGGCAGGTTATATATAGACTTAAAAGGTTGAACTTGATGGATGTGTCTTTTTTCAACCTAACTTACTATGTTACAATGCAAGTAATGCAGGTCAGACCAAGGGCCACATAAAAAAAACTGATACGGTTCTTGATCCAACTGGAGTTTTAAACCTGTCCGATTGACATATGCCCGATTTTCAGCCACATATCAATCGCAGAAGTCTGTCTGAAGGCCCCATACACTGAGCAACAAGCTGCCGACTTTCTTTGTCAGCAGCTTTTTTCAGCCCATGTATGGCCACCATTACTCCTTCCTAATAAACCTACATTTTAGTTGGTCCAGTGGATACCGCCATTCAGTTGTTTCCAACTCAAGACCCGGGGACGGTTGTGGCCTTCCAAGGGATCCCTGATCATCACAGAAGGCCAGTTGGAACATATTTGAGGGTTGGAAGCCCATCTTGAAGTTTAGCCAGAACAAGGTTTGCGGTGAGCAATTAACACCCAATATATTCTTGGATGAGTGGCTGAACTGCTCATTCACATTTCCATATGTTTGAAATGTTGTTGTGATGTAAGGGATGCCCTGAATAAATATTATGCTTGAACTGAATGACTCTGAAGACTTCCTGGATATATATTTGTAACATGTCGTTGGTCTACTCTGGCATCATCATCTATGACCAACTCATTTTGCCTGTACTGTATATTGCCCAGGGAATCCAGCTGATTGGGGGAACAGATTATAACAGTTGCATGGAGCAACGCTTAATGTGCTTTTTAAGAATAAGAGTCTGCAATTTACGTCACACTGATTTGGTGGGGACAGTATTTGCTCACTTATATATGACCCCTGAAGGCAATGTGTAATTGTAAGTGAAATTCCATAATTTGTTCCCGTTAGGTGACAAAGAGTAATATATCCAGTCTCCTTTTATTTAAGGATTAAATACTCTTCAGGGGGTCAAGATTTATGGCGTGTGTTGTAGATTAAGGACAACAGTCAGGTATTCCTCAGGCCAAATGAAGACCCTCATTCAGAGAACTGGCTGAATTAGCTCATCAACAAATTTCATAGAAGTAGCTAAAGCTATTTGGCCCAAGTACCACATATAATGCTTTGTTCACTTTGGGGAAACTCATTGATTAATAGCCAGTCTATGAGTTAAGGTGGCCATACACCTGAAGATCCACTCGTTGGGCAAGGTTGCCAAACAAGCACATATTTGCCCAATATGGTCACCTATAGTGTGTGCTGGGCCATATTGGGCTGATCTGATTGGGCCAATGATGGAATGGTAACAAAAGCCAATGGAGGCCGTCATGGGAGGACTGAATCAACGAACCAATGTCCTGTAGCCATACAAAGAAGAAAGTAGCCTTAAATGTTGCTTCTTACCTGTATGAGGGTATTGTCTCATTTGTCTCTTATATAGTAATATATTTTACTCTGTGTTGTGGGACTGTTCATAAGAGACTAGGGATATTTCAGTAGAGTTCTATACAGAGTAATGTTAATATTTCGTACAATGTTCTCTGCCTGCAGCAGGTAGAGGATTGTATGCATTGTACCAAGGCTACTGCTGCCTCTATTACACAACTTCATATGTTAGTAGCATTGTAAATCTGCCATTGTTGCTAATTAACTTGTAGTGTTCTGTAATCTGCTTTGTAACGTGTCTGTCAGGCAACGCTTAATTAGCCACAGTGTGCTCTGCTGCTTTTCATGGGTGATATTTGTGATATTGTACAAATGATTTCCTTATGCTGTACAAAAATGAGCTTTAGGAACGGAGGAAGTGGGAGGTACAAGAGGGGGGGCATCTCTAAGGGACTGAATTTGGGACATGTCAAGAAAGTAAAGCAAATAAGACGTTATATTTATTGGTGTGGAACGATTCTTCTGTTTGTTTACACCAACATATTACCGAATATATACATAATAGTTGATGAACCAATGCAGTAGTTAATGAGAGCCCTGAATGTTTAAGGTCTGAGGCCTTAATGTTACCTTTAATTCCAGGTACAGATGGACCCACTGGGGTACCAGAAGAAAATCCAGAGGGACCTGGTTCTACTAGGAGGTGGTACTGAGTAGTATGGGGGCAGTTTAGGAAACCTATCTCCAATAAACTGGGATTCTATGTGGAGGATTATTTTGCTGCAGCCACTGGTTCTGCAGAGTTGGAGAAAGTTTGTTTTAAACAATACAAAAACTATAAAATCCACATTAGATTAAATGACAACACAGGACTCAGTGCAGTCTGCCTATTCTAAATATTCTAAATATTAATCAGTCTTGTTTTGATAATTTATGACGATCCCTAAGCAGCCCAGACCACACTGAGCATGTGCACAGTCTTGGTCTTGCAAAGATGTTTACAAGATGGTGACCAACTTTGAAAGCATAAATCATTTGTTTGATTAGGCTTGTGGTGCAGTAAGTTTATGTTTAGTATACAAAATACAGAATTTCTAGCCTTATTCTATTTTAGACTTTTTCCCCTTTAAGTCTTCCGGTTAGGACAGTACGAGTATTGTGTCTCGTTTCCACCACCCTATCCATACACAGGCCGATACAAGCATCAGATTTGGACCCTCCAAACTAAATCAGCAGCTTGTTATTGGGATACGCTTGAAGATCTGACCGAAATTTGTCAAGCACCCAATTGATGCAGTCTCCTGGTGGGTCTCCATATGCCCAATTTAAGATACAATGGTTGGCATGGTGAACGATCAGATTTGCCTAATATGGCCTATAGGTAGGTGTCTTCTAGGGGATTATTGATGCCCAAATAGCCATTTATAGCATTTTTACTATAGGTGCATATAAGATGGACCATTCATTCACCTTTTGGTTACATAATGGTCACTTCTAAGAATTCAAAATATCACTCAGGTTCCCTCTGTCCAAACTAAGGATAATGTCTAACCTCAATACAAATAAAACCAGTTCCCATCTCTTGAAACAAAACTCTCATTAATAAAACACATAGGGTAACCATTTTCTCAGACCCCAATTGAAGTCCATCAGCTTTGCAACACAAAAAAAATGTTCTAGAACCCCTCATGCACCTTATTATACTACTGTAGATCATTATTAAAGGGGGTCATAGGGACCCAGCCTACATCTGTTTATGGGTCCTGACCCAAAGGTTAAAAATACCTGCTATAAATCACAAGCCAAAGTGGTTTTCTATTATAGGAGCACGTGGTTTCTACTTTTTCCCCCCAAAACTCGTGTTTTTTTGTAAGTGGTAATTTATTTCCAATTGAAAAAGCAAACAGGCTTCAGATGAAATGGTTTTCTACATCGAATGTCAAACACCATAATTCCACATAACAATGCGGGCAGATGGCCCACTGCAAAAAACATCCATCAACTCTTTATAGCCGAGAACTCACGTCTGAGTAATAGTCTGTTGACGTGTTGTTTAATGGCAGCCTTTCTGAAAATTACAAGCAAATGTTCGATTGGCCCCTTTCGTTACTGATCACGAGGAGACGTTGGACAATTTCACATAGTAAATCACTTGTATCAATCACCCTGGATATTATTGATCCCTATCTTATCTTAATCGTCTACCACCCTACTAGCCAGGATTACATGTATCCCAGGAACAAGGGAAGAGCAAGCACTGAGTAAGAGGCTTGTGGCACACAAGTGACTGGGACTTACAAATAAATCGTACGGTTTCATTAATCCATTGTGTATGTAGGATTGCCCCAGTCTGCTGAGATTTGATTGGGCTGTGCATTGGCAAAGCTACACTAGATATTTGTCTACCTGTACTTTGCATTCACATTGGGCCCTACACATTGTAGAGGATCCATAGACTCATCCCAAATGTTGCCTTGCTCTGATCCAGCCAGTCAAGCCTCATACAGTTTACTACTATACTTACAGTTATGTTGCTTCAAGGGGAACTGTTTCTATTATTAAAAAAATTATTGAATTGTGATTTCACATATAGGGAATGCTTTATCAAGGGTCTTTAATGAGCCTGTAAGGCAGTAATCCCCAACCAGTCATGAGCTTGTGAGCAACATATTCCTCATCATCTCCTTTGATGTTGCTCCCAGTGTCCTCAAAAGTAGGTGCTCAATTTTAAATCTCTGTTTGGAGACAAGTTTGGGAAAAATAGAGACACAGTTTTACTCTAGGTAGAGCCTCCTGTAGGCCAGCAGTCCACATGGGGCTACCAAATAGCCAATCGTGGCTCTTATTATACATCCTCAAGGAACTTTTTCATGCTTGTGTGGCTCAACAACACTTTTTACATCTGAGTGTGGCTCACAAGTAAAAAAGGTTGGGGTCCCTGCTTTAACGGTAGAGACCTGTGTGTGTGAATTTAGTTGGACAGTTCCCATGACATTTCACAGAAGGACAAATCCAAGCTTTCATTGGTTGGCTGGATGATTGAAGGATGGGGGCCCTATCAGCCTGTTTGACAGCTGGCATCATGCATTCAGACAATGAAAATCATAATTGACTGAAGAAATAGTCAGATCAGAAAATAATGTAAGATACATGAATATGCTACAGTTTAAGCTCCACTTAACATCAAACCTTTAGCCAAGACCACCCAAGAATATCTAAGACAACACACACACACATTCATCCCAAGTCTAAGGTGAGATTTCAGGTTGTCAGCCTACCTAACCTTCGGACTGAGCCCCTGCAGCCACTGAATCAAGCTCCCCTAGGTGGGCCAGCTCTACAGATTGGGAACCACTGCCTTGGGAAGTGGGTCTCCGTTCCTCTAACAGAACCAAACCTGCATTCCCCCCCCTTAAACCTGGTTGCTCTTGGTGCAGATATTTAGCAACTCTACCAAGCTGCTATCCCAGACACGTATTTAACAAATGCCTTTGGTATATTTTGCAAGGCTGGACTGAGCTCTTTTTGTAATGATTTCACATACAGCCCCAGTTGTATTTCACCAAGGCAGACATTTGACCTTAGGCATCTGATAAAGTGCATTGAAGTTATCTATAATTCATTACACCTGTGTAATTCACGTCTGTGAATTGTTTTAGGAGCAAAATGAATGCAGCAACCATGTTTACTAAAGTCTTATATAAAACCACTTTCCAGGTGGCAGTGGAACCTGTAGAGTTGTGTTTTTTTTTTACATTGATTTAGGTTCAAGATATTGCTGCGCTTTCTTGCACTATAGTAAATGGACACCCTTAAAAGCACAGGTATTTGTTTATAGGACAAATTGCAGTTACATTTTAATTCAAAGTGCAAGGTCCCAGATTGTCAGACTGCTTCCCAAGGAGGAGGCCCCAACAGCTCCATCATGAAAGTCAGTTATGGTAGATTGGGTGTAGATAGTGGCCACCAAAGTAAGTCCAAGAAGACCTAAAACATTATTTTAGCATATTGTTGTCTATTAATCAGTCATGTCATGTAATATTCTTGACCATTGCTCTATGTTAATGCTGATACTGGATGTTATGGGACTTTGTATCTATAACTTTATCTATAATGGAACATTCTAATATTCAGTTTGGTAAGATAAGGAAGTCATCCCTTGGGGTTTTCTGGATGTAAGGAAAGGAAACACGTGTGGCCTATTTTGCTAAGTTTTTTTTATCCATCATCAGGGCTGTCATCAGTGGGGGTACAAGGGGTACAGCAGTCAGAAGTCCTATGGTAGAGGGGGACCACAAGATGGCATAGAAAGGTTTATGGGTTGTAAAAGGGGCGAGGCTTGGGCTGGAGTGGGTGGGGTGTGGGTGGATAGTAGGCAGGGCATTTAGGTCGTTAAGGGATGCCCAGGGCAGATCAGAAAGGGCAAGTCAGGGCATTTTTTAAATTGTGGCCCTATTATATTAGCTGGTAGAGAGAGCCACCCTGGGGAAAACCCTTGGAACAGTAATAGGGGACACCATAACTACTGATTGCGTCTCTATCCATCATTGACATCTGTGGCCAAGTAGTATCTTTAAATGTACTTGCTGTGGGCCCTGATGCTCTAAACCTGTCCTCCTCTTTTTTTCTATTTCATGCTCAGATGCTTCACAGGATCTCGTTTTGTTTCCTGCAGGTTAACAACGAGAATGTGGTGAAAGTTGGTCATAGGCAGGTAGTGAACATGATCAGGCATGGAGGCAACCACCTCGTCCTCAAGGTTGTGACCGTGACCAGGAATCTGGATCCGGATGATACAGCGAGAAAGAAAGGTATGGATACGTTCCCTTCTACTGTGTATGTAAATTGATATTTCTGTACTGAGTGGATCATCTCAACTTAAGACAATCAGGAGCATGGTAGGGTGAAACTGGGCATGGTCTAAAGGTGGCCATAGATGCAAAGATCCGCTCGTTTGGCGATGTTGCCAAACGAGCGGATCTTTCCCCGATATGCCATTAACAGGCATGGCTATATCGGGGGTAATCTGATTGTTCGGCCGTATGGCCGAACTATCAGATTACGATGTGCCATGAGCTCCGGCGGGATCGGTCGGGTCAAAATCAAACCTGACCGATCGACCAAACGACCGATCTCCGCCGGGCGAAAGATGTCGGCACACGCCACACACGATCCGAAAATCGTACGAATCCTCGATTCGTACGATCCGATTTGTGTGTCTATGGCCACCTTTAGAGATGTGGCTAGGGGAACCAACTTTAAAAATTATAACCATATAAAAACCCCAGTGCAAGTATTAACCTGAGCTAGTCTTGTCAGTAGTATTGTCCATAGACAAGAAGTGCTTAGTTTTGTCTTATATAGAGAGTACAATATGGTAGCTTCCACTTATGAGCATATTTAAATTATAAGAAGGCTTGTTCCATACAAATAGTGAGCATTGGCCTTATACTTTCATTTTTTTAAGGGAAAATAGATGACTTATACACCTTACTGGATTTAAGGGGGAGTACATTTTTGTGTGTTAGTGGGGGCATGTCTTCAGTTACTCTTAATATGAGATCAACGTGGAGGATAAATCTCATCAGTATAGCTAAATATGTTGCTTTTCCTGTCTGTTAAAGGACAAGGAAAGGTTAATTCACTGGGGGTGCCAAAATGTTAGGTGGGCTGACATATTTGCACCCATAGTGAATCCATCTTTCTTTGTCTTTGATGTCCTATGATGAATCATCTCCAAAGTCAGTAGAATCCAGTGTGTCTGAGCCCTCTGTTATTATAGCATTTTTATCCAAAGCAAATCCAGCTGGACAGAGGTACAGGGAGTCCTGTCATCAGCTCTGAGCGACAGAAAGCTCTCCCTGACTCCCATCAAGGTCTGATGCACCAGCTCTTGGGATCACACACCGAAAGGGAAAGTGCTTATCTGACAATGGAACATGGCAGTTACAAAGTGCAGATAGTGTTATCCCATGGCTGAGGCATCTCCTGAGTACCTTGCTGATTCCCCAGTATTGGAGGTATGACACTTGTAGTGCAATCACAAAAGCACTTGCTGAACAAAACTGTGTATGTAGATTGGCAGTTCATTAAAGTGTTTTAAAATAGACCCTTGTTTTACTTCCTATATATTTAGTTTGTAGCCTATTAGAATGTTTTGCAAAAGGCATATAGGAAGCAGCATCCACCAATCAGTTGGTTGCTTTTAATATTCTAACTGAACTAAACTAATAAAGGAAACTGCTAATTGGTTGCCATAGGTACTTATCTTGGAAGAAGTATGACACTTTAGGTAAACTGATGCTCCTAGCCTGCCATGATTTGGAATTCTGGGACGGTGTGGATTGGCTGTACCTCCTGTAAGTTATATTGGTGCTCCAAGCCATTATATTGGTCTACAAGAGAAAGTACATGGGTCTTGTCTAGCCCTGGTCTAAATAAATATGGTAAAGGGAAGAAAGCCCTTGAAGTCCTGGTCTGCATTATATTGTTCGAATTAAGGAACTCTCTTGGACCTGTCCTAATCTGTTTTATACAGTTTAGGAGAAAAATATTGTGGGATATGTCTTGATGTACTCTAAATACACCTAAAAGCTAAGCCTGAAGCCAAGTCTAAAGTCTCTTCGATACACTTGGAAGCCCATCCTTAAGGTCCATTAGGGTGAGATATGGGGTCAAAAGTAGATATTGTCCAGGTCATGGTAGAATTACTGATATGTCAGTATTTTCACATTTCTAAATCCTTCTTGTGAACTAAGGTGGGATGACTAACCTGCAAGTGGAAACAAATCCACCAACTGCTGTGAGTTGCCCTGCCCTGGCCTAGTTTATAGTGTTCCAACCAGGGCAGTCAGTCAGCTTTTTTTAGTCCTGTTGTCCATTAGGTTGAAGAAAATCCATTTCTTGAAAATGTAAGATATGATTATAATGACCTGCATGTAGTGGGCCGAGCAATGCCCACCATCTTTATACACGGAACTCTTCAGATCTACCATTTTGACACGTCTGCATATCCTTCTGTTTAATACAAAGCCCCACCACCGCCAAAACGAGCCCCGACTACCGCGCTCTCGTTGAGATCTAAATCAATGACCTCAGAGCTTGAAGAACTTGGTAAGAGCGTGAGTTGTGGAGCATGTGGAGTGGCTGATTGTCTGGGGTGGGCTTGAAACATCTTCATACTCCACGCGCCAGCGCCATGTTGCATGTCCTGCATGTTTTATTTCTCCGTGACTTTCGTGCCATCCATGTTCCGTGTGCTGCAGTGAACGGGAGTTGAGAGTGTGTTGTATAATGTTTCTGTGCGGTGCTTTTGATTGTATCTAATATCTCTCTCTTATCTTGAATTCCTTGGCCCTCTCAGCAGTGGATATAGGTAAGATGCTACTGGTTAGGGACAAAAACAATGTATCCCATTACAATAAAGTGCACTTCTCTTACCCCCCTCAGACAATGGAAAGACTAGTGGAACCCAATGAGGGGAGACCGGACTGGTGGCACAAAAAGTTGTGTCTGTCGAAAGCAATAGACTGGTTAAACTGACTCTCATTTATTTGTCTTGTAAATGACTGTAAGATTTCCGAGTATTCTATGTACACTACATCCCCATTTCTACCTCCGCCACAAACAGAACTACTTTATACCATTGCTTTCTGGTAAAAGTAAAGACTTGTTATTCTGGTGATGGGCTATTGACAAGCAGCAATTCGCCCTAATAGAGCTGGACCATAGCAAAAAGCTTTTGATCTTCCATCTGAGTCCCAGCTGGGCACTTCCATTCCAGAGAAGAGGCAGGTGTGTACATTCATTGGATGAAAGAATAGTGTTGATTACTGCTATGGGTAACGGCACACGCTGAGAGCTTTTAGTTGGCCAAAAAGCACGGTGCCCAGAGACAGCACCTCATTGGCATACATCAAAATAGTGTCCCTATTACCCCAAACAACTGTACAACAAATAATGTGTGAATTATTCAAAGTAGCTTTGGGGGGATGAAAACATCATCTCCTTAATCAAGTTGTCTTACTCAAAGCAGCAGTTTTGTCATGCTTTATGGCTGTGGCTCAAGCTATCTTTCGATTGCTAACCTGAGTGTTTAGTAGTTGTGCAGGCGAATTGTTAATTGTTACTTGAATACACTTTTTAGATTTTTCCAGTGACAATTGCCATCTTTAATTATGGATAAAAGTAGATAACGGACATAATTTAGATGTTGCCTTGAATTATTAGAGTCACTACTGGCAATAGCACTTTGCTTTTAAGGTTTTTTGATACAGATCGATTGCAATTTTCACCCTGAACTGAGGGATTTAGTTACATGGACATTAAACAGTACAGGTATGGGATCTATTATCTGGAAAACCCATTATCCAGAAAGCTCCGAATAACGGAAAGGCCATATCCCATAGACTCCATTTTATCCAAATATCCCAAAGTTTTAAAAAGTATTTCCTTTTTCTCTGTTACGATAAAACAGTAGCTTGCACTTGATCCCAACTAAGATATAATTAATCCTTATTGGAAGCAAAACCAGCCTATTGGGTTTATTTCATGTTTTATATTATTTTCTAGAAGACTTAAGGTATGAAGATCCCAATTATGGAAAGACCCGGCAGACCCCGAATATCTGGATAACAGGTCCCATACATGGACTGTTAAAATATTAGGAATTAAAGATTTTCACTATGAATATGATACCCAGGTGACTCCAGCTGATATTTGTGTACTATGAATCTCCTTTTCTTGATCAGACTTTGCTTCTGTTTCCGTGGGTCCTTACCACGGCCAACAGCATGAAAAAAGTCAGTCGTCTCATATATGGCATCTGTCCTTTGGCTCAGTCACATATTGAGCAGGATAGTTCTATGTATGGCCGCCTAAAAAAATTTCTAGGATGTATATATATATATATATATATATATATATATATATATATATATATATATATATATATATATATATATATATATATATATATAAAATTTGGTCCATGTGTTATTTGACTAATGCTTTAAAACCTATTGGTGTTTGCCAGGAGATACATATATCAAATGTGACTTGACCATATGCCATGTACTTACCAAACAGACTTTGTTTTTGTTATTGATGATTTCACCATTGATCTCATTTCTATTTCCAAGCCTCTGTACGGAGAAGGAAGGGTAAGGGTGCATATTGCACTTTCTGTGAATTGTGTCGTTCTGTCTTCACAAATAACAGTGTTCTGGTTCCGAGGGTTGCCTGTCCCATCAAGTCCCACTGACACCCCCCTACCCTGTAGTTTGCCTGTGTATGCACTGTATATTCAGTGACGGATCCGTGCTCTGCTGTTGAGTAACTGGTAGATTCAGTTCTGTGTCTTTGTATTTTGTGATGTCTCTGTGTGTTGATGACTACAAAGTCTTGGAGTTCTATATAGGTGGATCAAAGACACACATTTTTATACCAATACACATGATCTGTGAATTGGTAGTGGAACACACTGTGTTTCCAAAATCATTTTTAATTCCTTGAATTTTTTTCAAGGTAATCAAGGCCATCAAGGAGTGGTAACTACCCATTTGCCACATAAGTAATGAGCGTTAATGAATCTCCTGCAGAAATTGGTCTATGGGCAGCTTCTTGCTGGGCAATATGAAGAACAGTACTGACCCAACCTCTGCCATAGTATATGTCGTGGGCGATCCAATACACAGAATGGTTCCCGATTAATTTCAATAAGATGAATTACAGGAGTTTAGTTTGCACCTTGGGGTGTCTGTGTTATGCTATCCAGTTAGTGGATATGTGCCTGTGGTCTCAAAGCTGGTTGCACCACAGTCTTAGCAACAACCATAAAGATGGCTTTTTTCATGGAGATACCATTTCAATAAAGATGTTTAAATTAACTGGTCCTCCTTTGCTGCCAGGTCTAGATATCATACACTAGGTATTCAAGTCATCAAAATGTTCAAGAACTGCACCCAGCACATGCATAGAGGTGGAAGTCACGTGGACTGGAGCATCGGGGTTGTCTATCCCTTCCTTAAAGTCCTGTAATGGAGGATTCTTTCTGAATACCCTGAAGAAACATAGTTAGCCTGTAACAAAATATGGTGGCACGGGCTTTGTTAATATCTGCAGTAAATGTTTTAAAGGTACTGTGAGCCATGACCTAGTATCAGATTATGGCCTTATCATTTGTTGGTAAGAATGGAGCCACTTTCTAGCTAATTCTTCAGTGCAGATCTTGAAGTTTACATTTTTTTACGGGCAGCTAACACTTACATTTGTTTTGGCACCGTACATACCTTTGTTTTTCAGTGGGAACCAGTGCTTTGTTCCCACTGTGGTGTCAAATAGATTCCAAATGGAATTTTTAGTGGAGTTTTTAGTTGGTCACAAGGATCTGTTTGTCTTGCTGTTAATGATGGTATAAAGAAAAATGGTGCCACAACCTTGTCTCAAAGTGTAGGAGGAGGATGTGAACAGTTCTTAAAGGGGCGCAGTTGGATTCTGTTCTTTGTTCAGCAGAGCTTAGGTGACTATTCTTCTTACAGAACCCTCTAACCACCTTTAGTTGTTTCGTATCCAGGAGACATCATACAGTGCTACATATCAATCCCCATAAGAGATTAACAATACTGACTTTTATATTTGGAGAAAAATCTCACGAGCTAGTCAATCTCAAACCAGTGGTTGCTTCAGAGCATCTTGGAAGCCTAAAGCAGAGGTCCACCTTAGTGTTGCTACGGTCACCAAGATAATAAAGTTTCACTTTTAAGATAAACTTGTCTCTCCATTTAAATGAACGGATTGTTGATGAGATATTGACTTTACACAAGGCTCTTCACCAATAATATCCTAAATAGGATGAAATCATAACTAAACAGAAAAACCGTGAATTTTATTGAGGTTTTGGTCTTCTGCCTGGTTGGGAATTATACCAAGCCTCAGTGCCAGAACTTTCCAGTAAGAAATGCATTGCAATTATCAGGAGACTTTAAACCTGCAAAGACAATGATCAGCTGGGAAATGAGAACTCAACATGGTTGGCCGATATGCTATGGAATGGTGCTTTCTGCTTGGCTGCACTTAGCTTTTGCTTTCTATCCTTTGCGCGATATGCTTCTTCCATTACCTGCTTGTGAGACGACAATCTGGAAAGAGGCTATTTGGGAATAAGCTGCTGGATATGCAGTGGTATGAACAGAGATGAGGCAAGGGATACATCCTCACCAGGCTGGAGAATGAGAATGGAGATGAACCTCTGTGTAAAACCAGATCCTACCAGAAAAAACTATGACAAAAGACAACCTGTAGAAAGAGTTTTCTGGAGCCACATCAACAGGCCAACAGCAAAAGACAAGTAGAAGAGTAAATGCCAATCTGCCCACTGAATCCACCACATTAGGACTGTCCCCTGGGTAACTTATTCCAGTCTCCTCCCAATACAGCCCTCGAATCAGAATGCATTACCTAGTTATGTATTGGTTGTACTTTGGATTCAGTTACCCAAGGGGACCAAAAGGGCTGAATATCAACACAGGTTGGTGTGCATTTTTGGTTGAGATAAATAGGCTGCCTAATGTATGTTAGATGCACAATGTCTCAGAATGAATAGGAATTAAAGATCTGCTTATGTAGATCATATTTTTAGTGATGGAACATACTAAGCAATTGGTTGCAGCCTGTCCCAAAAAAGTTAGATCTTCTAACATACAATTGGTGACAGCGATGGGACATACATCATTTCAGAGGACACAAAACCTTCTGCTCTACCGAAGCCGCACCCTAGACAGGATCAGATAGGTTACTCTGTATTTTGTGTATTTTGTGTCTTTGCTAAAGGTTTTCTCTCCGTTTTTGTGTAGATGTTCAAGTTTCAGATGTTGAGTGTTTGAAGAGGAGGATTGTAATTCGCGTTGCACTAAGTAAACCTCACATGCATGTGGGCTTCAAATCAAACCATGCATGCTGCATAGAGCCACTCCAGAGAGTTTTTGCTTGCACGCCATGGCAGTTTTGACGCTAACGCAGTGCATTGTGAAATACATGCCCTCCTGCTTTTGATGATAGCCCTGGTCTCCTGGATGTCTGTATGTGTCTGTACGTGATTCTCATCGCCAGGGTCTGATGACCACATGCCTGTGTCGTTTTATTGCAGACAAAGTGGAGGAATCTGGTCCCATTTCAAAGCCCCTAAGACCACTGGACAACACACCAGTAGACTCCAGAGTGGCCACAGTTAAACAGCGCCCAACTAGTAGATGCTTCCCTGCTGCTTCAGACACCAATGTGAGTAGGGGAGCTGAGCTGTACATATTAGTAAAGCCAAGAAAGAATGGCTGGGCACATTCCCCTCTAGAACATTGGCACACTGCCCCACCATGTTGCACTGCAAAGACAATAGACCAGTTGATGGATCAGAGATGCAATATCCCAACTCAACTAAGCCTAATTGTATCTTGTAACATTCATGGGTACCATCCATTGATAAGTCATTTGGCAGTAACACATTGCTGAGCACTATGGAGAGGAATTCCACCTAATTCCGATCAAGTGGACAAAAATGGAAAGTATAGCTCTGGTGAGCACTGTTGGTTGGTGGTGAGGCAAAAGTGGATCTAGGGTGTCACCACAACCAGATCTCCAAAAAGTGGATATTTCAGCCTTATTGATGACTTAAGTTGCCGGTGCCTATGATTCCCCACCCTGTGCAGGAGCTTAAAGGCCCTCCTGTTGAATCATAGCAATGGTGCTCACACCACTGGCAGTAGGGCAGCTGAACTGCTATTTATTTGTGGGGTTAAATGAATTGAGCAATAATTTACTGATTATTTGTGACAGTAAGAAATGGTTGAACTCAGACTCTAATTGGTGGCAATGTTCAAGTGAATACACAACTACAGCCAATCACTAGTGGTCTGCAGCTGTTTTATCACTGTCACTGGCAAGAAATAGGACTAAGGTCGTTTTTTTCGGGTCCCTAAACCACTGCCAAAAAGACTTGGAAGTTACCCCCACGCTATTTAGGCCTCCTATCCCCAGCCAGTCAATACCAGCCAATACCATTCTACCATCCCTATAAATTGGCTGTATCCATGAATGTTACAAAATGTTATTTTCACCTCACCCCTGTGTATTTTTGGTTGCTTTTGGCTGTTGGCAATGTATAATTCAGAGCAGGGCTAGTTATAGGGTTGGTCAGAAAGGGCACCTGCCCTCTCACATTATGGAGGCGAGTTATAATATAGCTATAAGAGATAAGGGGCACCCTTGTTTCCGCATTGCCACTTAAAGGGTCATTCTGTACTAATGATACTAGAGACTGAGCATGTTCCTAAATATTTTACTACTTCCCTCCACTAACTGTTCCATTTGCTATAATAACCTTACCAAGACTACTTCCAGGACCTACCAAGCCAGTGGGGCTCATTTAGAAGCGCAAAAGTGCCAAAATGGAGAGATGCTTCTTTGCAACTTGCAGCATCGCCCCTTTGTCCTGCTCTAGTGAAATGCCCACAATCGCATGTATTGATGCAAGGGTGCCCTGGAAATACCATAAGCTTGGACCTGGAGGAAACTTCAAGGTTCTTTGTCAACAGACTTGCGCCAAGAGAACAGGACACTAATGCAGCACGTGCATGACATGGCGATTGTAAATGAGCCCTACTTGGTGCCAGGGGTTTGGGAAGCCTTGGGAGGATTTTTGGGAGACCCTGAAGCTCAACTGGTCCAGTTTAAACAGTATTAAAAATGTATGAACTGATAGCGGAAAGGTGTTTGGAGGTGTGGGTGGGTTTGGAGGACGCCCCCATTAGCTGTGTCTTATTCTATTCTATTTTAGTCAATGTATGATAGGCAGGGTATCGCTGTAATCCCGCCCACTGCTCCAGGAAGCCATCAAGGTCCATTTCTGGGCATACCCCGTGGCACAATGAGAAGGCAAAAATCCATAGGTAAGCCATCCTTTTCTTTCCGTGTTGGTTTTTTTTTGTTCATGGCATTATTCATCTCCCATGTTCCGGAGCTTTGAGTGTGCTTTGTGTGTAGAGTCTGTAACCCCCGATGGAACAGATGACCTATGTCCGTTAGGCCTTATTGTGAATGTAGGTGTGTTTCACCCTCACATCCTTGTACCTTCAGACTACAGGTTCTACATTCTCAACTTTGTTAACTTTGTAACTTAACTTCATGTACACATTCTTCAATATAAAACCATATTCATTTGCATAAAAAAAATATTATACCTTATCTCCTGGAGCCTGACAATCCTTATAACCTGTAAAAAAAACGTCTATTATACTTCCTGTTCCTGGGCTGTTCTTCTTCAGGTTAATCTGGGATGCTCTCCTCCTCTTTGTCAGAGGTCAGTGCTCCTGGGTTTATCTTCTCCTTTTATTTAGACAGGGATGATATTCCTGGCCTTCTCTCCCCTTCCTGATTCGCCTTGGAAGGGAGGTCATGACCCTACTTCGTATATAGATCTGGGTTCTGGCTTTTAGGCCTAGCTGGAACTATCTGTAGGCCTTCTTAGGCAAAGAAAAGCATATGGAGCAGTGTGATGGAGCTGGAGTCCCCCTTCTGGCATAGATATAAACTGCAAAGGAATACAAAAGGAATACAAAATATTCCGGAGCTTTAATAGGTTGTCTGGAAGAAGAATCTAGTTAAATGTCTTCTCTTTCTCCTGCAAATGCCCAGAACTAAGAAAGAAACACTGTCCGCACTGTTTTCACAGCAAATAATAAAAACAACGTATTGTACAACAATACACTCATTTCCAGCACAATCTTTTCCAAATTATTGGTGTAAACTGCCCCTTGAAAGTTTGTTTAAAACATGGGCTTAAAAGTCACCTTTTTGTAGTTTTTCTAGCAGGATCCTGTGCAGTATATGAACATTCTACCCCACAGCTCATCTTAATTGGCTCAAACTCCAACCTTCAACTCCAAATGAAGGGGACAGGCTTGAGTTGGGGCGACCATTAAGGCCAAATCTAAACCTTGTTATAAATCTGAGCTCTGCCAAATTACATACCCTGAAAATGCTGTATCACATTCACACACCTGGGTATATAATTAGTTATTCCCAGGCCCGGATTTATGGAGAGGCCACCAAGGCCCGGGCCTAGAGTGGCAGGATTTTAGGGTTGCGGCTTGCTGCCCAACCACTCCCATATTTGGATCAGAAACACTGGGGAGGCGCAGGAGATTCCTGTACGCCAATTCCCATTGCTCCGGTCCTGATGATGAAAATTTGATTGAATAAAAGGGAGGAGACTGGGCGATGAATGACAGTGGGCCTAGGGGTGCCTGCTATGTAAATCCGGCCCTGGATATTCACTCTCTCCCAGCCTTCCCATTGCCATGCCAAACCCAAATATAGCCCAAACACTTTACTTCTGAACCCGACTGATTTTTAGCCATGTCCTGTTCCTCCCAGACTATTTCTTGATAAATCCAAGAGTGTTGACAGGTCTGAGACCGAGCTCGTTGTGTTTTTATCCCAATGTTTTGTGTAATTCAAATCATTGTATTTCAGCCACAACACATCATTTTTTCCATTGAACCCCTTACTTTCTGTGGCCTCTCTCCTCTCAGAGATTTATATTGTGAATATGCCTGTCCTGTCCCTCATGTGTGTTTGTCTGTTTGCCCATATCATATGTTTATATGCCAATAGCTTATGTCTATATGCCAATATCTTATGTCTATTTGCCAATAGGGTGTGTCTATATGTCCACAGCATATTTATATTGGTGTATAGTATATGTCTATATGTCCATAGCGTAAACCCATGTCTACATGCCAGCAATGCTCGTCTATTTGTCCGTAGAGTACGTCTATATGCCCTTAACATATGTCTATATATACATAGCCTACATCTATATGCTCATAGCGTATGTCTGTATTCCAGTCGGGTATGTCTGTATGTCCACAGAATATGTCGATTCGCACATAGTGTATGTCTATGCTTATAACGCATGCCCATAGCGCATGTCTATATCTCAGTAATGTTTATCTAATTGCCCATAGCAAATGCCGATAGAATATGTCTATATGCCTTTACCGTATGTATATATGCCTTTACCGTATGGCTAAATGTCTATAGCGTGAGTACATTATGTCTATATGCCCATGGTATATACCTGTATGCCTATGGTGCACGTCTATATCCACAGCGTGTGTCTATATGTACATAGCGTATGCCTTTAATGTATGTCTGTATGCCTTTAATGTATGTCTGTATGCACATGGTGTACATTTATATGCCTGTGTAACACTGAATATGAGCGAGGCTTGTATATAATGCCATGCTGATGCCGCGCAAACTGCCTAATGATTTCACCATAATTACCGGATTGTTTCCTTTTGTCAGACAGCAGAATTCCTTTGTCAGGTTAGTAGCTCGGCCGATATTATAGGATGTTTAATATAATAATCACAGCCTGTTACATGTACCTGTCTGAGTTGCGTTTTGTGTGAGCGGCGCCAGCAAGACACCATTGGCCTCATTTGTAGCAGCTTTTTTTTTTTTTTTTTTTATTGGCTGGAACTGCTGTTCATCAGTAGGGATGCACCGAATCCAGGATTCGGTTCGGGATTCAGCCAGGATTTGGCCTTTTTCAGCAGGATCCAGCCGATTCCTTCTGTCTGGCCGAACCGAATCTGAATCCTAATTTGCATATGCAAATTAGGGGTGGGGAGGGAAATAGCGTGACTTTTCGTCACAAAACAAGGAAGCAAAAATGTTTTCCCCTTTGCATATGCAAATTAGGGTTCGGATTCGGCTGAATCTTTCGCAAAGGATTCGGGGGTTCGGCCGAATCCAAAATAGTGCTTTCGGTGCATCCCTATTCATAGGTTTAACTTGCTGGTGCCGTGGAGTGTGATGACGTGGGCAAACAGAGCTGGGGTGGGAGTTACCATGTACAGTACAGTATGTAACTTTATATTGTTCTTGTGCCTATGTACTGGGGTTGCCACTTCTCTTGCCATAGCATAAGCCTTCTCCGTCAGTTTTAAACCACCAGAGGTGCTGTTTGTGACGATTTCATGGAGAATCCTTTGGATTAGGGCAAGCAATGTAGCAGCTCCCACACTGGAATGAGAGCTCATTTATTCCCCAGAGATGCCAAGGGAGTGAGCTTTATAAGAAAAAATGATCTATGTGCCGGTATCATGCAAGATACTTCCTAGCTCTTTAAAATGAAAATCAAATCTTAATCCTCAAAACAAATGAATGTAAAATGGTTGAGAGTGCTCTTCTGAGCACCTTTGCAATTTACATGAATATTGATTTTTTAGTTGTCAAGATTTGAGTGGTTTTTACACTGCTGATATATTAAAATTGAAACAACGTCACCACCTGCTGGTCAGTTCTGCCAACCACCTTGATCAATGGTACGGCGAATATTTCACAATAATTACAGACTCTTCTCTGCTCTGTTTGCACTTGGCACAGGGTTGCCATGGCTACTGGTTGGCAGTTATTCTTTTTGGGCTTAGTTTGATGAAAAAGAAACTATCATTGAGCAATGCTGGTAACGATGGGCACTGTTAGTTATTGAAGTTTGAGATATTAGATAAACCAATGCTTTCAGCATAAATCTGAATGTATGTATCCCCCTGCAGGCATCACTGAAGAGGAACGGCAGTTTTTAGCGCCCCCTATGTTGAAGTTTACTAGAAGTTTATCCATGCCAGATGCCTCTGAAGATATCCCACCTCCACCAGCAACCTTACCGCCCTCACCGCCACCTCCTTCACCGTCTTCATTTAACTCCCCAAAATCTCCAGCTCCTAGGGGGTATGGAACTATTAAACCAGCCTTCACCCAGAATTCAGGAACAAAGTCTCCATCACCAGCCGTAAGGTCGGACAATGTAGGAACAATCGCCAGAGATAGAAGTATGTTCTTCAGGCACGAAGCCAAGAGGTTCTCCTTGGACTCTGAGGAGTTGTACAACACCAACATGTCAACCCAGCAGAACTTTATAAACAAAAGAAGCAAGATGCCTGAAAACCCATATTCTGAAGTAGGAAAATTTGGAAATAAAGCAGTGTATGTACCGGCCAAACCTGCCAGGCGGAAGGGCATGCTGGTGAAACAATCCAATGTGGAAGACAGCCCTGAAAAGACATGTTCCATTCCAATCCCAACAATCATCATTAAAGAGCCTTCAACCAGTAGTAGCGGCAAGAGCAGCCAGGGCAGCAGCATGGAGACGGACCTCCAAATCTCAGAGCAAGTAGGACAGTTGCGGCCTGATGATAGTCTTAATGTAAGTAGTCCATTTGCAGCTGCCATTGCTGGAGCAGTAAGAGACAGGGAAAAGAGACTAGAGGCCAGGCGCAACTCTCCGGCCTTCCTATCAACGGATTTGGGTGATGAGAGCGTGGGTCCCAAACCAAGCCCAAGGTTACAGCATTCAAAGTCTATCGATGATGGAATGTTCTACAATGAGGAGAACACAAAGAATCTCATGACTCCCCGCTCTTTGATTATCAGCAGAGGACCTCCTAATGCCTTTACTAACAATGACTCCAGCCATCAGGGAGACGTGAGCAATGCAAGGATGTCTAAGGTCAAAGGGCCTGAGAACAATGCAGCTCCAGCAAAAAGTACCAACGCCTCTGGTAATTACATGCATCCAGTCACAGGGAAGCTGCTCGACCCAAACTCACCTCTGGCGCTGGCCTTGGCTGCTAGAGATAGAGCTTTGAAGGAACAAAACCAACCCAGCCCCAGCCCTACAGATCCAGAAAAAGCAGATCTGAACAAGCCACTTTATATAGATACCAAGTTACGCACTGGCATGGAGACGGCCTTCTCTGCAGCAACAATCAATGCAAATCGACCGAACATGCGAGGGATGTTAAAGAGACAGGAGACGGAGATTAAGCATGAGCATGACTCATCCAAGGAGGAGAAACGGCAAGAGGAGAAAAAAAATATGCTGATCAGCATCATGGACACCTCGCAGCAGAAGACAGCTGGGTTGCTCATGGTACATACTGTAGACACCACCAAAGCAGATGATGTACTTATTGAAGGTGAAGAAACAGAGAAGGGCCCACCGCCTGAGAACTCAATCTCTTCAGTATCCGAACACAGGGAAGAGCTAGAGAATTCCATACCCAAGGCTAATGAGTGTGGAACCCCCGCAGCTCCTCCCATCAAAGCCATTGTATCCGTCTGCTCTGTAGAAGAGCCAGTTATGTTACCGTTCCGTATCCCGCCTCCTCCTTTTATCTCGGTAGATGTGGATGAGGACTTTATTTTTACCGAACCACTGCCTCCTCCTTTGGAGTTCGCCAACAGTTTCGATATCCCAGAGGATGCGTCACAAATGCCGGTCGCTAGTCTGGCCGATATGTTGATTCAGAGGAAGAACGGAGCTTTTCCTCCACCTCCATTTAATCCCAATGTTGCCTCTAATTCTATAGAAAGTAAAAGGCCAGTGGTCCTGTCTAACTGCCTGCCCACCTCTTTCATGCAGCACCCCGAAAGCTTTGATAATGTGACTGACTCTGGGATCGAAGAGGTGGATAGTCGAAGCAGCAGTGACCATCACTTAGAGACGACAAGCACTATTTCCACTGTCTCCAGTATATCTACCTTGTCTTCTGAGGGGGGAGAGAACCTGGACACATGTACAGTCTATGCAGATGGGCAAGCGTTTCTAGTGGACAAACCCCCAGTACCTCCAAAGCCAAAAGTAAAGCCCATAATCAACAAAAGCAATGCACTTTATAAGGATGCCGTCCTGGAAGAAGATCTAGATAATTTTGCAGTCCCCCCTCCTGCTCCGCCTCCTCTACCTTTAAGTATTCAGCCCAGCATGACCAAAGCTGGACAGCAAAGGACCTCCAAGTTATGGGGTGATAGCACAGAAGTCAAAAGCTCAGTCATGCCAAGCCCCAAAGCCAGTGTTATTAGTGAATTAAATTCCATTTTGCAACAGATGAACAGAGAGAGAGCTACAAAGCCAGGGGAAGGGTTGGATTCACCCACTGGCATGAAAACTGCAAGTCTCAGCACAAGGTAATTTGTTTATTTCTTACATATAAATATATGTGTGCCTGTGGTTCATTGTAGCTCTTTTTGGAACACTGGAGGGCTCATTTAGAAATGCAAGTGGAAAGCACCAGAGAGGATACACAATGGAGCACCCACATTTTTCCATTTGCTGTACTTGCCTTGAGCACCAGTGTGTCCATATGGCTTCCACTGACAAACTGCACTGATGGGTTCATGGCCTCTAGAGAACAGGGAGATTGCAATGGGCCCCTTTTTCATCTTAGTTACCTGAACTGGTATCTCGCTGTCCAGGCTAAGAGAACAATGTGCCTTCATGAAAGATTAGAGAATTAAACCAAAGAAAATATCAAGGCATGGTGAACCTTGGTTATATAGCAGTGGTTCCCAAACTGGGAGGTGCATACAACAGTGGCATGGGGGCTCAGTCTGAAGGTCAGTTAGAACAAGATTGAGGAGAATCCAGTTTACTCTACTAGATACTCCTGAAGCCCATCTTGAAGGTCAGTAAGGGGGAGCTTTTCCAAAAAGCTCAGCTTGAAGGCCAGTTAGAGTGAGATTATATATAAGATACATAAATCAAATATCAAGGCATGGTGACCCTTGGTTTCCAAACTGGGAGGTGCATAAAACAGTGGCATGGAGGTTCAGCTTGAAGATTAGGTAGGGTGATATTTTGGGAAAATGTCTGTTTGCTGTCCTATATACCCCTGAAGCCCATCTTGAAGGTCAGTCAAGGGGAGATTTGCTTTCCTAGAAAGCTCTTGAAGGCCAGTTAGGTTGAGATTTGTGGAGAATACGTTTGCCTAGATGCGCCTGAAAGCCCAGCTTGAAGAGCAGTTAGGGTGAGATTTAGGGAGAATGGATGTTTGCTCTCCTAGATACCCCTGAAAAACCCAGCTTGAAGAGAAATTAGGGTGAGATTTGGTGTGACTGCCTGTTTGCTCCCCTAGATACCTAGAGTGAGATTTTGGTGAAAACTTATTTGCTGTCCTAGATATTTGGATACACTGATCTTTTTCTACAGTATATCTGTTACCTTGTTCTGAGCTAAGGGGCCTTGACCAAAGTTTGGCCTTCAAAGAGAGGGCTTTAACCAAAAAAGTCTGTCAACCACTGCTTTATAGTATTTTATTTAATGTCTTTTATGCTTCTTTTATTTGGAATAATGAATATGTGCATTATCACCAACCCTATTTGCTTCATATACGTTATTATTGGAGAAATGTAATTAGCAGAATGGAAGGGGTCCTTAGTACTCAGTGTCCAGCTAAGAACATGCCATCTACATATACTTTCATATGTCTAGATATGGTTTCACCTCAGCTCATACTCAGCTATTCATTAAGCCTGGTTCCGATGTGTAAATCTGCTAGGTGCTGCCACGGGCACAAAAATAACTAGACACTTCTCGGATCCCAGATAGCGGAGCTCTCTTTCCTTTGAAGGGACACTATTACACTTAATTGAGTTACTGCCTCGGGGACTGTTATTCTGAAAGAATGTTTTCTGTATTACTTCTGAGAACGATAACATGTAAAATTAATAAATTCGCCCTAAAGACATAGACAGCATCAAATAAAAACTGACATTGGTTGCAAGGCAATCAGACTCCTCTCGGGAAATCAGTTACTAGTTTATCCGAGAACAGCCTGTTCATGCTTCAAATAATTCATGTTAAACCTATTGTAACCTCTTACTTGCATAAGGGACAGGTATGGTGTCTTTATGGCTCCCTCACTGACTCATCCACTAGGCTCTTAGGAACATGACTGTTTTGGGGGCGTAAGGTGGCCATTACTGCGTTATTGGAATCACTTTCCAGAAGGCATGGTCTTTTTTGTCTTGTTCTCTTATCATCAAAGAAAGATGGATCTTTCACTTCTAATTATACAACAACATCTCATTTACCATCCATATCAAGCCAGATAACTTTTAATTATGATCAAATGCTTCAAAGACAACTAGTCTCAGCATCATGGAGAGAAAGAAACCACTTACTGGCTGATACCCGAGAGACACAACATAACCAGTTTCAAGCATCAGAATAAAGGTGACCATATACGGGCAGATTGAGGCTGCCGATATCAGTCCTTTAGACTGATTCGGCATCTTATCTGCCCATGTGTGGGGACTTCCAACGGGTCTCCCCAATCAATATCAGGCCACAAATCAGCCACATATTGATCAGGCAGGTTTGATTTTTCCTGCGATCGAAGACCGCATCGGCTAGAGCCTACGACCTGTCGGAGCCCGTTTCCTTCGTATAATCTGATCATTTGGTCGCCAAATGAGCAGATCTTTCCTGATATGCCACCAACGGCAGGGTGATATTGGGTTAATACAAACATCTTATCGTGTATGGCCACCTTTACTCTCCAACAGCAGTCAGAGTGCCTTCAAGTTACACTAGATTTGGCCATACACAGTCCCATCCCATTTCGTATCGGAGTCATCAGCTTGTGGGATGAATGAACAGGCAACCCAAATTAATGGCCAATTCTGCTTCCTCAGCCGCCAAAGTTAACTAAATGTATCCTTCTCTGATTACATGCACAGTCCAATCCCATATAGTATCCAACCAAGCAGCCTGTGTTATGAATGGACAGTAGCGTATGAGGCCACCTCTCTGTTGTTGTGTTCATTGGGGTCAACAATCCAAGTGATTGTTACAGTAGAATCTGGAAAAAAGTGTGTCTCCTCTTCATTTTCTCAACTGCCATTTTGGGCAGTGCATTGTATGTTGGCCTGTCGAAGCAAAAAACCAACCAACATTCACTGTATCGGTCTGTATCCATATGGGTCAACATTGTTGTACATTGTTTTGTATAATTTTATCAGTATGACCAGCTTTAGACTAATGTCAAACTGAGTGGATTCTCGTTGGGCATGGAAGTCTATCTCTGCCCAGTACTGTCTTTGCTCCCTGCCAACTCCACCTGTCCCTGTACACCAGGGTGGATTTTGGCCTGGACACTTGAGCGTTTTCAAGCAAGTGCATGGCAAGATGTAAGGACAATATTAGTGGTCACAGGCATTTCTGTGCCATTGTTTTAGTCACTTAGTGTCACAAAGCTTTCTCTTGATACCATATTTGAGAGTCAGAAAGCTCATTATATGTTTAGATACAGAAAGATACAGAAATGTGTCAAGTGCAGCAGAGCGAAATCTTTCCATCAAACGCCAGAGGAGCACAAAGCTACCATAATCATTCATCCCCATTAGCTAGTAGGAAGCCATCAAGGTGCTCTTTAACCTTAATGGTCCACTTCATCCGAAATCTGTTCCATCCCAGCCATAATTCCTGAGAGTGACAGGTGCAGGATATGACAGTTTGGTGGGAGTGATGGGTCTCCCTTTGCTTTCAATCTATTTGACACTAGTCGCTTGTCAATCATTTCTTAGATTCTACCTGGTTACTATGACAAATCTGCACCTCATCACCTTATTTCTCTGTCACCTCGTCCGGGTGCTCCCCTCTCATACCACCCAACATTCTTTATTGGAAATCTATGTGACTTTGGGCCCTGGCCCAGATTGACCTGCTTCATTGTTCTTCTCATCACCACTTATTGCTTTTCATGATTCTGCTCTAATTAATTTGGTCACCGAGTTCTTTGCATGCCTGACATTTGTCTGGGCTTCTCCATGCAACTGTTTGTATGGTTAGGGACCTGCAGTGAGTCGGATACCCGCAAAAAAATCAGGCACCTTGCAGAATGAGGGGAGGATTTTCAGGTGCAGGTATAGATGCGGGCCGTGGGTCTCATATAAATTTCTTATCTTATGGTAATATTGTCCATATTTTACTCCTTTTAAAGTTTCCTTTGCAGCACCATCACTTCCTGTTTGATTGTGGTAGGCAGGTTGTTGGTCAAGCTGCGGATAAGGCAGTTGCGGGTCTGGGTCGTGTAGCAGATCAAAGTGGGTAAATATGCGGGTTGCGGTTCGGGTCGCGGGCTTCGGGTCTGGGTCTATGGTTTCGCGCAGGACTCTAACTTCTACTGCTGGGATTGCTGTGTAATGGAGAGGAGGTTACTGTGTGTGAGGATGGTACACAAAGGAGAACATTGTCCATGGCCAAGGTAGACTTTGCTTTAGTTAATAGATATTCCCAATGAGTGTTATTTAGAAATTTCAGACTGGTTCCTCATAACACATTGCAATTCTAACGCTCTTGTTTTTGCCTACCCAGGATTCAGCATCTGAAGTAAGTACATACAGGATTAGTTCAAGCTGGAAGTTGCGTGTTGCCATCTTCATACATGTTTCAAGTAGCAGTCCTGTAGATTTGGGGTAGATTATGCTTAAAAACATGTAATTGCTAAGATCTAACTACAAATGCCTAAGGAAGACCAGATATATTTAGCAAAAGGGAGAGTCTACTGTTGGTTTTGAGTAATGTTCCTCAGCTCCAAAACCTTTTAAGCAGGATGCTGTGATCACGCTCTCCAGTGCTTTGCATTCTTAAAGGAGTACCATAAGGCTGGATAAAACTTTGCTTCTAGATTTGTACAGTATCTCTCTATCTAAGGCCTGTGTGGACACAAGGGAAAACATAGTCTTCTGGGAAAGTTGCCAATGGGTCACGGTTATATCACTTAGTTTGGAATACACTTAGAACCAATATAAGAATAATCTGAGAAAGTTTGTATGTGTATGTTCAAGTCCAAGTGCTGTGTTAGTATGACTCTTACTTTGTGGCTCCTTTGCTTTTCCTGCTATCTTTACAACACAGCACTCTGTCCCAGTGGTCACAGAATCTACCCCACGTTTTGCTTTAATGCAGGTTTCTAATAAATGTAACATAATTAGTTGGCCCCAGTTACAAGTAGTGATGATTGGGTTGACTTGGGTTGGTTGAGGACAAGAAGCTTAGACCCAGGTGCAGATTCAGGCATTTGTTGGGTCAACCTCCATGAAGGCCCCTCCTTTGGTGATGTAATAGTATTGACTCCTCCTATGTGGTGGCTGATCCAACCCATATATGAGTCACCAAAGGGGAGTCTGGTCAACTGCAGGTTATAAATTAATCGAGTACTATAAAGATCAAATTGGGAGCAGACTCAGTAAATACTATGAAAGCGCATACCTGGAGACCTCTGGTGACCAAACAGAGGTAGAATCTACAAATACAAAGAATTTTTCTCCAAGGCATGCTAATTAGTAAAAAAATATATTTTATTCACATCAATTGTTAAAAAGCATCAATAGTATACCCTCTAACGCCTAAC
Source organism: Xenopus laevis (assembly GCF_017654675.1). Classification (NCBI taxonomy): domain Eukaryota; kingdom Metazoa; phylum Chordata; class Amphibia; order Anura; family Pipidae; genus Xenopus; species Xenopus laevis. The sequence continues at coordinate 13,133,131 of NC_054378.1, forward strand.
GCGTTTCATGCTTACCCAGCACTTAGTCATAGGCAGAATCCCTAAATAAATTAATCGAGGACTTTGAACTGGGTCGGTCAAGTTGAAACATTTCAGACCCGTTATTCACTATTTACAAGGTCCCTCATTTGACTTGTGTTCTCTTTTACAGGGGCACAGATGCCTTGAGTACAGTCTCAGGTAACCGGAACACCGCGGTCACTTTCACCATCCGACCTGGAGCCAACCAGCCAATTTCATTACACAACAGGACGCCTGAGTTTGACAGTCGGGTTGCAGGAATGCGGCGAGCCCCCAGTCCTGTGGTATCACCAGCCGAGATCACAAGAGATATAAAGCCTGGTCCCCTGTCAGCTCCACCAGCCTCCATGTCCGACGTCTTTATCTTACCCAGCCAGCCCCCTTCAGGGGACATGTTTGGAATGAGCATGGGAAGAAGTAGATCCCCTTCCCCTTCCATTTTACAGCAGTCAATTTCTAATAAGCCTTTTTCCGCAAAGCCAATCCACATGTGGACTAAACAGGACGTGGCTGACTGGTTAGAAAGCCTCCATCTAGGAGAACATAAAGAGATGTTTATGGATAATGAGATAGATGGAACCCATTTACCGAACCTTCAGAAAGAAGATCTAATAGACCTTGGTGTCACCAGAGTAGGCCACCGGATGAACATAGAGCGAGCTTTAAAACAGCTTTTGGACAGATAAAAGTACCTAGCATTGCCTCGTCAACTCTTATCCCCTTTGACGACCCTTGTCTTTCTGACAGTCGAATTTCTAAATGGGGGCCCTGAAATACTTAATTATCTTTCATTACTGCAAGTTTAAATAGCTGTACAGATAATTTATAAGCACAATATTTTAAGGAGATAAAAGTGGCTGGTCTACTGGGCTGCCATGGTGCCACTTTGGTTCTAGAAAGAAAAAAAAAAGGAAAAAAAACTTTTGTGATTTAATAATACTATTTCTGTGGAATAATTATTATAAAAAAATGAAGAAAAAAAAGACACAAAAGATTGACCTTTTTAGATCAGCCTCATTTGGATGCACCAGAACCAGCTGAGCTGTGTTTCACTTTTTTGTATCTTTGCTAGAACTTCTTCATAGAAGGATAAATATTTCTTCAACGATGGGTATAAATCATGCAGCATTTAGTAAATATATATATATATAGATATAAATATATATATTTAAAAAAAAAATGTAAAAAACGATTTTATGTAAAAGCCCCTTATGGAAACAAGTCATTTCTTCCTCTTCGGCATGAAAGGAACCTTCACGATTTGGCAACGTATTAACTTGGACAGGTTAGAAGTTTTGTGTCTATTCCTTTGCAGGTCTGTATTTGAACATTTCCAAGATCATTGTATGAAAATGAAAAAGGTGTCCTTATTAGTACCAGGGCTGGTTTTCGGGTACAGTATAGAGGGCATTTTCTCACAGATAAAAGTACAAAGCATATATTACTTAAATATAGATTGATAATTCCTGTATTTACAGGAGGGATTCTGACAGTTGATGTTGGAGGACTTCAGGTTAGAACCTCTGCAGCTGGGCATGGAGACAGGCTGTGGACTCTTATTTAGAGGTTGGATCAAGTTGGACATCTATCTGACATGGAGTCCTCCAACTCAATTCCAACAACGCTTGGAACAGTCTGTGGACTCTTACGTTGGAGGACCACAGGTAAGACATCTGTCCGACCTGAAGTCCTCCAGCTGCAGCTTTCTGAATTCCAAAAACACTTGGGGGGGGGGGGAATTCACAAAAGTGTCGGTAAAATAAGTAACCCAGAAGTGGCGGTTGACAAATTTGTAACATGTACGAACTGCAAATTCACAAATTCACATTTGTTACCGTCTCTGAATGTCTTGTAAGTCCAACCATTTTCTAAAATGTATATCTTTTCGGCGGACAGACGACGTTTTACCAAGCTTTTTCAAAAGATCTGACCTATATTTTCATTTTGGAGATCCTAACGCGTCGGAGAATTGTGAACAAATGAGTTGACGAGCAATTCATAAAAAATGTTGGGAAAAGTGGCGCCAAAAAACATGGCCACTTTTAACGTCATTATTTCAAAAGTGTCGTACACGTCGGAAAATTTGCAAAAAATTGTCGGCTGTTACTACAACACTTTCTACGACATTTAAAAAACGTTTTTTTGTTCCCGACACTTTTGTGAATTCCCCCCTTGGAGTTAAACCAAGATTTAACTACTAAAGGCTGGGCTGTGGAGGACCTCAGGTTCATCTAACATGATCAGTTTAAACACTGCATGTTGAACATTTTTGCTTCCTCAGATAGAGGCTGTGCAATTTCAGTTGAAGGACCTCATGGTTGGACATCTGTCTAAGCTAAAGTCCTCCAATTGCCTCTCTGAATCCCAATGACACTTAGATTAATCAAGGGCAACAGGTTGGATATTTCATCTCCTTAGATGGTCACACAGGCTGTGGACTTTCATTTGAAGTACTTGTCCAACCTGAAGTTCTCCAAATGCATCTCTCAGAATCCTGCCACCACATGGAACTGGAGTTCAACCAATTTGCAGGATTTACCTCCACAGATGGTCATGCAGTTAGGCTATGGACACTCAGTTGGAGGACCTCAGGTTGGGGATCTGTCTAACCTAAAGTCTTCCAACTGCAGCTGATTCCCACCGACACTTGAGGCTGGAGTTTAATCAACAGCTTTAGGACTATAGGTCGTCTGTGACCCCCCTCTTATCTTTTCCGGCCCTGATAAATACCATATATCATTTTTTCCATGATCAACTGGGTAAGGACTGTACACAACTACTCATTTTAACAAAATTCTACATTCTCATTTCTGTTTTATAGCCATTATTCCGTAGTGGAACCTCCAGCTTTGTTTAAAAAGTGTACAAATAGTTTTTTGCAGCCATCATTGTCTTCCACTTGGTGATAATTCTGGAATTAAATATTTAAACCACAATGGCCGTGCTAATTTTTCTTTTCTTGGATGCATATGGTATTACCTCTCTACAATGTGCCAGAAAACCGAGTCTGCTTGTAGTAAAGTCTCAGACTCATCGTGCCGTTGATTGTGCGGATTAAGACTGCCAGTGTGTTGACTGATGCTTTAAAGGCCTCCTTTCCAAGAGGGAATGAGTATTTTCCATGTATATGTTCAGGCACTTAACGCAAATATGTATTTAGTAGAAACAACAACATTTTAAAGAGCTAATTAAATAGTATATTTTTACATGGTGTCTTATGAAAGGTTGTATGGGGTGTAGGCTATGAATTGTTTATGTTTGCTAATTAAAGAGATTTGCCATAATTACTTTGCGTATGAACCATTTGGGGGGTGGGATCAGCCTCCAGCCCTTTTGCTGATCCCACAAAAGCAAATGGGGATGTAGAATTAAAAAGGGTACCAAAAAAGAAAAAGAGTTGCTCTCGGAGCTCGTTCGGTGGAGCTCCGGCACAACGTTATTTATCACAGTGCTTGATACGACGTGTAGGGACATTAGAATTTTTTTTTTTGTTACATAGTGTAATTTAACACTTTTTTCTTTACCTATCTAGTTTATGTCATTTTTTGTGTATACGACACCAACATTTTACAAAAAATTTTTAAAAAAAATATTGTAAATTGTGTAAAATCTGCACAGCAGCCAGTGACGGAAAAATTTAGTTTTTTTTTTTTTTTTTAATTCTCTTATACAGATAACTAGGTGTGACTGTTGATTAATACTCAAGGGAGGGGGGTATTAAGTTTAATTAAAGTGACTGAAATCTTTTACCCTTTCATTTGAAATCAATTATATCAGAGCCAGGAATTCAAAATTCATGATTTTTTTTTCCCCCATGACAAATTCAACAAATATTTTTTTTTTTTTGTCTTTTCCTTGCTCAGTTTTGTATTACCAGCCTGTGTTCACGTTGTTAATGTTTGCTGTAATTTTGTGCTTTAATTACCATGACAGAACAAATTTTTTTTGAAAAAAAAAGAAAACAAGCTACTGTAATTGCACTTTTTTCTCCAAATCCTCGATACTATTGTATGGCAACCAAATTAAATTACTGTAAAAAAGATAAATAAATATCATATTGCACTAAAGGTGTGGCTCTGATTACAGACTAATGTTCTGTTTGGACAAATGCTGAACTGATATTGTTTCTACAACCAAAACAGGTGGTGGAAGAGGCTATTGTGGACAAGAGGGGTGGAGTCAGTCATACATTTTTATGGTATGTTTTTATTACTAAATTACACTGTGTACATTGCACATAACTTATTCTACCATTTAAAATGTTATTCTTTAACCTATAAAAATATTTTTATTTAGTTGTAATATTGGTGTGTAGGCAGCCATCCCAGTGTGCATGGTCATGTGCTTTCAGAAAGAGCCAGCACTTCACAATGGAACTGCTTACAGATAAGCTACTGTTTCTCCTACTCAATGTAACTACTCAGACGTGATTTGAGTTAGCAAGACTTGGATTTTTACTATTGAGTGTTGTTCTCATATCTACCTCTAGGTGGTGTCAGGGAGCTGTTGTCTAGTTACCTTCCCATTGTTCTGTTGTTACTCATTCCAACTTGCAGTACAGCAGTAAAGAGTGATTGAAGTTTATTCGATCACAAGTCACATGACTGGTGGCAACTGGGAAACTGACATGTCTAGCCCCATGTCAGATTTAAAAATTTTATATAAAAAAAATCAGTTTGCTCTTTTGAAAAATCAATACATTTTTACCAATTCCCTTTGTTCCAAAGGAAGAGGAGATTTGTCGCCGGGCGACTAATCTACCCGAATCTGACCGTGTGTCTCTGCCCTTAGGGTACCAGGGGCAAGGTTAGGGCTTGTTTTATTAAAGTGCTCAACCACTCTAACTGCCTGGCAGAATGTAATTGAGTGAAAAAAAAAAAAATTGGTGTCAGGATGCCATCCCACCGCATTTCACCCCAATTCAAGCACTGGGCTGAAGCCCAATTGAATTGCATCCTGAGAAGAGACAAATATGGCCTCTATCTAAAGTTGCCAACTTTTTAGCTGAAGTATATCGGCCTGGGTGGGGCGCGTCTATCAGGCGTCCAATAGTAAGTGACCATCTGTTATCAGCTGTTTTTTTTTTTGTTTTTTAAAAGTTCTGAAAACAGAGACCTAGAGGCCCATTTATCAAAATTCACAATCTTTTTTTCAGGGAAATATATTTTACTTTATATATTGATTTGACCACCGAAAATGGTGGAAAAACTTCAAATCAGGGTTCACTGTATTTCTCTTAGTAGTAGTTTCCCAGACCTGCAGAAATATAGACCTATAGACACGAGCCCCGTAGGACATTATTCTGGGTGGATTTCACTTGGAACCTGTGTATTGGTCGGCACATTTGTCCCTGCCGAGTTCCAAACTGTGGCGGCACAAGGACTATTTGTCGGGATGGTGGTGGGTTATGGGTGATTAGAGGCAAACAATTCCAATATGGCCATGTGCAATGCCAAGGGTCGGTGGTGTAAAGGGCACCAACATTGGACTTGTGTGGAAACTGCTGGAGAAATGACTGTTCTAATGCTTTGGGCTTCTGGTTCCAATGAAACTAAACCAGAAGGCTACAGGGTACAAAGACATTACTTGACTGTTCGGCACTTCCTACTTGGTGGAATAGTTTGGTGAAGGTTCCCTTCTATTTCAGCAGAATAATGTCCCAGGCACAAAGCCAGGTCCGTACAAGAAGGGTTTGCTGAGACGGGAAGAATCTGACTGCACAAAGCCCTGACCCCAACCCAACTGAACCCCTGTAGTATTAATTGAACCCCCTCCCCTCCGACTGCGAACAAAGCCTGAACCCTCAACATCCATAGCCAACTTCACTAAGGCTCCCCTTGGATTTGGAATAAGATTCCGAACAGGCAGGAGTCCCAATACCTTTGGCCATATAGTGTATAATTAAATGCAAACATCCAAGTAACAGCCCTTAGGAAAATTGGCACATTTGGCCTTTTTGGCTAGTAAACACTTTCTGATGACATTTCCAATTGGGAATCGGCCAAAAGTTCCAATTCATTAAAGGGAAACTGTCATTAGAAAAAAAGGTTCTTTTTCCAAAACACATCAGTTAATAGTGCTGCTCCAGCAGAATTCTGCACTGAAATCCATTTCTCAAAAGAGCAAACAGATTTTTTTATATTTAATTTTGAAATCTGACATGGGGCTAGACATATTGTCAGTTTCCCAGCTGCCCCCAGTCATGTGATTTGTGCTTTAATGGACTTCAGCCACTCTTTAATGCTGTACTGCAAGTTGGGGTGATATCACCCGCTCCCATCCCCCCAGCAGAACAATGGGAAGGTAACCAGATAACAGCTCCCTAACACAAGATAACAGCTGCCTGGTAGATCTAAGAACAGCACTCAATAGTAAAATCCAGGTCCCACTGAGAGACACATTCAGTTGCATTGAGTAGGCTGCCAGAAAGCAGTTCCATAGTGCAGTACTGGCTCTTTCTGAAAGCACATGACCAGGCAAAATGACCTGAGATGCACCTACACACCAATATTACAACTAAAAAAAATACACTTGTTGGTTCAGGAATAAAATTTTATATTGTAGAGTGAATTATTTGCAGTGTAAACAGTGTCATTTAGAATAAAAAAACATAACATCCTTATATCTCTGGCTTCTTGCTCTAGCCAAGGCCTACTCACTAATTAGCATGCGTACCAAGTTACCAATCACAGTCCAGTCGGCCTGCTTCCTATCTAAATACAGTTTTGTCATGGACTTTGAACCCTGCTCATCACTCACTGGGGTAATCTCTTGTGTAGGGCCACATACAAACTGTGTGACCGTCTCTTGTTCTTTCTAATGAGCAAAGTGGTAAAGTCTATGTTTTTATCTCCCTGTGTTGAATCTAGTTGCACAGAAACATTCCCCTTCATCCCCAGCTGCTCTTATTGGAGAATGATTTTGAAACAACAACACCACCTGCTGGTGACTTGGCCACAATCAGTAGAAAATGATAGTAGTGAGAGAAGGAAAGTCTTGTGATGTTGTTCAGAAAATGAAGTTAGTGAGCAGAGAAGAGTCATCTCTAAGCAGAACAATCTCACGATGACACTACTAAATCTTCTGCCAGCCGTGCTTATTTGGCAAAAATGAACAGTAATTCGATCATATTTTTAGTGTAAAACCCCCCTAATAAAAATTAAACAAAGATGGCCGCCCTTTAAAATGTAGTTTAAGCGAACATCTCAGGCGGAATATAGGGACAGAAATATCTCCCATCGCCTGAGGCTCAGAACACCGAATCTTTTCTCACGTTTGGAACATTGAACCTTTGATCGTTTTCTGCTTTGGTCTCATTGTTCATGTTTTATTCATTTCTGTGTATGAAACAGAACGGCCAATCAGAAGACTTCGTCCAGACGATCAGAGAGTTCGATTGGGTAAGAGAAAGGCAAGGGATAGATGGACAGTAATGCGAAGAGATCTCTCAGGGAACACACAACAGATATAATAAAGAGCAACAAAATAAGGGAATGTCACATATTTATAGATTATTTCGTGAATGGGTTATGGTTTATAAATGTATAATGAAGCAATAGAATTCTTAATGAATCAGATGAAAATTGAGCGTAGGACTGGCCAGATATGGGATGACTTGGACGTAGTTGGCCAGCTTAAATATATTGCAATATATGGACAAACAATCCCTGTTTTGTTTAAAGGGTAAGGCATTTTAAGTAGCTTAAGGCACAAAATGTTTCAATGTCCTTAAAGGGATACTGTCATGGGAAAACATGTTTTTTCCAAAACGCATTTTGTGCAGAATTCTGCACTGAATCCAATTCTCAAAAGAGCAAACAGATTTTTTTTATATTTAATTTTGAAATCTGACACGGGGCTAGACATATTGTCAGTTTCCCAGCTGCCCCCAGTCATGTGACTTTTGCCTGCACTTTAGGATGGAATTACTTTCTGGCAGGCTATTTCTTCTACTTAATGTAACTGAATCAGTCTCAGTGGGACATGGGTTTTTACTATTGAGTGTTGTTCTTAGATCTACCAGGCAGCTGTTATCTTGTGTTAGGGAGCTGCTATCTGGTTACCTTCCCATTGTTCTGTTGTTAGACTGCTGGGGGGGGAAGGGAGGGGGGTGATATCACTCCAACTTGCAGTGCAGCAGCAAAGAGTGACTGAAGTCTATCAGAGCACAAGTCACGTGACTGGGGGCAGCTGGGAAACTGACAATATGTCTATCCCCATGTCAGATTTCAAACTTTCCGAATCCTATTAAGCTATAGGACAGTCACTAAATGTGTATTTGAGTGCGGCCTCCGTATATACACAATTGAGCAGGGCAGGAATGTGGGCGCACAATATATATTTATATCACTTGTAGTGGTTGAAAAAAAAAAACTTTATTGAAGCATCAGTTACAAAATCATACATGAAGTGCCGTATGCAAAAACAGATAAAAAGAACTAAAGGATAAAAAACCCACCCATGTTTATGTATTTCACCCCCCTCCTCCCCGAAAGAAACGTAGGAATCGCCCTACTTGGCGCACACCGCCCTCTACCGCACCATTAGTATCGGCTTAAATACTGGTCCAAAATCTGCAGCTATAAGAACGCATTTCAAACAACAGCGCCACCTGCTGCTCATTTTGGTGGAATAACTAAAATGACCAGCAGGTGGAGATATTGTTTCAAATTCATTCTAACAGCAGTTTAAGAACTGCAAATATCTTGAAAACTAGGAAAAAACGTTAAATTGTTAAAGTGCTCAGGAGAGAGCTCAGAGAATGTTCACATTCATTTATTTAAGGGTTTACATGACCTTCAAGAAATTGCATTTTTTTCTAGGGTGGCCCTTTGTATTACAAGAGGGCACATCTGCTTCTTTCTCAAATGGTTCATTGGCAAAGGAAAACTGCTGGGGGGCTTTGGAGAAATTTATTTTTTATTATAACACCAGTTGTTAAAGGACTAGAACTCCCTGCAGCCCTGATGGAGGGTCGTTAATAGGGTCGTCACAGCCTTAAAAGCTCAGCAGGATCACAACATGGTGTGCTCATAATACTGATGGGTTCCCGTTACACGTGAGGGGAGGAGTTTAGCGCCATGAGCGCACATCAGCCAATCACAGCCTGATCCGGTAGAAGGACGGTATTTGCTTAAAAAAAATAAAAAATAGCGGAATGTACAGTGTGAGATTGGTCACTGTAAAGGGCAACTAAGAGCAAAACTAAGGAAGGGGATTTGGGGCTTATAAGGGGCGGCTCCTTGATCAGCCAATCAGACGGTTCACTTGCAGAATGTTCCGTATCTGGGGAGCACGTTCCGGGGTAACAATTATTGGGAGGGGGGTTTGGAGAGAGAATCAGCCACTGATTACAATGAATGAGACAAAAGAAAGAGGAGCCTCAGTCGGGCGCTGCTGAAATGAGGAAGAAGAACCAAAACCGTGGCGTTGAGACAGCCCGAGAGATTTGTCCAAGGTAGCGGAGGCACATCTGGCAGCGAATGGGTTAATAGTCATTAAATGAATCGTTTGCTCGTTAAAAGCCAGAGGGGAAAAAAATTATATTTTTTAAAAAAAATCTAAACCCTCTCCAAAAACTCATGATTTGTAGTGTAAGGATCCGATGGCTTAGTTATGGCAACACTTGGCGCTGGGGGAGGAGCCTGCAAACCAGCCACGGGGCGAGTGCCGCTTGTTAGCCAAAGCAGCCAAAATAAAAATGTGTTACAGGCCCCTCCCCCTGTAGCTAATGAGGAGCCTTACTGGCGAAGCTCCACGTAATTGGCCGGGAAGAGACCGCAGCATTCCTTGCAGCGACCCCTCCACCAGCCCTCGTCGATCATCTCGATGTTTGTGATGATGTCGTCGGGGTCGAAGGAAATCTCATCGTCTCCAGCTGGGGATACAAAGGTGTGTTAGAGTAGAACTTCCCCTTTAAGCTATCCGATGCCCTAATCTCAACAACTTTTCAGTTGGCCTTTTTTTTTACCCCAACAACCAAAACAACTTGCTCCGTGAGGCTACAATTTGTCGTGGTTACAGTTACTTTTAATCCCTTATCTTTCTATTCCGGCCCCTCCTATTCATCCCTCATTCAAACCACTCCTTGGTTGCTAGGCTAAATTGTATCCTAGCAACCAGACAGCAGCTGAAATTCCAAACTGGAAATCTGCAGAACAAGAAAAAGCTCAATCATTCAAGATCGTTTGCAAAGTTGGTGGCGGATTTATCAAGGGTCGAATTTCGAAGAAATGGGAGTTTTCTTAAACTCCCATAACTTCGAAACTCAAATAAAAAAATTGAAGTTTGTAACTTCGGGTGAATAGACTGTTGTCGAATTGAAGTTTTAGTGCATCCGATTGAATTCGAATCGAAGGATTTGCCCCAGAAAACGTTGATTTTTTAAGGTCCACCAAATGACTCCAAAAAGGTTCTAGGAGGTCCCCCATAGGCTAAAAAAGCAATTCGGCAGGTTTTAGATGGCGAATGGTCGAAGTCGAAGTTTTAAAGAGACCGTACATGATAAATATATATTGATATCCGAATAGTCACATTTTTTTCAAATTCAAATTTTGGCCTATTCGATAGTCGAAGTACATATAGCTCGAAATTTGAATTTTTTTCTTAGAACATTGATAATTCTGCCCCTTAATGTAAAGGTGAACTACTCCTCAAACACTTGGCAGTCGTAATGCCCTCATTGGCTCTCCAAGGTTTTGGGTTCAACCCCCACCCTTGCCATTTAGTCAGGCAGGTTAATAGGTAAGTTACAGAAACAAATAGGTAACCAGCTCTCCCAGACCCTACTGACATCTAAAGCAGAGGAGAAGCAGCTAAAGGACTGACTTACTGCTGTAGGAACAGACACACACAAATTAAAAAAACACAAAATACACGAGTCAATAAATCAAGGCCTGACGAGTCATGAAAGGGTTATAGTGAAGTACATTAGACAGGTGAGAAAAGGATTGGCCCAAAAATAAAGCCCTTTAGTGACGTAAAACGGGACAACTATTCTGGATTCTCCTGGAACTACAGAGGGGGTGCACATTCAATCTTGTTATGGGCTGAGAGAAGCCCAACCAAATGCTGAATTAACAATGGGCTCCTAAAGCCCCAAAACCTTTGAGCAGAAGCTCAGATACGTCGTGAGTGGAAAGGAGAGCAGCTGTGCGATGATCAGGAAAGGGTTACTAATTAATCACAGAGCAGCTGTGCAATGATCAGGAAGGAAAGGGTTACTAACCTATATCGGTGTAGCTGTTGAACGACTGGGAATGTAAGGGTTACTAATCTATCCCAGAACAGCTCTGTTGTGTTTGAGAAGGAAAGGGTTACTAATTAATCAAAGAGCAACTGTGCAATGATCAGAAAGGAAAGGGTTACTCCCAGAGCAGCTGTGCTGTGTTTGGGGGCGGGAAAGGGTTACTAATCTATCACAAAACAGCTCTGCTGTGTTTGAGAAGGAAAGGGTCGCTAATTAATCACAGAGCAGCTGTACAAAGGAAAGGGTTATTAACCAAGATCAGTGTAGCTGTTGAACGACTGGGAATGTAAGGGTTACTAATCTATCCCAGAACAGCTCTCCTGTGTTTGAGAAGGAAAGGGTTACTAATTAATCACAGAGCATCTGTGCAATGATCAGGAAAGAAAGGGTTACTAACCTATTAATACCGGAGCAGCTGTGATGGAATGTGACAGCTCCCTGTGATTGGGTTAATAAGAGTGTTTGGGCGCATAGCAACCAGTGGGCGGGACAGGGCTCATGCTAATTGGCTCTGCTGTTTATTTGGCCCAGACAGTAATTACGGTGTGTCACACTCTGACATCACAAGTTAAAAATACACAAGTAGAACATGGCGCCTCTGGGGGTCACTTACCAGCCTGATAGTCGTACAGGGCGATGGCGGTGATTCCAAGGTCTTCGCTGTATTCATCGTAGGTGTTCTCTTCTGCACGGGCACAAAGGGGAGTTTCGTTATTTTAAAGGATATTATTTAAATCGACACACACATATATTTATCACACATTTATACTCGAGATTAGGGAAGCATCAAATCCACTACTTTGGATGCCGCTGATCCACCGAATCCTTCGTGAAAGATTTGGCTGAATACCGAATCAGAATTTGCATATGCAAATTAGGGATGGGAAGGGGAAAACATTTTTTACTTCCTTGTTTTGTGACAAAAAGTCACACGATTTCCCTCCCCGCCCCTAATTTGCATATGCAAAATAGGATTCGGTTCAGCGAAGGCAGAAGGATTCTGCCGATTGCGAATCCTGCTGAAAAAGGGCAAATTCTGGATTCGGTGCATGATGCACTGAAACCACTATTTTGGATTCGGCCGTACACTGGTATCCTTCGCAAAAGATTCAGCCAAATACTGAACCAAATCCTAATATGCAAATTAGGGGTCGGAAGGGGAAAACATTTTTTGTTTTGAGACAGATCATGTGATTTCTCTCCCCACAAATTAGGATCCGGTTTGGCCAGGCAGATGGTTTCAGCCAAATCTTGGATTCGGTGCATCCTTACTAGGGATTAGGGATACACCGAATCCAGGATTCGGCCTTTTTCAGCAGGATTCGGATTTGGCTAAATCCTTCTGCCCGGCCGAACCAAATCCTAATTTTCATATGCAAATTAGGGTCAGGGAGGGAAATCTCGTGACTTTATTTGTCACAAAACAAGGAAACAAAGTTTTCCCCTTCCCACCCCTCGGTTCATTGTTTGGCCAAATCTGTCAGGAAGGATTCGGGGGTTTCGGCCGAATCCAAAATAGTGGGCCAGAATGCCTCTGGGCAATGCTTTAAAGAATAAGAAACAAAAAGATAAGATCCAATACACAGTTGTGGGTTTCCCCTTTGAGATGTGACCCACCTTCCTGGTAATCTGCCGATTCATACACGGCTTCTTGCTCCGCCTCCTGGTGCCCCCCAGCATCTTGGTGGTCCTCATACACAGGCTCAGACACAGGGGGTTCTCTGTGCGGCTCACTCTCATACACAGGGGAGGCATCCTGTACACAAACAAATATCAGCATGGGGCTCACAGAAGTATTCGGGAAGAGGTCCAGTGAGGAAAATAAATTGCTATAGTGAGCTGTAGTTCCCCTTAAAGGAGAACTAAACCCTAAAAAAGAATATGGCTAAAAATACCATATTTTATATCCTGAACTTATTGCACCAGCTTAAAGTCTCAGCTTGTCAATAGCAGCAATGATCCAGGACTTCAAACTTGTCACAGGGGGTCGCCATCTTGGAAAGTGTCTGTGACACTCACATGCTCAGTGGGCTCTGATTGGCTGTTGAGAAGCGAAGATTAGGGGTCGTCACTAATTATCCAGCAGAAAATGAGGTTGGTCTGTAATATAAGCTGATGCTACAGGTTTGCTGATTATTAAATTCTGATGCTAATTGCACTGGTTTCTGTGCTGCCATGTAGTAATTATGTGTATTAATTACTGATCAGCCTTATATTGTGACATTTCTATTCTATGTGTACTGTATATTGTGAGTGGGTCCCTAAGCTCAGTAAGTGACAGCAGCACAGAGCATGTGCAGTGAATCAGCAGAAAAGAAGATGGGGAGCTACTGGGGCATCTTTGGAGACACAGATCTTTACTGCTAAAGGGCTGTGGTTGCCTTGGGCTGGTACAGAAGCACAAAACACAATGTACAACATTTCTAGCCTATATCTTCAGTTAGGCTTTAGTTCTCCTTTAAAACAGAAGTTGCAGTTGTAGTTTCCCTGTGTGTATAGCAAGTAGATAAGTGGTCACCCTGAAAGCAATCAGGTGGTGTAAAATACCCCGCCCCCCACCTTCCCAAAAGCTAGGAGGGGTTTCTGCAGAAAACATACCTCGTAGATTGGGCTCTCTGGTACTGTGGCTTTAGGAGATGCGGGTGGGGTCTGAGGCTTAGCATTTTCCTGCTCCTGCAAAACATAATAAAGTTGGAATATATAATTAGCAATCACAGAGGCCCAGGATTGGTTTGGAGCCCAGGGCTCAGTATAAATCATAATCAGTTTGTTAGAGGGCACTGACCTCCTGCTGCCTCCTTGCCTGCTCCTGTTCTCTCCTCTCACGCTCCAATCTCTGTGCTCGCTCCGCCTCTGCCTTTTTCCGGTCCTCCTGCTCTTTATCTTTGGCCAAATTTTCAAAGTTTGCTCTGATGCTGCTGGCTTTGCTTCCTTCTGCGGGGCAAACAACAAGCTGGGTTACCTGCCTGCTGGAATGGCCACTGCCCTCATACCCACAGCCAGTCTAAATGCCAACGCTTGCTTAATGGTCTGCCCCAGCGCAATAACTTCGATTATTCTGTTGGCCATCTTTTTAACCTACCGACTTCCACCGGCCGGGTCTTCTGGTAGGACGAAGAGACTTTCTCTACATCTTCAAACGATGCTGCCGCCTGCAAAAAGGGGACCAATAAGAAGCATGAGTTTTAGTATTCACCAATGAATCCATTTCTATAATCCTTTAATGGGACTGACCACAAGGAAAAATAAATAATGAATGTACATTACTAAAGTGCTTCGAATAGCACCCCCATCAATTTTACATTCACTTATTTTTAAGGTTTACTTATCCTTTAAACCTGGTTCACCAGGCAGAGAACAAGAATAAGAATTCTCGGACAGCCTGAAATGGGTTTGGATTTAAAGGGGTGATAAGCGTTTAGTATGTTATAGAATGGCTAATTCTAAGCAACTTTTCAGGTGGTCTTCATTATTTTTATAGTTTTTGAATTATTTGCCTTTTTCTTCCGATTCTTTCCAGCTGACCCCATCTCAAAACCAAATGCTCCGTAAGGCTACACATTTATTGTTATTGCTACTTTTTATTACTCATCTTTCTATTCTATTCAGGCCTCTCCTATTCATATCCCAGTCTCTTATTCAAATCAATGCATGGTTGCTAGGGTAATTTGGACCCTAGCAACCAGATTGAGGAAAATGCAGACTGGAGAGCTGCTGAATAAAAAGCTAAATAACTCCAAAATAATAAAAAAATGAAAACCAATTACAAATTGTCTCAGAATATCCCTCTATCCATTATACTACACGTTAATGTAAAGTTGAACATTTCTCTGTGCCTTATTAAAAGGGCGGAATCCAGCTGTTCATATAAAAGTGACTTGTTCCCATACCTTATCCATGCGATCTTTCTGCACACCGTACTTTCCGCCAAATCCCTGGGAATAATCTGAAATAAGAGGCAATAGGCAAATGACAACCTCTTAAGGCCCCCTTATGCCTAAAGTTCCAAAAAATATAACAAAACGGACTTTATTTAATCAAAAAAAAAGTGGGAAGAGCTTCCCATAAAAACAAAAGCAAAAATCTGCTTTTATTGTGCTTTTATTACAGAGGATAACACCTTTGAATGGGGAACAGGAAGTAAAGGGAGAAATGATCAACTCAACCACTAGGTGTCAGTGTTCTCAGAATACACAGAATAACATGGACTAAATAATAGTTCTGATCTATAGATCGGGGGCGCACAAGACAATGTGCAGGTTTTAAAGGGATTCTGTCTTGATTTTTATGGTGTCGTTTTTATTTCTAAATTACACTGCAAATAATTCACTCTACCATGTAAATTTCATGTAAATTTCAATTCCTAATCCAACAAGTGTATTTTTTTAAATTGTAATATTGGTGTGTAGGTGCATCTCAGGTCATTTTGCCTGGTCATGTGCTTTCAGAAAGAGCCAGCACTTTAGGATGGAACTGCTTTCTGGCAGGCTGTTGTTTCTCCTACTCAATGTAACTGAATGTGTCGCAGTGGGACCTGGATTTTACTATTGAGTGTTGTTCTTAGATCTACCAGGGAGCTGTTATCTTGTGTCAGGGAGATGTTATCTGGTTACCTTCCCATTGTTCTGTTGTTAGGCTGCTGGGAGGGGAGGCGGTGATATCACCCCAACTTGCAGTACAGCAGTAAAGAGTGAAGTTCATTAAAGCACAAGTCACGTGACTGGGGGCAGCTGGGAACCTGACAATATGTCTAGCCCCATGTCAGATTTCAAAATTAAATAAAAAAGAATCGGTTTACTCTTTTGAAAAAAAAAAAAAAAATAACCACATGCTTTTCCATGACAGTATCCCTTTAATGACAGAAAACCCCATAGGATATAGAATTTTGCTTCCATTTCCCGGCACACGTGGGGCTCTCTCCATTCTTGCAGTCAAGGGATTTAATCTCATTTTGAAACGGGTCATCCGCGCCTAGATTTGGTCAGGCCTTTGGCTGACTCAGAACATGCTGTTCAACTATCTGGAAGTGCTTGTCAGCGCAATGGCTGGTTTTCTCTATCCTGCAATCCGATTGGTCAAAATAGACAATGAACACCTTTTCCTGGTGTTGTGAAGTGCTGACCAGTTAAAATACTGCACAGGATTGGTCAGCTAATGAATGTTTTTGGGATAGGCTGTTCCCTGGTTAAGTTAAGTGAAGAGGCCCCCTTAGGATACAGAAAAGCAGCAGATATTGCGATCTTCCATTGCAAATGAGTGAAAACAATATGGCCGCTCATCGAAGGTATGAATAATAATATTCAGAAGAGGAGTGTTCCACTTTAAAGGAGAAGGAAAGCTACCGAAGCAGTTTATTGCCAATAGATTAGCCACAATAGTGCAAGCTATAACACTATATTTATTCTGTAGAATGCTTTACGATACCTGAGTAACCAGCTCTAGAAACTCTCTGTTTGTTTAGGATAGCAGCTGTCATATTAGCTTGGTGTGACATCACTTCCTGCCTGAGTCTCTCCCTGCTCACTCATAGCTCTGGGCTCAGATTACAATTGAGCATGCTCAAGCCCTAGCCCCTGGAGGTTTAAGATGAAAACAGGAAGTCTGATACAGAAGCCCATGAGTACACAATAGAAGGAAAGAAATGCTGTGTTTCTTTTGACAGAGGACTCCGAGCAGCATTACTTGAGGGTTTACTGGTGTATTTATATAGACCATTCTGATAAAGCTTACTTAGTTTTAGCCTTTCCTTCTCCTTTAAGGAACAGTAAGCTGTAGCCTCTATAGTTTCTTCCTAGAGAAGATCATTTCTGAACTATTAGCCCAGAAAAACCTGTATTGGACCTGGGCACTGCCCATTAGCGAGAGAGAGAAGACAGAACCCAATTGCCCAACAGAGCAGAGAGCCCAAGAGCACAGTAAGAGGAGAAAGACCAGAATAAGGGGGGATTAAAGACACACACACAATGGATACCGTGTACCTTTTTGGGACTCGTGCAGCTGAAGCTTTTCCTGGTGGTCCCAGCCAAGCGCACACTTGTCCTGTCTGTCTGTCTGCACACCAAACTTGCCTCCAAACCCTTTCACATAGTCTACACACATAGAAATCCACGTGCCATTAAACAGTTAATAGGGAGAAACCCAGAACATGCACTTCTGAAACATGTTTGACTCATGTCATGCACAGTAAGATTGCGACAATATTCACTGCTGCACAAGAACCTTCCAGCAGAGGGCGCTAAAGAAAAACCATCACATAAGCAGGTTATAAGCAGGTTCTGTGGGCCAAAAAATCAAACCCGGAGGTGCCCCATACATTAAGCTTCTAGGGGACCTTCCTCCTGTCACTGATTCCATTACAGAACGACACATGAACTAACATATGCCGATTTATTATTAGGCAGCTGAACGGCCTTTAGCCTAAGGAATAGGGTATTTTCTAGGGATGCACCAAATCCAGGATTTGGCCGAATCCTTGTGCCTGGTCAAACCGAATCTGAATCCTCATTTGCATCTGTAAATTAGGGGCGGGTAGGAAAATCACGTGACTTTTCGTCACAAAAGAAAAATAGTTTCCACTTTTTTCTTTCATGCCCCTAATTTGCATATGCAAATTAGGATTCAAATTCGGTTCGGTATTCGGCCGAATCTTTCACCAAGCATTCGGGGATTCGGCCGAATCACAAATAGTGGATTCGGTGCATCCCTAGTATTTTCATGTCCTCTAAAGGACCAGTAACATAAAAAAAAATTTAAAAAAAATTGTTTGTATAACGAAAAAAAAAAACCCACCCACTTTTAACTTTAAATTCAAAAAGTGTTTTTTTTTTTTTAATTTCTTTTAAGTTACTGGTCTTTTAAGGACCATGGCCGGGATTGCTGCTTATAAAAAACAATCATGGAGGTTTTTCTTTACCAAAAAGCATTAGGCACAGAAACACTCGTTATGTCACCGTTAGGCAGAACCAGATTTAGGTGGGAGACCTGGGCCCTAAGCAAGGGAGGGCCCCCCGGGGAGAAAATGTGTAAGCACAAAAGATACATTACTAACTGTTAGATATATTAGTATATAATAGTACATGGCTAGTATATAATAGTAGCCATGAATATCCTGTAAATGATATCCTTATAAACGGTGAGTTCTGATGTCATCAGTTATAAACGGTGAGTTCTGATATCCTTATAAATGGTGACTAGTGATGTCATCAGTTATAAACAGTGAGTAGTAATGTCATTTTTGTCACATGACTCACTAAAACTTGTGTATTATAATAAATAAAGTACCTCCTATTGTAAAATATAAGGATATTAGAAGTCGCCTTGGAGTTCCATGACCTGTATTAAAGCCTCGTACTTTTATATGATCACGGAACTCCTCGGTGAGTTATAATATCCTTATAATTCACAATAGGGGGCACTTTATTCACTATATATACACACACATTAGGGCTGGACGCTGGCAATCCCTAACGTATATACATTTTCCCCCTTAGAAAGAGGCCCCCGTCCATGTCAGAGTCTGGCTCTGCAAATAAGGTGGGGGTGCAGGGCAGGTTTGGGACACACGTGTGTATAACATTTATGTCAGAAGATTCCACTCCAAGCTCACCCTGCTCAGCAAACAGAACATTAGAATAATACACATGATTATTCAATTGATAGGTCAGTAACAGAGAAGCAAGACACGTTAAAGTCAGGATAAGAGACACCGTCCCTGTAGAACACCCCCCCAGAGAGAGTGGTGGCAGCCCTTTGGGGAATGTAAAGGGCAAGTAGTAACAAGGCAGCAAAAACATGTCAGGAATTGCCTGCTCTTACAGCAACAGGGGGGTCTATTATATGGTAAATTCTTGTCCCCTTAAAGGGGTGGTTCACCTTTAAGCAAACTTTCAGTATGTAATAGAATGGCAACTTTTCCACTTATTCAAATCAATTCATGGTTGCTAGGGTAATTTGGACCCTAGCAACCACAGGGCTGAAATTGCAAACTGGAGAGCTGCTGAATAAAAAGCTAAATAACTCAAAACCCTTCAATAATAAAAAATGAAAACCAATTGCAACTTGTCTCAGAATATCCCTCTCTATATCATACTAATAGTTAACTCAAAGCTGAACAACCCCTTTAAAGAGACAGTAAAGTATGAAGTATATAAAGTTTTTGGTGCCCTCTGCGGGATGAGAAGTATCAAACTATTAATTAGCAATAGTAGGTCACGCATGAACAAAACACGTGGTTTCGACATGAACATGGGGGGTGTCTTATTTACATACACACAGGTATAATTGCACAAGAGCAACCGAGAGTTCACTATTAGCGGGGGGCTACAGCGACATTTAATGAATGTTCCGTAATGATGTCTCCTTCTATAGGGCTAAGGATAAATTTAACTAACTACACCTTCTGCTTTTCTCTAAAATAAAGTTTTACATCCCGTTGCTAGGACCAATGACCCTGGTAACCAGAATGAATAATGATTTTAAAGAATACAATTTTTACTGTAAGCAATGTTTTTTTTAGTCAGACTCTGCCCCATTTAATATTAAGCAGAACACTCCGCTAAGCGGGACTGTAACATCATCTTATTCTACAAATCGCATTTGCTAAGCGCATACTGAACCTTTCTGCGATTCGTGCTTCTCTGTTTTTCCTTGGTAGTCAAACCCAACAGCGCTCTTGTCCACGTTTTCTTTGTCAACTCCATATTTACCACCGAAACCTTTTGAATAATCTATGAGCAAATTAAACAACAGATAAGCTTGGCAGGAACACTTGGGGGGAGAAACAGAAGCTTTGAGATATGTAGGAGCCCAGGAGTCACAGAGAAGAGGGTAAATGTTAACCCGGTCTATGCCAGGGTCCTTTAACCTGTTCAGGGCAACCTATTGTGTGTATATATATGAGAAAGGTAACCATGTGGGACCGAAACGTCGGATAAGATGTGATATTCTGATGTGTTTGCTTCAGAAACACTACTATATTTTATATAAACAATCTACTGTGTAGCAATGGTGGAAATTAAAAAAGGCTATATGTGGATAACAGATAACACCATTATGTTCTACAGAGCTTATCTGCTGTGTAACCTGAGCCTTTTCTTCTTTGAATGGCTGCCACAGGTAAATATAGTTTTTTACTAGGGATGCACCGGAATCCAGGATTCGATATTCGGCCAGGATTCGGCCTTTTCTGCAGGATTCAGCTGGATCCTTCTGCCAGGCGAACCAAATCCGAATCTGTATATGCAAACTAGGGGCAGGGAGGAAAATGACGTGACTTTTTGTCAGAAAACATGGAAGTAAAAAATGTTTTCCCCTTAACATTGCTACACAGCAGCTAATTTATGTAAACTATAACAGTGTTTCTGAAGCAAATACAGTCATTGTACCAGTGCAGGGCAACAGTACATTATATTACTTATATATTATTTTAAAACATTTTTATTGTTTGAGGTTACTGTTCCTTTAAAGGAGAACCAAACCCTAAAATGAATATGGCTATATATATTCTATATACTTATTGCACGAGGCTAAAGTTTCAGCTTGTCAATAGCAGCAATGATCCAGGACTTCAAACTTGTCACAGGGGGTCACCATCTTGGAAAGTGTCTGTGACACTCACATGCTCAGTGGGCTCTGATTGGCTGTTGAGAAGCTAAGCTTAGGGTCGTCACTAATTATCCAGCAGAAAATGAGGTTGGTCTGTAATATAAGCTGATGCTACAGGGCTGATTATTAAATTCTGATGCTAATTGCACTGGTTTCTGTGCTGCCATGTAGTAATTATCTATATTAATTACTAATCAGCCTTATATTGTGACTAGGGATGCAATCAATCCAGGATTTGGTTCGGGATTCAGCCCGGCCGAACTGAATCCGAATTTGAATATGCAAATTAGGGGCAGGTAAGGATAACTCGTGACTTTTTGTCACTAAACAAGTAAGTAAAAAATGTTTTCCCCTTACCACCCTTAATTTGAATATGCAAATTAGGATTTGGAAAAGTATTCGGGCGAATCTTTCGCAAACGATACGAAGGTTTGGCCAAATCCAAAATAGTGGATTCGGTGTATCCCGTATTGTATACATTTCTATTCTATGTGTACTGTATATTGTGAGTGGGTCCCTAAGCTCAGTGACAGCAGCACAGAGCATGTGAAGTGAATCAGCAGAAAAGAAGACGGGGAGCTACTGGGGCATCTTTGGAGACACAGATCTTTACTGCTAAAGGGCTGTGGTTGCCTTGGGCTGGTACAGGAGCCCATAATGTACAACATTTCTACCTACTTCTTTAGTTAAGCTTTAGTTCTCTTTTAAGAAACAGAGTACCCTCCACTGCAAACACAGAAAGGTAAGAAAGACGTTCATAGATAAATCCAGTAGGGTACAGACACAAACCTTTCTGCGACTCATGTTTCTCAGTTTTCCCCTGGTAATCGTATCCGACTGCGCTCTTATCCACACGGTCGGCCTGTACGCCAAACTTCCCTCCAAAGCCAGTTGTATAATCTGTCCGACACAAGGAAACAGCAGCATATTAATAAAGATGTGTACAAAGCACGGAGCTACTGATTATCACCAAGCGGCACTGAAACCATTTTTAAATGTAAGAACTACTAAAAGCAGTATATGCCTGACCGTTTATATTCTCTGCACTTCTGGCTCAGTAGCAGCAGTCAGTTCATTAAAAAGTAGAACCAACTTTTGCTACATTGCTTGAAGTGGCAAGCTGCATTCCTCTGTCCAACTCTAACCTTTCTGGGATTCGTGCTTTTCAGTCTTGCCCTTGTAGTCAAAGCCGAGGGCACTTTTATCCACTCGATCGGCCTGGACTCCATACTTGCCCCCAAAGCCAGTGGCATAATCTGCAAGGAAACATTGTTTTAATTCATGAGTCAGGCAATGTAATAGAGGTGATTGGTTGTTATAAACACAGTCTGGGGGGGGGGGTGGAGAATGCCTTGGTTGCTATTAACATAAAGAGGGTTTGTAAAGGTGAACATTAAGGACTTAAAAGGGAAACCTTACTCTAAAATACAACATATATTCAAAAATGATTATTTAAATACTTTCAGTGGTTTTAAATCCAGGATTTGGTTCGGTATATGGCCAGGATTTGGTTAGGGATCCGGCCAGGATTCAGCCTTTTCAGCAGGATTCGGATTTGGATGAATCCTTCGGCTAGGCAGAACCGAATCCTATTTTGCATATGCAAATTAGGGATGGGGATAGAAATCACGTAACTTTTTTAACTAAACAAGGAAGTAAAAAATGTTTTCCCCTTCCCACCCCTAATTTGTGTATGCAAATTGCGATTCGGTACTCGGCCGAATCGTTCATGGAGGATTCGGGGGTTTGGCTGAATCCAAAATAGTGGATTCGATGCATCACTAGTTTTTACAGAATTTGTCAGTCTCCTGCTATTCTCTGCAGTGCCAATTCCAACTCTTGGAACAATGTAGCAGGGTTTTTGAACAGTTCTGTGAAAGAGCATGCAAGGCATTGTGGAAATCTGACTTCTGCTACACTGTTGCAAGGATCAGAACCAGCAGTGCAGAAAGAGGTAGTTTTTAGCAGTTAGGTTAATTTCTAGTCCATTTATCCAATTGGGAGAGCTGGTTTTCATGACTATAGAAGTGTAACAGGTTTATTGCCTATGAGTGTGCTGGCAAAAACAACCCTTTAGCTGCTTTTGGGTGTCCAAATAGGCGCTCTCTCCCTAAAACAGTCTGACAGTCAGTCAAGCCCCCCAACACAACAAGATAGAACTTGTGTCACACCAGGTGTTTATTTACAATGGGCAGAGATGTTGAAAGGTATGGGATTTGAATAGAAGAATGCACTCACCTTTCTGGGATGCATGTTTTTCGGTCTTCCCCTTGTAATCAAAGTTCACAGCAGACTGCAAGAGACATGAAGGATGTAAGACACATAACAAGCACAAGCGGTACATCTCACACAGAACTTTTACCTCTATTTATGGAATGAACTGAAGGTAGGACAATTGTAGGACACTGCATATGCATTATATTCCTTGCGCTGCCCTATATCCTTTAATACATGCATAGCCCTAGTTTCCATGCACTTGTGTATTATCAGTGTTTTAATATTGTGCTTCTTCTATTAAGGACAAAATGATACCTGGCCTAAATCTATGGCTCTAAATACACACACACACACACACACACACACAGCCGGCATTCTCGATATAGAGTGTTAGTATGCCTGGGAGCACGATCATAATTTAATTTCCAACAAATGCAAAAGGATCAGCACTCTCTGGTCTCAAAATTGTAGAAAATATTTTTATTAATAAATTGGCTCAAGACTAATGTTTTGGCCCCATCCAAGGCCTTTCTCAAAGTCTTGAGCCAATTTATTAATAAAAAGATTTATAATGTGTATGTTCAGAAGTGTAGGCCGTCTTTTGAATAACATTGGCAAATCGAAAAAGAATGGGGGTCTGGTGCCACCAAAACAGACTTCCCAGAAGAGCAGGGAAGTCAGTAAATACAAACAATAAATAGATTTGTTTGTGTTTGGCCTGCACCCACTGATGACGGCTCGCGTTTAAGAGCCGAAACGTTTAATAAATCCACTTTCTTTTTGCTTCAAGGATCTTGAAAAAGGTCCCAACAGGGACTGAAACATCGGGCACAGATACGATGCAACAATAAAGTAATTGGTTTTTATAACAGGGAGTGCTGGTCTGAGAATAATTGGTATGTATATATATATATATATATATATATATATATAGATATATATATATATATATATATATAGATATATATATAGATATATATATATATATCATCCAAGAAGGTAGCCACACTCGCAGGACTTATAGTGGACAAAAGATGCTTTATTGCAGGTGAAGAAAAACGGACGTTTCAGCTGATAAACCAGCCTTTTTCAAAGTGACCCGGAAACACAAATATCAAACTAAATACAAGGTATGGCGCGAAAGTCGAGTGACCCCCCAGGATGTGTAGAAAAAGAAAAGCAAGAAAAAAAGGGAAATAAAACATCTACAATCTACATTGCAAAAATAACAAACACATAAATAATATGTACCTCCAATGCACCTTGTGAATTAAAACATGAGCACCTACTAAAAACTTTGTATCATTATTGTGTCTCACCGATGTTAAAATCAAGTCTCTCCTACTTTAAGGGGAAGTCTTCAATTAGTGATTGTTAATATTTCAACATTTCTAGTTAGTGAATGAAACAATGTTACCTTAATCCCCCCTGCCTGGAGATCGTTGTGAAAACCGTGGATAAATCAATAAAAGTTCACTTTGAATGCTTTCAGTTTGTCTGTGATACGCAACGCTCGTAAATTATTTGATATATCTTTTACTGTTCGCGTACGAAAGAAGAGTTGTTTGCAATCTCACAGCGAAAGTCAGTTACTATAAGTTATAGTGTGTAGTACAAAGAAAGTAATAATCTATGTTTTGACAAGGAATGAAATATACACTAAGCTCTAAGTCGGTTAATCCTCCCAGCGCAACTATTAATTATTTGCTCGTAACACTGGTTCATAGATTATGCAAAAGTGTTGTATCAGGTCACCGATCTCTTATAATGGGTATACGTAGATACGAAGGTACGAGGTACGAGTGTTGCGTATCACAGACAAACTGAAAGCATTCAAAGTGTACTTTTATTGATTTATCCACTGTTTTCACAACGATCTCCAGGTAGGGGGTATTAAGGTAACATTGTTTCATTCACGAACTAGAAATGTTACAATATTAACAATCACTAATTGAAGACTTCCTCTTAAAGTAGGAGAGACTTGCTTTTAACATCGGTGAAACACAATAATGATACGATGTTACACAAAGTTTTCAGTAGGTGCTCATGTTTTAATTCACGAGGTGTATTGGAGGTACATATTATTCATGTGCTTGTTATTTTTGCAATGTAGATTGTAGATGTTTTATTTTCCTTTTTTTCTTGCTTTTCTTTTTCGTCACATCCTGGGGGGTCACTCGGCTTTCGCGCCATACCTTGTATTTAGTTTGATGTTTGTATTTCTGGGTCACTTTGAAAAAGGCTGGTGTATCAGCCGAAACATCAGTTTTTCTTCACCTGCAATAAAGCATCTTTTGTCCACTATAAGTCCTGCGAGTGCAGCTACCTTCTTGGATGATTCATATGATTTGTGGAATTGCACCCAGGCAACAAAGACAACTTTTTCGTGAGTGCCGTTATTTTTACATCTATCTCTCTATCTCTCTATATATCTATCTCTATATATCTATCTCTATATATCTATCTCTATATATCTATCTCTATATATCTATATCTATATATCTATATCTATATATCTCTATCTATCTATCTCTATATAATGTTCAAAGTGGACCAGCACACCAAATCTTCAATCAAAAAAGGTTAATTTCAACATCACTCAAGTGTCCAACGTTTCGGCCCACATTAGGGCCTTTATCAAGGATAAGTGTAAGTGATCATGTGGGTGTTTAAATACAAAAAAAGTAGGCGTCACTTTTGTTGTATTTAAACACCCACATGATCACTTACACTTATCCTTGATAAAGGCCCTAATGTGGGCCGAAACGTTGGACACTTGAGTGATGTTGAAATAAACCTTTTTTGATTGAAGATTTGGTGTGCTGGTCCACTTTGAACATTGTATACTCTGATTGACCGAGCACCCACTCTCGTCAACGAGGAAGGAGTGCAGGTACTTTGTGAATATTTATATATATATATATATATATATATATATATATATATATATATATATATATATATATATATATATATATATATATATATATATATATATATATATATAAAGATAAATGGTAATGACTTGAGCGTCATCTGCATTTATATCGCTTACAGTAGCTCAAGTACTTGATTAATACATTTTAATTAGCCGATATATAATCCAACTTTTAAAAATGTGGATTATTTATATAAAATGGAGTCTATGGGAGATGACCGTTCCGGAGCTTTCTGGATAATAGGTTTCCAGATAAAGGATCTAATATCAGGATGACCACAAGCTACCCACCCTGACCTAGAAAAAGGAAACAGATATTGGCATGAGCTTACCTGATCCACTGTCACTAGGAATGTAATAATAGGAACTTAAAGTATGTCTCGGTACAATGATTGAACAGGTTAAAATAGGTACAGGAGGAGGAGGAGATACTCTAACCAGGTTACGTAAACGAGAAGTGTATTGTATTTTTTACTTACAGACGCGGTTACCATTAGGCATGAATTTTACATTTGATGTGACATGTTTTGTATAATCTATAAGGTTATAGTTTGTACAATTTGTATAATACACATTTAATCTGTACTGTTGATTGCCTATGATTAAGTGCTGGGTAAACATGAAACGCGTTGGGCTCCATGTGGAGTTATTGTTATATATTTTAATATGATATAATAAACCTATTTTTTTAAGCACAGTATGAGTACAGAGATATTTTGAGCTTACCTGATCTACTCTGTCGGTCTGAACCCCAAACTTTCCTCCGAAGCCTTTTGCGGAATCTGACTGTGAGCAGTGTTTGGAGAGCTTGGTCTGATATTCATGGCCGACAGCTGACTAAATGAGAAAAGCAACAGAAATAAAGCAAAGAAAGAGAAAGCCAATGCCCAATTATTAATAGTGGGTACTTTCCCTTGAAACTGCGAAACCCCATTCTGCACTAAACATGCGATTGCATAGGGGGGTGCAGAGAATTCCGGGGAAAATGACTAGATGACACGGAGCTCAGAAGAAAGTACACCCGGTCTGCATGCTTTTAAACAGAAGTATGGGCCAGGGTAGCAGGTTAGCCATTAGGATCACTAGGACGCGCCCTGTGTGCCCCTGTGATTTTAGCTTTACTTCGCCTTTAACCAAAAAAATGCTAAATAATGGGAATTAAAATACATAAACCATGTCCTTCTGTGAAATAATGAGTGTAAAGTCCCTTTAAATGTATAAAGTGAGATCAGTCAGCACTGTGGGTGCTATTAAATACAAAGCTGATAGGACTTGGCAGTGTATATGACAGTCACATAAGGAGACAGTCAGCGGGAAATCTGTTTCATTTGCCAGAGCAGACTTGGAAGGGGAGCTTCCTGTTTCCTACACACACAAAGCCAAATGAATGGTGCCGACTGATAAACTGGCACGGCAGGAGGCTCATTATGCTACAGATTCACTGGCAGCTCCTTCGCTGGCCTTCTGAATCGGTCACCATTTCTTGGCAGGGTACCAACCTCGTGTGCTGGGTCTCTTCAACTGCCGACTCTGAACAGCAACAAAACCCAAGCACAGATAACACAACCACTACAGTGCTCAAGAGCTCACTAACAGCAACGAGGGCCTCAAGTATCAACTACTTTGCTCTTACCTAAGAGGATCCAACAAATAAAAGTTGAGTGTAGGACTGGTCATACCAGGGATGTAGTTGGCCAGCTTAAATATACTGCAGTATATGGACAATCCCTGTTGTGTTTAAAGGGTAAGTCATTTTTAGTAGCTTAAGGCAAAAAAATTCTCAATTTCCTAAATATATTGATAATGGGTTGAGTGCAGAGGACTTTGTCTATATTTGTCTATATGTATTTTGTGGTCACAGCCTCATTGCACCCCGTCTTAATGGTTTTAAAAATTAGTGGTGAGCACAACTTTCCCTTGTTTGTTATAATTTATACAGGAGAAGTGGGCAGCTTCATGTTATAGCTCCCACCCTTTCCAGCTATAGTCAGGTGATCCCAGTGTTGGCCGATAAAAGGGCAGCCATGTTTGGGAGTTTTACCCTTGAAAGAAGCAAGTAAGTTTTTATTTATTTATTATTTATTAACGCTGCAGGTAAAACTTAATCCCTGTGTAAAATGTATAATGAAGCAATAGAATTCTTAATGAATCAGATGAAAGTTGTAAGACTCGTCAGACAGGG
Source organism: Xenopus laevis (assembly GCF_017654675.1). Lineage (NCBI taxonomy): Eukaryota > Metazoa > Chordata > Amphibia > Anura > Pipidae > Xenopus > Xenopus laevis. The sequence goes on from NC_054378.1 coordinate 13,161,340, forward strand.
ATGACTTTGAAGTAGTTGCCCAGCTTAAATAAATTGCAATATATGGACAAACAATCCCTGTTTTATTGAAAGGGGAAAGGCATTTTTTTAGTAGCTTAAGGCACAAACTGTCTCTGTCTTAAATAAATTGGTTGAGTGATTTTATATATATATATATATATATATATATATATATATATATATATATATATATATATATATATATATATATATATATATATATATATATATATATATATATATATATATATATATATAAAAAAAAAAACATATGGGTTTTTAGGGGTGGCCTTGTGCTGAATCCAGAGCCAGATGCAAACCACAGCAGTCAGTACAATGCAAGCCTGTTTAAGGCCCTACTCTGGCTGAATGACACTCAATCTAGGTCTTCAAGGAGGTGCCCCCTGTCCAGACCTCATGAATAAATCACTGCTTTAACAGGAGAAGCACAAGTCTTTGAGCCTCATTCTGGCACAGAAACACCCCTTTCCGATTTGCTAAGTAGGGCAGGTAGCAAAAAACATGTCTATTTGCACCTAGTTTTTTGCACCTAGTTTTTTGCACCCTGGCATGCACTTAGCAAATGAGGCCCAGGTTTATTTAAACAGGAGAGACACTTCGGGAGGGAGGATGGGGATCGGAATGCACTGGGCCCCTCTGAAGATTTATTTTGCAGGCGGGCCTGGCGCACTCTAGTTACCCCACTGGGCAAAGGTACTAAACCGTTATGAATATCTGTAACCAGAGTATGCTCCAGTCACATCAAGCAATATTTATGAATGAAAAAAAAAAATACACAGACAGTATTTCCATACAAGAAGTGGTGTCCCAATAAGAAGACTATTTGAATTTTATTTAAATGGTTGTTTCAAACAAAGTGACAATGTATCGCGTCAGCCAATACGTACAGTATCCCCTAATCCACCCATTGTGTTACAGTCTATTCAATCACTCACTCTATCCATGCGATCCTTCTCCACACCAAACTTGCCGCCGTAGCCGTGAGACGCTTTAGGCCCGACCTCTAACTCCTTCTCCTTTATTTCCTTATGTTCATGCGACACATTCTGCCGCAATTGATGAATACTGAAAAGAACCACACACAGGTCAGCATCAATGTAAACATGTAACCACTGGAAAAGTAGCCATTTCTCCCAGTAGCGTCACAAGAGGGGGGCGGGCCCTGGTGCGTGAGGCGCAGCCGGGCCCCTCCCCCCCTCCGTTCGGCCGCATTTGACAGTGGTGGGTGAGCTGCCGGGGGGCCCTGAGGGGGTGCGGGCCCTGGCCCGCTCGCACCCCCTGCTCCTCCGGTAGTTCCGCCACTGAGTTCTCCATAGTAGTGATGCATCAGATCCAGGATTCGGTTCCGGATTCGGCCCGGATTCTGCCTTTCTCAGCAGGATTCTTATTCAGTCGGGGAGGGAAATCGCATGACTTTTTGTCACAAAACAAGGAAGTAAAAAATGTTTTCCCCTTCCCACCCCTAATTTGCATATGCAATTTAGGATTCGGTTTGGTATGCGGTCATATCTTTCGCGAAGGATTCAGGGCTTCAGCCGAATCCAAAAAAGTGGATTTGGTGCATCCCTACTCCATAGACTGTTCACTTGAGTATTGATGATATGGGAGAGAGGCTGTCCTTCTTGGGTAGTTACTTCTTCCTCTGAGCTCTAACTACTGCTGCAATAAAAAAATGCATTTCAACACTTCTTGGTGTGCAATTATTCCTTTATTATTCCCGTTTTGCAACGTACAGAGCAATGTTTTGGGGGGGGTTTACAACTCTTTTCGTCAGGGAGTTGTAGACCCCCCTCCCCCAGAACGTTGTTGCATACTTTGTGTGGCAAATCTGGCTTAATAAAGGAATAATTGCACAGCAAGAAATGGTGAAGTGCTAGGACTTTCCTTTGAGTATTTCACATTATGATGACGTGGCTGTACGTCTAGGAACAGCACCGGCGAAGTGTGAACAGTGCTCCCTAAATATCTGTATCTGTGCAATACAAAAATGAAACACTAGCCAGTGACCCAATAATGCACTTAGCAAGCCATGATCCTCTCTGGGTATAGGAGCTTCATAGGCCCCAATTTAAGTTGTAATATTTTTCATTTTACATCTGTTAGGTGCCTGTGCTGTATGGTGGTGGGATGCATGTCCAGCTTGAATGATCAATTAAACATACACACTAATAACAGCCAGCAATCACAATCCCCTCTACTTTCTGGGTTCCTGCAGGGCAACCCCCCTACAGAATACTGAGCACATCATATCATATCTGCCTAGTTTTGGGCATCAGGAGACTGGAACACAGAAGCAGCAGAGCTGTAATCTCTGATATTTATTATAAGAAATGTACATATAATCTGGGGCCCAATAGGTGAATTACACAAGGTGATTAAATGGGGAAGAGTAATGTTTAAAAGGAGAACTAAAGCTTAACTAAAGAAGTAGCTAGAAATGTTGTACATTATGTTTTGTACAGCTTCTGTACCAGCCCAAGGCAACCAGAGCCCTTTAGTAGTAAAGATCTGTGTCTCTAAAGATGCCCCAGTAGCTCCCCATCTTCTTTTCTGCTGATTCACTGCACATGCTCTGTGCTGCTGTCATTTCCTTAGTTTAGGGACCCACTCACAATATACAGTACACATAGAATAGAAATGTCACAATATAAGGCTGATTAGTAATTAATACAGATAATTACTACATGGCAGTATAGAAACCAGTGCAATTAGCATCAGAATGTAATATTCAGCCCTTTAGCATCAGCTTATATTACAGACCAACCTCATTTTCTGCTGGATAATAAGTGACGACCCCTAAGCTTAGCTTCTCAACAGCTGCTCAGAGCCCACTGAGCATGTGAGTGTCACAGACACTTTCCAAGATGGTGACCCCCTGTGACAAGTTTGAAGTCCTGGATCATTGCTGCTATTGACAAGCTGAAACTTTAGGCTGGTGCAATAAGTTCAGTATATAAAAATGGCATTTTTAGCCACAGGTGTGTACTTCTCATGTACAGCAGCTTGATTAAAAAATCATTAGGAAAGCTTAAGATGTAGGCTTTAGTTATCCACCAATGGATTCTTGTAATATTATTGCCCAATATATTTAGGGGCAGATTTACATAGGGTCGAATATCAAGGGTTAATTAACTCTCGATATTCGACTGCCGAATGTAAATCCTTCGACTATCGAAGTCAAAGGATTTACCGCAAATAGTTTGATTGAACGATTAAATCCTTCGAATTGTTCGATTCGAAGGATTTTAATCCATCGATCTAACGATTTTTCTTCTACCAAAAAATTGCTAGGAAGCCTATGGGGACCTTAACCATAGGCTAACATTGCACCTTGGTTGGTTTTAGGTGGTGTAATTCGATTATCGAATGGTCGAACGATTTTTAGTTCGTTTGATTCGAAGTCGAAGGTCGAAGTAACCAATTCGATGGTCAAAGTAGCCAAAAAAAACATTTGAAATTCGAAGTTTTTTTTTTTTTCTATTCCTTCACTCTTAATGTCTAAGAATAGTGTGTGCCTGAGAAGTAGATTTTAGCAATAACTGACAGCTCTATAGCGCATGATTTACTTGATGTGTTCTTGATGTCCAGACCCCGTCACGGTTTTTGCTCCCCATCTCTGTTCTTTCTCATCTATATCATTCTGTCCAAAAAAAAGAGGGGGGGAAAAAGCATTAGTCTCCATCTTTCTGTAAAAGTTTCTGACTACTACAAAGACTAAAGGAGGAAATAGACATAACAATTACGATCTTTCTTGGAAAAGATGTTTCCAGGAAAGATTGTTGGTTTTAATACACACGTGTAGAGCTGAATGGTCAGATATACTGGTAGAAACAATAGAATTCTGCCTGTCCCTGACGATTCAGCACTAAACAGTGGCCTTCAAAGACGCCCAATCAAAATTTTCTGCCTGGATCAATCAACGAGCTGACCAAAGTCTTCTGCCTATACCCACCGAATTGTCTCCCATCATACACACCCTGAATATCGTACAAAAATTAGTTTTGTACGACAATATCGGTGTGTGTATGGCCACCTTACTGTGACTACTAGCGATGTGCAGATCAGGCTTCTCCTGACCCGCACGCCACTCGCCCGAATTCCTCTTATAGACCCGCGGCAAAGATGACGTCACAAAAGGGGCGGGCGAGAGGCTCAACTTGGAAGTCGGAAACCGGCATTTGGAAGGTCACGGGCGGGGAGAGCAGTCAGAAGAGCTCAACCTGCCCCTGAAAGCAGCGTGCAAAGTCAGCCGGAACTCACCCGACCCGCGGGTATCAGGCCGGCCCACACATCACTAGAGACTACGAATGACCAGATCTGTAACAGCAGGGGACCCAGAGACTGATTTAGCAGATACAGTAGAAACCCCGGTTTAACATTTTTCAAGGGACCGTGGAGAAAAAAAAAAAAACTTAAAATCCGGGAAAATGTAAAATAAGGGAAGTGTTTTATGGACACGTAATTAGGAAGTACCACGGTCCCTTACTCCTGCCTCTCTGGACTGAGTCTTGTGCCTCGGTCCCTTAAACCTTCTTGCAGGTTCCTGCAGAATGTGCAGCATGTCATACGTTTCAAAAGTCTAAACACTAAAAGTAAAAGGGTTTTTGCTTAAAAAAAAAAAGAGTGATTGACAAGGGAGAAGGGTGATAAATTCGGGAAAACAAAACTTGCAACTTAAAACCCGGGGAAATACTCCTATCGGAATGCATTAGAACATGAAGGGACTATGGAAAAACAACATAAAATCTGGGAAAACATAAAAGCAGGGGTTCTACAGCAGAACCCCACCCTTCTCAGCACATGTGCACCTTTATACCCCAAGCAGGCTCGGGATAGTGGAAAGGCAACACAGGCCTAGTCCCAGAGAGGTGAAAACCCCTATTTTGAAATAATGAATACAATTTACCTGGGCGGAGTTCTTATGCTTTGATTTAAGGAGGCTGACAAGTAAGGGTGAAGCAAGTCGGCCAGGAGGTGGTCTGACTCAGGCGGGACATGGGTGGAGTCGGGTGGGACATGGGCGGAGTCTGTGAGGAACGTGGGTGGGGCGGGAATAAGGCGGTAGGATGGGGAACGGAGCGTGCCTGACACCTCTTTATTGCGCACTCTAGTTACACCACTGCAAGGGGATTAATCATTCATTTCTGTAAATACACATGTGAAGCAGGGTTTGGGGCTAATTGGCACAACAGATTGGCCTAGGGCAGCTAACAAGATAAAGTCAGCCCTAAGGCCATTTCAAAGATGGCCGCCCAGCATGCTGCTCATTCCAAGGGATGATCCCACCCTATAGGCCTTTCTACTTACCACAAAATCTGGATCTGTCTCCCAGTCGTCTGTCTCATCTGTGGAGATGGAGAGAGAGTGCCCGGCGGCGGATTTCCACATCTGGAGGAAATAAAAATCCATATTCAAGGACTTTGTTAAAGGAGAACTGCAGTGTCACATGTTTTTTTTAATTGTTTGTATCTATGTATAAAATAATCATCTTCATTTATTTTCCCAAAACTGATCTAAGAAGGACAAAGAAGTGTTGGTCTGCATTATTTCTTATAGTTTTTTTTTTTTTAATTATTGCTTTTTTCTTCTTTTCCCAGCTTTCAAATGGGAGTCTCTGACCCCATCTAAAAAAAACAAATTCTCTGTAAGGCTATAAATGTATTGTTATTGCTCCTTTTTATTACTCAATCATTTTTAATCATTTGGATAGTTTGTTTATAATGGGAGACAGCCATCCCCGTAATTCAGAACTTTCTGAATAATAGGTTTCGGGATAACAGATCCCATATCTGTACAGGAGAAAAGTAAAGTATCTCTACTTCACCCTACAAATAACTTCTCAAAATGGACTGTCGGCGTTGAATATTGTTGATGCTATATAATAGTTCTGCGGATCTTTCCCCAATATGCCACTAACGGCATGGCTATATCGGGGGTAATTCGAAAGTTCGGCCATATGGTCGAACGATCGAATTACGGTACACCAAGGGGCTCCGACGGGTCAGTCGGGTAAAAATCAAACCTTCCTGATCGATATCGTGCCTAGATATTGATCAGGAAGACCCGTTGGAAGCCCCCATACACGGGCAGATAAGGTGTCAAATTGGTCCAAACGACTGCAGCTTTATCTGCCCGTGTGGCCACCTTTAGACTTTCCTTGCATCGCTGCTAGAAGCTGGAGATCTATAACAGCCAGAGAGGCTCAGCCTTGGTTAAAATAAATGGGGTTTTGTTTATTCCAGGTCCTTCCATCACTGAGATACCCTAATAAACCTGCATCATAAGAGCCACAGACCACACTGGGAATACAGTGGAGCTGAATTAGATATCCCAGCGAACACTGGCATTTCCGGCAAACAGCAAGTGGGCAAATAACAGGGCAAACTGCATTCTTTGTGGGAAGCAGTGGCACACACAGAACTCCCATACACCCACTCAATGACACCATATAATACAATAGGAGAACAGCTTCATATCAGTGACAAATACCATTATACAGAGCTTGCATAGACTAATTAGAAAAAATGTTGCTAACTGGAACGGGCCACTGACGGGCGGAGGATCCCCCTGACGGACAAGGAGTCCCCTGCCAGGCCACTGACGGACGAGGATCCCCCTGACTGGCCACTGAAAGGGCGAGGATCCCCCTGACGGGCGAGGATCCTCCTGACGGGCCACTGACTGGAGAGGATCCCCCTGACAGGCCACTGATGGGTGAGATTCCCCGATGGGCCACTTACGGGTGAGGGTCCCCCTGACAGGCCAATGGCGGGCGCGGATCCCCCTGACTGGCCACTGACGGACGAGGATCCTCCTGACGAACCACTGACTGGAGAGGATCCCCCTGACGGGCCACTGATCGGTGAGATTCCCCCTGATGAGCCACTGACGGACGAGGGTCCCCCTGACGGGCCACTGAAGGGTGAGGATCCCCCTGACTGACGAGGATCCTCCTAACGGGCCACTGACGGGCGAGGATCTCCCTGACTGGCCACTGACGGGCGAGGATCCCCCGACGGGCCACTGACAGGGAGGATCCCCGACAGGCCACTGACAGGCAGGATCCTCCTGACGGGCCACTGAGATAAGGGGAAGTTTGTGCAAACCATGCTTTAACCCAATAACGGACGAGGATCCCCCTAACGGGCCAATGACGGACGAGGATCACCCCGAACTGGCCACTGAGATAAGGGGAAGTTTGTGCAAACCATGCTTTAACCCCCTGGCATGAGTTATAGTGGGTGGCATGGAAGTGTAGCACACACTAACTGTAAACAGATCCCTAAAAAAGCCCAGATAGTCACTGGCCTTGTATCAATACCCTGTAACGGGGGATAATATAAAAAAAATATATTATCAATACCCACCCCCCCAGTAAAACTGCGCACACACAGCTGAACAAAGAGCCCTGTGTGATCTGCTACTTATGTCCTGGGTTGCACTTTATGTGGCTTATGTATTCTAATATGAATGGGGTTCAATACTTGGGAATGGCAGTGTCCAAAGCTCTGTCCTGCTCGAGGACAGTAGGATCTCTGAGTCCTTGTCTCTGCTTGGCACTGCTTTCTAGTAATAGAATTTTACAACCACAATAAAAGAAAATATAATAAAGTTCAGTCAGAAAGACTGTGAAAAGGGGAAACTAATAAAAGTAGAGAAGGAACTGATATAGGGAAGGGCAGTGTCTATTGGTGCACCCTGCGGTAACCAGAAAGCATTTTAGGGGATTAAAACAAAAAAAACAAAAAAAAGTATTTTTAGGAAACACGAACGAGTGTTCATAGCGAAAACTGACCCCTCGCTCCTGAGCAGAATAAAATGACTGTCAGTTCTGACTCATGAAAACTTGTTTTCAGTTCCCTCTCTCAATCCCAGGACCGATGATCTAACGGCTGAACAGAAACTCCTGGATTTCTGCCCGTAAGCCACATGCCCGTCTTTCTGGAATAAAGAGGAACCGAGTTCTGCACAGACAGAGTCACAACAATCTGTTGTTTAGTGGGGAGAATCCCGGCACCACGAGGGGGGGAATTAAACAGAACGGCTGCACCACTGGAAACAATCACGGTGCCATCCAACTGCCAGCGTCCAAAGGCAACTGCCATTGTGCTCCGCAGTTATGTTGGCACAACCAGTCTCCTTAGCAATGCAGCTCTGTCCATGTCCAATCATTAACCCTTTTCACACCAGCTTAATGTTATTAACTATTGCATGTATTCCTCTATACAGGTCCTCCTGGAATAACCTGCTAGTGATCTATGGGATCCAGAGATATGTGTTTTTTTATTCAGCAGCTCTCCAGTTTGCAATGTCAGTAATCCAGTTGCTGGGGTCCAAATGACCCTAGCAACCACACATTGATTTGAATAAGAGACTGGGATATGAATAGGAGAGGCCTGAATGGAAAGATGAGCAATAAAATGTATTGATTATATGCCTTACAGAGCATTTGCTTTCAGATGGGGTCAGTGACCCCCATTTGAAAGATGGAAAGAGTCCAAAGAAGAAGGCATACATATAATTTAGAAACTATAAAAAAATAAATATTGAAAACCAACTGAAATGTTGCTTCGAATTGTTCACTCTAAAACATACTTAAGGTTAACATAACCACCCCTTTAACAGTGAATATTAAAGCCAAACAGATGTGTTTACTTCTTACAGGAATGTAGCAAGAAATACACAAATAATATATCCCCAGCCGCACAGCACAGACTGCAAGCACACGTCTAATTGCCCCTGAGTGATCTAGCGAGAGATAGTGGCAGGTCTGTACATGAAATTCCTTTACATGAAGGAAAGCGCCCAGCTTGGTGAGACCTGCATGTACAACTACACGTCACATACACTTCTCTGTTATCAGAAACCCTGCCCTACGGAGCAGCTACTGATAGGCAGCGCTCTGTATACCAGCCTGCTGCACTGCTCACTAGAAATCATGTTTATTCATCTCTGGAAGTGCCAGACGACATTGCACTGGGCCCTTCATACGCTCAGTGGCCATGGAGAGAAGGAAGAACAGGCACTGGCTTTAAAAAAAATGAACAGCAAGGGAGGGTAGAGGCAAGGGGAAAGCAACAGGGAAGGTAAGTGGATGATTTAGAGGGTAGAAGCAAAGGGTGATGGGAAAGAAGCCATATTGGCAAAGGGAGAACAAACATGGCTAAAGGGAAGCAGCAATGAAAGTGTTACCTGTATATGAGGGTAGCAGCAGTAGTTAAAGAGTTAATAGTATGGGGTAGATTTATAGGGGGAGAAAGAGAAGGAAGAGGTGCAGAAAGAAAACAGGGTAGTTATAGAGGTCACAGGCAAAGAGGGTGTAAGAATAAGGGGAGGTAAGTGTACACTGCAGGGGCAAGAGAGTAAGGGGCCGAAGTAGGCAAAGGGGGGAATGGGGAAAAGGTCTAAATTGAGTAGGTGCACAGAGTCAAAGGGAGGGGGGGAGGTGGGTAGAGGCAAAGAGGGCAACGGAGAGGAAAGGATTAGGAGGGTCCAGTGGACAGAGGTAAAAAAGGCTGAGGTGGGGTAAGTGGCAGAGGAAGAGGGTGGGAGAGAGTGAGGAGGGGTAGGTGGGCAGTGGAACAAGAGATAAAGGGGGTTATGTGGCCAGAGGCACAGGGAGAGTGAGGAGGGGTAGGTGGGCATTGGCACAAGGGGGGGAGGGGTAGATGAGCAGGGGAAACAGAATGAATGGGGGCGAGTGCAAAAAGAAAGAAGATCTAGGGGTGTTTGTGTGAGTCGGGGTTCGGGGCAGGAGAGCGTACACACACGGGCTGGAATTGAAATGGAAGAGGAATGGAAAGAGGGAAAAGCAAAGGAAAGAATGGAAAGAGAATGGAAAGGGAAAAGAAGGGAAAGGAAAGAAGGGAGAGGAACCACAGAGACCATGTATGAGGAAAGGGGAGTGAGAGATGTGAGACAGACAGAAGGAGAATGACATAGAAGGAATCGTGTGAGAATACACAAGGGAGGAGGAAGAGCAGACGTGTCCCTCACCTTTAGGGAGTCGGTGTCCGGCTACTCAAAATCTGTCTCTGGCTCCGGCGCTACCTCTGCATCCCACTTCCTGTCTCTCCCAACCTGACGTCACTGGATCACGTGATTATCCCAGGGGCCGATTCCTGCTGGAGAGCGGAGCGGTCACGTGATGCGGGGAGTGTCTCTGTGGGAGGAATTCCATTCTCCTCAGTGGCAAGGGCCTGCCCATTAGTCCTGTTCTACTTACCTGAGGCAGGAATGTGAGGCCGCTCTTCCACTCGCAGTTATTCTCTTGTTCAGACAACAACCCCACCCTTCCTGCCCTGGGCTCTTTGATCTCCAGCCCTAATGGCAGAGACTGTCGGGAGTTGTAGTTCTGCTGAACTGAATTCCAAAGAGTGTCCTTCGTTATTGTAACACCTGCATTGTTGTCAATTGTCCCTACATTCCAAACACCGTGTTTCTATAGTCACTCTTACCTGGTCTGTGCTTTGAAAACAACGTTTTTTTTCGTGCCAAGTGTCTCCCAATGCATGTTGGGTAATGTAGTTTTTGTTTAACAATTTGCTAAGTTTAATAAAGGACTCTAATACCCAGCATGCAATGGGACAGACTTGTGTAAAAGTCGGCAGTTATCAGATTTTTGGCCTCTGTACCCCAGTTAAGCATTCTCACATTTTCCGGTGACTTTCCTCAATTTCAGACAATTTTGGGGTTAAAATCTGCCGGCCATCAAAATGTCTAGGGGTTGACCTATTTTACCAATATTTATTGAAATTGTATATGAATTATGGTCTTATGGGACCCCTATACCTCCTGGGCCCCCTCTGTAGTTATGTCCCTGGTGACGGGCAAATCTGTCCCATTCTGCTTCATGGAGAAATTTGGGAAACATCGAAAATTTAAAAAAAGGCGTATTTTGACAAATATTTATTTACTTGTTTTGGCTTTTTTGGCTGCAAATATTGTGCTATTTTTGGGCTACTTTTGACGTGACTCTTGGCTAGTTTTGGGCTGGTTTTGTAGCTTGGACTCTGAGCTTTTGGGATATAAGGGGTTTCCAGGGAAACTCTCCCCCACCCCATATATATATAATTAGAGTTCTAGTTGTTAATTAGAACAGAAGGGATTGATGGGGGGGGGGCTGCTGGATACAGAGGAACTTGTCAGACTTGTGTCAGTTTGTAGCCTCATTAATTTGAATGATTTTTCTGCAGTGGGAATGAGGCCTTACATGACTTAGTACTAGTAGGTGTCAGTGGGGAGAGCAGACACAGGGCCATTGATCTTATTCCTTAATCATTTCATGTTTTTAGGGCCATATGAAACCACTGCACATTTCTACGGCTCCCGTCACGTCCTATTTAATTTTATATTTATATATGTACCAAGCAATGCACCAGCCAGCAACAAGGAAGCATTGCCAGTATACAGATCTATTTATCATGAGCTAAATGGTGGGAGATCCCAATCTACCTTTTGGACACCAAAGCTTAGAATATAGGGTTCCTACCTGGGATGTCAGGGCAGCTCATTCCGTTAGGGTTGGCCCACTATATAGGGTTCCTATATGGGACATAAGGGCGGGCAGCCAGTTCTGTTAGTGCTGGCCCAGTACATAGGGTTCCTACCTGGGATGTTGGGGCAGATGGTTCCATTTGTGTTGGCCTAGTACATAGGGTTCCTATATGGGATGTAAGACAGTCAGTTCTGTTAGGGATGGCCCAGTACATAGGGTTTCTATCTGGGATGTCAGGGCAGATGGTTCTATTAGGGTTGGCCCTGTACATAGGGTTTATATATGGTATGTAAGGCAGCCAGTTCTGTTTCTGTTAGCCCAGTACATAGAGTTCTTAACTGAGATGTAAGAGCAGTCGGTTCCATTAGGGTTGGACCAGTACATAAAGTTCCTACCTAGGATGTCAGGGTGGCCTGTTCCATAAGGGTTAGCTTAGTACATAAGGTTTCTACCTGGGTTGTCAGAGCAGCTGGTTCCATTAGGGTTGGCCCAGTACATAGGGTTCCTAAATGTGATGTAAAGCAGCCAGTTCTGTTAGGAATGGCTCAGTATATAGGGTTCCTATGTGGGATGTAAGGCACCCAGTTCTGTTAGGGTTGGCCCAGTACATAGGGTTCCTATGTGGGATATAAGGCAGCCGGTTCTGTTAGGGTTGGCCCAGTATATAGGGTTCCTGAGTTGATCTGTTGGTTTTGACAGCACAGACGAGATTTCACAGCCAATTTAAATCACATTTGCGTTTAATTATTTCCATCTTTTTTTATTGGCAGTGGAAAATGCTTCAGTATTTTATTGAAAGAAAGCAATAAATAATACTGTGATAAAAATAGTTCAAAAGGTACATATAGACTGTACATACTTAGTTACATAATCAGCAATTACACAAAGAAATAAAATAAAACCGGATTAGAAAATGTAACAATGAATCCAATTTATACACGACAAATAAAAAGTTTTAACACAACGAGACGAGGCTGGTAATAAATAATATATCCTGATCCGAACAGATTGATTTCTATTTCTCACCGACGTTCCTTTTCTACTTTCACCTTTCCGTGATCTCGCGGAGTTCTGATTGGTTTAGCAGGTACAAAAACGAACGAACAGAGGGAAAAGAAGAGCGAAAGGAAAAAGTCAAAAGGCCTTTTGTAAAATCGGGAAGTGTCGGTGACATTGTAGAACAGCTGAGCGACGAGCTGCCAATTGGTCCTTTTAAAAAAGCGCCGAACCTACTGCAAAGGCCGGAGACTCACAGACACGGTACCACATAAACCCCCCCATGGGGCCCCAAAGTCACATGACTTTCCCAATAGGGAGTGGTTTGTTCTTCGTTCAAGCCTGGGATAGGCTGGAGACACTGTTTACATTGCTACTCTAGCCAATCACAGCCGTGAACCAATCCCATCCTTGAGAGCAGGGGGCACATACAGAGTAAAGACCGGAAACCAAAAACAGACCACCACCATTGTCATTCGGGTTGCCACCTTTTCTGGAAAAAAAATACCGGCCTTCCTATATATTTATCTTTTTTCCCTATTAATAACATTGGGATCAACCATCATTTTTACTGGCCAGGCTGGTAAAACACTGGCCAGGTGGCAACCCAAAATGTCACGGAGAAAACAAGAACACAGGGGCCCCAACGCTGAAACCCTAATTTACAGGAAATTGAATACATCTACATTTAGAACGCAAAGGGCACCTGCACTTGGGCAGTAACCCATGGCAACCAATCAGATGATTGCTTCCAGTGGTCAACCTGCAGCTAGCTGAAAAAGCTAATCACTGATTGGTTGCTATGGGTTACTGCCCAGCTGCAAATTTGCTCAGTTTTTATAAATGAGCCCCAATGTGTCCTAAAAACACCTGCTACCCCAGTAGTTTTGCACTTGTGTCGGATGCTGGAGACAAGACTAGTTGGGATGGGGTCAGGCCCTTATCAAAAATGATCTTCGGTTTTCCCAGGGTTCCCTTGCACTGCCCTTAGCCGGGGGGTTGGCTCAGTACAGCAATTAAGACTTTACCATACTGTATACGCTCAGGCCCCCTGGGGTACTAGGAATCCTTGGAGAAACTGATGAAGATGTTGGGGGGGGGGACTAATCTCCCCGTGTGCCCTTAACCTAAGCCCTTTGTCACACCAGTTCACCCCACTATCCTCCAGATGTGAAATGCAAATTAAGTGGACCCGCACCGGAGCTTTAGGTCTACGGCGTGTGGGGTGTTTTGGACACCACCTGTTAAAAGAGATATAAAAGGTAAACATGTAGGTAATTATGTATAATATATGGTGTTTGTTTTACTTGGGGCTAAAAACTATAATTATCCTTAAAAATGGCCCCTTTATTGGAGCTCCCTATAGATGTTCACTGGTCCCTGTCGGTGTTTTAAATGAGGGATGGGCTGGTCCTAACAGTCCCTGACAGAAGCACAGTAGGAGGGGGGATAGCCAATCACAGCCCTGCAGTCACACAAACAAAGACAGGCTTCAGTTCCCTATCAGGTCCTGCTAGCTGCTGATTGGTTCTTGTGCTACACTGCCGAGTGCCGCAGGCTAGAGTCCTTCACAGAACCAATTTATTAAACCCGCTTGGACTTGGGACCCGGAATCCACCAGGTCCGGACTGAGATTTAAAATAAGCCCTGGCATTTCAGGTACACAGAGGCCCAAACAGCCCCCACCAGCCCACTTAATAGTGACTTTCTATGGCACCTTATAGCAGCCCCTCTGGCATTTGCCAGAACCCACAGATTGCCAGTCCAGGCCTGCAACCCACATTCTTACCCGCTTGGACCCACAAGTACTATATCCGCAACCCAATCCGCTGACCATCAAGGATCAGGAAGTGCCGTCACTGTAAACCAGAACCGCCAAGTCGGAAGTAAGCGTGATCCGCAAGTAAAACCTGCTATTGAGAAGACCCACGACCCCGCAGAACCGCGTCTATACCCGCACTCGAAACTTCTACCCACAACCCACAGGTTACCCATACCTCCCAACTGTCCCTTTTTCAGAGGGACAGTCCCTCTTTTGACAGCTCAACCCGCAGTCCCTCATTTGTACTGGAAAGTCCCTCTTTTCTCTGCACTGAACAGCCAGAAAAAGAAACAAAGTTTCTCACTTAATTGGCTTTTAGCAGAGAGCCCAGAACAGCTAACAGGTGCAAATAAGATACTTTGTAACAATTTTGAGACACAAAAACACAGTTTAGATAAGGAGAAATATTTTCAAACTTTCATAACCTGCCAAATTTTATAAAACAAACATGGTAATTAGGGGGTGTGGCCACAGAAAGGGGTGTGGTCAAAAATTGCTGCGCTACGTGCGGAAAAGTTTTTTTTTGTCCCTCTTTTTACTTACAAAATGTTGGGAGGTATGGGTTACCCGCTTTTTTTCAGGTCACCCGCGGGTACCCGACCCACTGTAGGACTCTACCGCAGCCTCCCCTGCACAGACAATACAGAGAGCAGGAAGTGGAACAGATGGGCGGGACTAGTAGGGATTTTGCAGAAACACAACTTTTTTAAGTACATTCCTTCTAAATCTAAAAGAGTCAAATGCACCGGTACATTCTTGTTTTTTTAGATATGTCTCCTTTAAGACTTGCCACAGCAAACGCTCTGTTTATAGCGCCCCCTAGTGGTGACCTTGCTTCAGCATATAAAAGCCCCGGACTACAGCCGACAAAAGCAGCTCCGTGTGCCATAAACCCAATGACCCTTAAAAGCGATCGTCTGGCTTCCGCCTCATATAAATGAATCCTTAGACTGGAGTTAAAAAGCTGGGGATCTGTGTACCAGGTAATACCTTTACAATTACAATATAACATTTCTCTGTCTAATAAGACTGTACAAATATAATTAATGTTGCTTGGGTTCAATATTAAATCCAAAAATTACAACACTAGAATCATTTACAAAGCAATGTGATGACCGGCAGGGACTCGGCGAGGTGGAGATACAGTCCATTCTAAAGGGGGAAGGGTTAAGAATTTTTCTTTAAAAAAAAACAAAAAACAAAACCCACATATGAGACAGTGGATCACGGATACAGGGGAGTCAAATGGTACATGGAAAAATGAAGTTACAGAAATATAACAAACAGTAGACTCTAAAATCTTTACCCTAACTAGAATTTTAATTGCTAATTAAAAACTCTGTATTAAAATATCTCAAAGTGTCTGAACAGTTTGTTTGATTTTTTTTTTGTAGTGAGATCTCTCCCGGGACTGGAAATGTAAAATCACGTTGCGTTCCAACGTTGCATAATCATCGGTAGAAGTAGTGTGGGTAAACTGCAAGGAAAGGGGAGATCCGTTAGAGAAGGGGTGAGGGTGTAGAGGTAATGGGGTGCACCCGCTTAAAGGGCACCTATCACAGCCAAAATCAAACACATATTAACAATCTGACCAGTACAAGCTAAACACGTTTAATCAAACTACATATATAGTTTTTTGAAAAAACTGCAGGTTTAAAAAAAATCCCTTACTTTCTCAAATGGGTTCTTTCACTGAGGGAGGCCATACTGTGACTATAACAGAGACTCTAATATGCAAATATAAGCTGTTGTCAGTATTTGCCCTTCATCCCCCGACCCACCCACAGCAGCCAACGACTCTACTCATTACTCATAAACCATAATTCTATTTAGGAACAGTTTATTTCATACCCGAGGATTCTGGGATTTGTAGTTTTTCCTCATATAAGCGTCGCAGCTACTGAGCACTCAAAACTACAAGTTCCAGAAAGAGAAGGAGGAGGCCAAACGGGGATGGTGATTGGGTTGTTAATGAACATGTGGGAAATGGGTTTAACTGATGAGATTTACAGCAGGACTTTTCATTTTTATCTGATTTGTTTACCCCAGTTTTCCTCTTATCTGGATTATTCCGTTAAATCGTGGTAGGGACCACGTGGGCTGAAATCCCCAATGAATATGATTGATTCGCTTGTGCGTGACCACGTGGGGTCTTACAGGAGCTTCGGTATTGGTTCCTCTTAGGGTAGTGGGACTATTCTCATTTGGGATTGGCTCATTAGATTGAGGGAGAACACTAGTCCCACATTATATGTGTCTAGTAGTTTAGTGCTACTCAGTCCCACCTTTTACAAAGATTCCTGACAAATTGCTAAAGCAATGTCACTTTCACACGTTAACTGTAATTACAGGCGCGTTTGGGGTGTGGCTTTCCCAGTTCTTTGCCTTTGGCGAGCAGAGCTCAGCGCAATGTCAGTACAGCACTGTATCCGCCGCGAGGTTTCACTTTTCGGCAATAATGTGATATTTTGGTGAGTCACTGGATTTGGGAAGGGGGTGTGAGCAATAGATAATGACTGAGGTTTCAATAAAAAAACGCGGGAAACGTGGGAAACCCCACACGTTACTGGAATTGCTCATCCGGCCAAATCGGGCTACTGATTAAATAAAAGATTGAAAAATGAATAGTAGAGGTCCGGAGTGGAAGGATTAATAAAATACTAAAAAAACAATAAAACAACAGTAGTTTTGACTGCCAGGGTCAGGGACAACATGGAAAAAGGAAAGGGTGAATAATTACAAAAAACATTCTAGAACATGGAACATAGAAAAAATGTGTAGTAGACGCCTCTTTGAGGACTTCACAGTGTGAGTGAAAAGAAGAGCTGCTTGTGATACAAAATCTACAGGGGAGAGAATGCAGGGAGGAAGCTTCTATTATTCTGGGGGCTATTTAGAGTCATTTTAGAGATCCTTTCAGATGGATGTTAAAGAGCTGGAGAGAGTGCAGAGAAGTGCAACTAAACTGATAAAGGGGATGGAAGATTTCAATTATGAGGGTAGACTGTCAAGGTTGGGGTTACTATTTAATAGTGCAATAGAGGATATTATAGACAGATAGAAAATAGAATACAGTATATTCCACTACAGTCTTTTCTTTCAAAACTGTGATTAAACATGTGTAACGTGCTCATAGACTAATGCCTCCTCTCCTGCTGCCACCCGGAACCGTTTTGTAGGCTCGGGTACAGGCAAACGTGGAAGTTTTCAGGGATATGTATTCATGTGCAAAATCAACTGAGTTTGTCTGACCCAACACAAGTGTTCCAAGTGCAGGCAAAAGAGGAGGCTAATGCATATTTCAGCAGGTCGATTTCCACTCAAACATAACTAAAGACTCCTTTGCAATTGTGTCAGTCAAGCTGAAATCCTTCCATAGGTTACAGTACTATTTTAATTTATAATCAGCCTATAGAAGAATCATGCCACCACAACCCAGTGTAAAGCGCCCAAAACATTGTGTATTCTTCTTGATATAATAAACCATAGGGGCTCCTGTTTTTGAACAGCTTTGGTGTGCAGGCTCTGATTTTCATGCCACAACTTTTTACTAATACTGACATGCTCCTATGTATTTTCATAAGACCATGCCAGTCTTGCTTAAATTATTTAGGCATTTAAATTGGAAAAATGTATTAAAAACTGTACCAATTAACCCCCCCCCCAGTGAAGATCTTGATATCTGCCAAAAATACACTATATTCTGCTTAGGGAGAATTTCAACAATCCCAGTGTCTATATTGACCAAATTTTTTTATTTTGTCCAGACTCTTCAGATCCCTGTCCCAAGAAATATCCTCAAGGACAAGCAGTCAACATTTTTAGAAATCTATCTGGGCTAAGTCTAAACATAGGATCTCTAAAGCCATAATGTTGGTGCATACTTAACATCCATTGATATTGGGAAGAGTCACACATAAGACAGTATGTACAGCAGAGAATATGGAGCTTAGCAAAAGGTAAGAAAGATACATACAAAAAATGTTATATACCCTGTAGATTAGATGAGATCAGATATCCAATGCTGAAAGTAACAGCTGTTTGAATAATTGGCATAACTGTAAGCCTTAAACATTACATTAATATGGGGGTGGGTTTAGTTAATGTCACAATGATCTTATCTGTAAGCCTTGAACATTAAAGAGATACTGACTGGCAAAAGTCAGGCTTAGGAACTTTCAGTGACACTTAATCACAAAAGTAGCCCTATCAGTGAAAATGGTCAACATGAATTATGGGTAATTTTAAATATAAATGTATATTTTAAAAAGTTGTATTTAAGTGTTACTGTCCCTTTAAGATAATATGGGGGCGGGGCTTAATTGTGATGTCACAATGAACAGAGTTCACTTGTTACCTGACATACCAAACACCTAATCATTGCTATCCAGCACACGAGAGAAGAAGAACCTTAGCGAAAGGTAAGAAAAACACATACAAAAAACTTTATATACCCTGTATATTATGGGATGTCAAATTATGAAAGTGCCAGCTGTTTGACTAATTGGCATATCTGTAAGAAATAAACCTTGAGTTAATATGTGGCTGACTAAATTATGATGTCATAATGATCTGTAAGCCTCAAGTTAATAAGGGGCGGGGCTTAATTGTGATGTCACAATGAACAGAGTTGACTTGATACCTGACACACCAAACACCTATTAATTTCATTCCAGCACACGAGAGAAGAAGAATCTTAGAGAAAACACACGCGTGAAGAAGAATCTTAGAGAAAACACACGAGTGAAGAAGAACCTTAGTGAAAAGGACACTAGTGAAGAAGAACCTTAGTGAAGAAGAACCTTAGTGAAGGGACACTAGTGAAGAAGAACCTTAGTGAAAGGTAAGAAAAATACATACAAAAATCTCTATATACCCTGTAGATTGTGGGATGTTACATTTTGAAAGTGCCAGCTGTTTGACTAATTGTCATATCTGTAAGCCTTAAACATTACGTTAATATGGGGGGGGGCCTAATTATGATGTCACAATGATCATATCTGTAAGCCTTAAGTTAATATGGGGCGGGCTTAATTATGATGTCACAATGAACAGAGTTGATTAAAACCTGACACACCAAACACCTAATCATTGCTATCCAGCACACGAGAAGAAGGTCCTTAGCAAACCGTAATAAAGATGCAAACAAAAAATCCATACACCCTGTAGATGTGGGATGTCAAATTATAAATGTGCCAGCTGTTTGACATATCTGTAAGATTTAAATTAGGGATGCACCGAATCCAGGATTCGGTTTGGGATTTGGCCAGGATTCGGCCTTTTTTAGCAGGATTCGGATTCGGCTGAATCCTTCTGCCCGGTTGAACTGAATACGAATCCTAATTTGCATATGCAAATTAGGGGTGTAGAGGGAAATTGCCTGCCTTTTTGGCACAAAACAAGGAAGTAAAACATTTTTTCGTCTTCCCACCCCTAATTTGCATCTGCAAATTAGGATTTGGATTTGGTTCGGTATTCGGGGAATCTTTCATCAAGAATACAGGAGTCGGCCAAATCCAAAATAGTGGATTTGGTGCATCTCTACTTTAAACATTAAGTTAATATGGGGGTGGGGCTTAATTGTAACATCACAATAATTAGATCTGTAAGCATTGAACATTAAAGTGGTACTTATAGTCAGGTTTAAGAACTTTAAGTAACAGAATGGAGCATTATCAGTGAAAAATGGTCAAGATGCCCTACAGATAACTTTCAGTGTACATAAATAACTTGAAAAGTAATTTATTAGTGTTACAATGACTTTATGTTTATATAGGGGTGTGGCTTAAATGTGATGTCATAGTAAACAGAGCGGTGTGAAGGATAAATAAACCCTATATACCCTGTGTAGGCTAAATCAGCTAAAAAGATGGTTTGATTTTGCTTTCCTCTACAAATCAAATTAAGTAGATTTTTCTGTTTTTCTTTACAGATTTCTGTGAAAGTTTCTGCACATAGAGAGACTTGCTGAAAGCAGGAAAAATGCTCAGAAACTTGACCGCTTGTTTTACGGTAAGTCTATTAAAAAAGATAGGGGTAGAATGGTGAGAAATACAAGTGCAAAGTGCACAAAATATGGGCTATAATAATGGCGCCAGAAGAGGAAAACCTGGTAACACTTCTCCTTTTGGGGTTACAGAGAGGATTAATAATTATTGAGTAATGTCCCTCATTATTTGACTCATTAATAAGGATTTCCCTCTTATTATCAAATACCTGAACGAGTTATCATTATGTGCACAGAGATTAAAATCAGTTATTTTAGAGCAAAGTGGGCTTCATATATATTAATTTTCTTTATATTTGTCATTATTAAAGTCAGAAGTTGCATTTGAGCCCATTTTAGTATGTTGTATGCAGTTGCCTTACTTTCTTCCTTACTTAAATATTCTATTGTTCTTTTATCCAAAACAGGGACAAGAGAGTTCAACTCATTTCAAGGTAATGGATTGTATTTTATAATTTCTTTTTATTGTGTATATTAAAAACACATTTTTAGTATGGCTATAGAGGAAGGTGACCCCACGGTCAGGCTGCTTCTTCTATAGTTGCATCACTTCTTTATAATTACTTTATATTATTTAATATTCTTTGGTCACTTCCCTTTTTTTCTTTGTTTTTAATAATATATTTTTTTAATATCTCTAGGAACCCAGAGGAACATTGGACCTGGGAAAACAGATTGGCGACGGCTCCTTTGGCCAAGTCTACAAGGTAAACTAAAGTATCTAACACAGAGATAGCAGATAAATAATAACAAATTGGTTGGTCGCCTATGAAATAATTATTAGGGTGGTGTAGATCTTGAGACAGTTTCTAAGACGGTTTGCAATTGGTCTTTTTTTAATTAAATATGGTGTTCTGCAGCTCAAAAGTTTAGAATTTCAGGAGCTATCTAGTTTTTATTTACCATAGCAACTATGTACCAGACTGGAAAATGAATAGAAATTAT
The DNA here is from genome assembly GCF_017654675.1 of Xenopus laevis. Classification (NCBI taxonomy): domain Eukaryota; kingdom Metazoa; phylum Chordata; class Amphibia; order Anura; family Pipidae; genus Xenopus; species Xenopus laevis. The sequence goes on from NC_054378.1 coordinate 13,182,628, forward strand.
AGAGCATTGAGCAACAGATTTACATAAACCAGATAAATTTATAAACTGCAAGCTGGATTGAGAAAAACAATTCATTGAAAAAAAATGATTGAAATAAAAAACTAAAGATGAACAAAAACTTTGTGAAGAATAGGTCATTCTGTATCATGCTAAAATGTAACATAAAGGTAGACTTCCCCTAAAGATTTGATTAATTCTGCTGTAAGCATGGCTACCTATAAACATCTTATAATAAGCTAGCCTGTTATTATAGGAAATTATCTAAAGATGGGAACTATAGAGGGATGGGAACTGAAAAAGGCAAGTTTCAAATGTTAACAAAATCCTTTTTTTGCTTTTACAGGGACTCAATCTGAAAACCAACAATGTTGTGGCCATTAAATTGATGAACCCTTCTGAGGTAATATATCTTTTTCATTAAATTATGAGAAAACTCATCATTTTGCCTTTACTTAAGAAAGTGCACTGTATTTACAAGTGTTTCTATTTACCTAGGATACTCTGAAGGAAATCAAGAAGGAGATTAAGATCCACAAAAAAGCATCAAAGCATGAAAACGTCGCCTCATTCTATGGAGCCTATCAGCAACCTGGCTCCACAATGATGCCTATAATGGTAAGACTATGTTTGTACAGATACATAGCGTTGACTACTCTTATCCATATATTGTTCAGCTAAAACTATTGGCTGGATGAGTATGAGGGAATATGTAGTACACCTGTTCTACCTTGTTTTTTACTAAACTCAATACTATGGGGAGCATACAGGAACATGCTATTAATATTTGTCTTTTTCTTGCAGATTGAAATGGAATTTTGTGGAGGTGGGACACTCTCCCAACTGATAGACAACCCTTATAGTCAAGGTCTTCCCGAATCTTGCATCGCTTATGTATGTCGGGAAGTGTTGAAGGTACGTCAGGCTCAACTTATTCAAGCATGTGCTAAGTATTTATTTACAATTTGTGTTAGAGAACATTGACAAATTGCTATTTTATTCTTGTTTTTTTTGCTTTTTCTTTATTACAGGGTCTGTCACACCTCAACAAAAAGCACATAATGCACAGAGACATCAAGCCCCTCAATATTGCGCTAACCGAAGACGCCGGGATACGTTTAAGTAAGAAAAATTGATCTAATCTATGATAATTATAGGATATCATTGTTTTTTTTTTATTAATCCACTGCAGATTTTTTAGTTTTGCCACCTGGCAGTATTTTAAACACCTTGCTTAAAATTATTCTTGATACCAATGATATTAATAGCATAGATAACAAACATTCCAATGGCATGCCGAAAATGGTGTCAATTCTGGCTCCAAAGGGTGATTATATATTTGTAGAATTTTAGTTTCATATACAGCAATACCTGTATATTATTCCATTGTAAAGACTGTTACTACAAAACTTTAACCAAAACTATGACACCCTTTGATCATGTCAAGCCATGGCCAGGCCAAATTCTAGCATTTAAAATATACATACCTATTAGAAATAGAGCTGTATATATCTATATCTATATCTATATATATATATATCTATATCTATATATATATATATATATATACAGCTCTTGCAAAACAGCATTTATAATTTAAATTTATAAATTGTTTTCTATTTTTCACTTTGAGATCAGTATAATTACTTTACCGTTCATTTTTTGATTACATTTTTGTTGATGATTTTCAGTTGATTTTGGGCTTGCGAGAAAAGTGAAAAGATTTCGGGCTTGTAAAGAACTGCAGGGAACGCCACACTACATAGCGCCTGAAGTGTGGACATGCAGCTCACATAATTTCAAGGTAAGACTTCACCGTAACCAAGTATTTTTAAATGCGGTCAACTTCTGTATGCTTTACACCTTTCTGATTAAATAACATTAGTGTTTTGACCACCACTGTCCCCATAGGCCTAAGAATAAATAAAACACACACAATTGTATCAGCTGTCCGTATCATGTATGAATGTATATATATATATATATATATATATATATATATATATATATATATATATATATATATATATTGTGTTTTATTATATACACAGCAGTTTGAAGCTAAAAAGAGATATTTCTATGGTTTTCTTACGTCAAACAAGTCCTAACTAGCAATTTCTTCTTGAAACTATTACTTTGATTTTTACATCAATACATGAAAGTGTCAGCAGTGCTGATAATTTGTTGTCTTTTCCCCTCAATCATACTTAATAATTAACAGAGGTGTGATTTAAAACCTATAATAATATGTAACTATTAACTCAAAGTACAATTTTACAAATGCAAATCAAAGTACATTCATTGAAATAATTGCCTTTCTTTTCATTTTCAGTGCGACATATGGGCTTTGGGAATTACTGCCATTGAGATGGCCCAAGCAAGATGTCGTGAGTATTTCCAAGTATTTTTTTGTATTGTTTTAGACTTGTTTGGGGCTTTCACCAAACACATATAGATATTAGTTGTATTTGTAATGTGTTGAATGAAAGAAGTAATGTTGCACATAAGCCCAGCTCTCCCCAACTCTGACGAAGTAAGAATGCAACATGAAGTTTAGGAACAAATTAGTGCAGGCCCGGACTGGCAATCTGTGGGTTCTGGCAAATGCCAGAGGGACTGCTATAAGGTGCCATATAAAGTCACTATTTAGTGGGCTGGTGGGGGGCTGTTTTTAGGCGCTGTGTGGGCTGAGTGGGCCTCTGTGTACCTGAAATGCCAGGGCCTATTTTGATTCTCAGTCCAGACCTGAATTAGTGCTATTACCAACCATGATTGATAATGAAATAAAGATATAATAGTTTGCTAGCTCTGTAGCATTTCATTGGAACCCTGGGAATTATTTTTTAACAATGACTAAAGGGACCCAGGTTAAAAATCACTAGTGTATGATTCATCAGATTGTAGATTGTAAGGTTTGCTGGGCAAAGGCAGTAAATATTTTCAAAACAATGACCTAGACTTATTTGGAACATCTGGAATCTGACTTGTATTTATTTATTCCCATTAGCACTACTCCATTTACAACGAGAAGCAGTTGGAGAACAAGTTGTTTTTGGAGATCCTCCAAATCTGAGTCGACCATACAGATGGTAAGCTAACCACATCCCATTTGACTTTAGTCATAATCTGAAGGGGTGATCCTGACCCCATTGCCACCCTGGGGAGGCTCCGCCCTGCCTTTCCCCATTCACCTTTTTAGCACCAGAGGGGGTCCAGGAGGGTTCTCTTCCCTAGTGCAGAGAGTGCTCTAGCAGAGCCTAATTTCCACTTTGAAAACCAGACATTCTGCTCTTAAAGTTATAAGGAGCATCTTATATTATCTCTAAATCAACACGCTTTTATTTTTTTCCAGGTCTAAAGCTTTTAATTCATTTATTGAGGTCTGTCTAACAAAGGATCCCAAAGACAGACCAACGGCTACATTTCTGCTCCAAAACCATCCCTTCATAACAGATATACAGGATGAAATGCAAGCCATAGCAGAAATGAAGGACTTAGTCAGAAGACTGAATGCAGCTAGAGATTGGCAAGGTATGCTATGGGTAATGCTATGGGCATTTTATCTGTAAAGGTAGTAAAAGACATGGATAGATTAAGGTTTTGTATAGACATAAGGATTATTACCAAATCAGCCATAATCAAACATAGAAAAATACATTCCTAAATTTTATTTTATTTCCTTTGCAGATAAAACTGTAATACAATCTGTAAAGAAAATATCTGAGACAAAAGAAGAAGTGCCCAGTGATGTTGTTGTGTCACTGGACACAAAAATAGAAGAAACAGCAGAGAATGCTGAAGATGTAGATCTAGCCTCAAAAACAGCAGTAGACATTTCTAATGCTGCTGTAGAAGAAATGCCCAGTGATGATATTGTGTCACTGGATACAAAAATGGAAAAAACAGCAGAAAATGCTGAAGAAGCTGCTGCAGAAGTTCAGGTGGATGAACCAGCCAGTGAAGAAGTTGTGGAGGCATTTTCACCACAAGATGTCGGCTCAACCGACATAGAGAAGAAACAGGACACCATATGTCATACTGACATAGGTGAATCTGAGAAGGTAGTTGAAGCCACAACTACACTTAAGGAGGATGAACCAGCCAGTGAAGAATTTGTGGAGGCATTTTCACCACAAGATGTCGGCTCAACCGACATCGAGAAAATACAGGACACCATATGTCATACTGACATAGGTGAAAATGAGAAGGAAGTTGAAGCCTCAGCTATAATTAAGGAGGACCCACTTCAGTCCAGTGAGGGAGCCCCAGAACCGTCAGTAACTCAACAAGAGGAATTCGGCGCAACGGACATTGAGAAGAAAGAGGACACCATTTGCCATATTGATATAGGTGCATCTGAGAAGGCTCAACACGTTGAAACCTCAACTGCACCTAAGGAGGACACACTTCATTCTAGTGAAGGAGCTCCAGAACTGTCTGTTGTTCAGGAGTTGTCTCCACAAGAGGAAGTCGGCTCAACCGACACGGAGAAGAAACAGACCACCATGGATGATATGGGTGATTCTGTGGAGGCTCCACATGCCCCACTTCAGTCCAGCGAAGAAGCCCCAGTATTAGAAGAAAATACTGGAGAAAAAGCTAGTGGCTTTATTGGCTTAGTTATTTTATTCTTATTATTGTTACTTGTACTTTTTTTTTATGCAAGGAGGTGAGGCTTCTATAGAAGCACAAATCTTTAGCTTTACATAGCTTTAATAATTTTTTAAATGTTTTTATATGGACTTTGGACAACTAACAAAAGAGGAGGAAGTAGGCACATCTTATTTGCTACAAAATTAAGAAGATGTAAGACTGCAGCTTCATTTCTTTGTAAAATGTTTTTCTACATTGAGATGTAAACAAAAGAGGAGGAAGGAGGCACATTTCAATCAGAAGATGGACCACTGCATCTTCATTTCTTGCGAATGTTTTTCGGGATTAGTATATAAGCAAAAGAGGAGGAAGGAGGCACATTTCATTCAGAAGATGGACCACTGCATCTTCATTTCTTGCGAATGTTTTTCGGGATTGGGATATAAGCAAAAGAGGAGGAAGGAGGCACATTTCATTCAGAAGATGGACCACTGCATCTTCATTTCTTGCAAATGTTTTTCGGGATTGGGATATAAGCAAAAGAGGAGGAAGGAGGCACATTTCATTCAGAAGATGGACCACTGCATCTTCATTTCTTGCAAATGTTTTTCGGGATTGGGATATAAGCAAAAGAGGAGGAAGGAGGCACATTTCATTCAGAAGATGGACCACTGCATCTTCATTTCTTGCAAATGTTTTTCGGGATTGGGATATAAATGAAAGAGGTGGAAGCAGGCACATTTCATTCAGAAGATGGAATACTGCATCTTCATTTTTTGTAAAAAAAATTCTACATTGAGATGTAAACAAAAGAGGAGGTAGGAGGCACATTTCATTCAGGTGAAGGAAGACTGCACCTTTGTTTTCCCCCTTGGATATTTGGTTTAACATCAGTAGAAACATGAAAGGATAGGAATGGCAGGCACATATCATTTTAGGCTCCTTGCCCTTTATTTCATGCAAAAATTGATCCAGGGACTAGTCCGATTGCCATTTTGGAGTCAGGAAGGAATTTTTCCCCTCTGAGGCAAATTGGAGAGGCTTCAGATGGGGTTTTTGCCTTCCTCTGGATCAACTAGCAGTAGGCAGGCTGTATGTTAAGATTTTAAAATTTATTTTTTTAACCTAACTTAGTATATTACTATTTTACTAAGTTTGACTTATGTAGTCAAGTTGTATTTTCTGTCAGGAATTCCTGACAAAGGCTGGGATCACACCCCCCCAAAATGTTAAATTCACTACACAAGTCAAACTATTAAACCAAATATCAAGGGAACAGCAGAATAATACAGAAACCGTGCATATGGACAGACCAGACATGGAAGAGGAATGATCAGAGGGGGGACATAGAAGGGGAGACACAAGCATAGAACAGGCTAGACCAATCCTAGGGAAAAGTGAGAATAGGATAAGCCAAAGGAGAGTGAGACGGACCACAGCAGCATGGAGCAGATATGGACCACAGGGCAATGGAGTGAACATAGAATGGGAGGCATGAGCATGGAACATCAGGAATGAGCAAACATGGAAGAGGACAAACCTTTGTTAAATATAGTCATAAAAGTTGAACAATGTGTATTATATGTAAATTAAAATAATATTACAATTAATAATAATGAATGCAGTCTATTTTTTATATTTTGTCTAAAGAGGAGGGGTAGATTTATGCACAAATAATTAATGGTTTATTACACTGATATGGGTGAGTGCAGCTCCCACTATTTCAAAGTCTACCAAGGGATCCCCACAGGCTCCAGTAAAAAGAGCAACCCAAATCTCTTAAAGGGCAGTATACAGTAATTCCTTGTTCAACAAGAATTCAAAATGTTCATCTAGATGATTACAAATTATCATTTTGGAAAGACTGATTCCATAGGCGGAGGGTGATTTTTTTGTTTGGAGAGGCTAAATTTGACCATATACTGACTAACTTAAAGGGAACCGGTCACCCTGAATTTCTTTTACCCCACCAGAGGGGTGGGCTAATACAGCAGGCACGCCAGGTTAAACAGTAAGGTTTTTTTCAAAATATTATTGTGGGTCCTGGAACATTATACTCCGTGGGAGACAGTGGGTCCTGGCACATTATACACAGTGGGTGACAGTCGGCCCTGGCACATTATACTCAGTGGGAGACAGTGGGTCCTGGCACATTATACTCAGTGGGAGACAGTGGGTCCTGGCACATTATGCTCAGTGGGAGACAGTGGGTCCTGGCACATTATACTCAGTGGGTGACAGTGGGTCCTGGCACATTATACTCAGTGGGAGACAGTGGGTCCTGGCACATTATACTCAGTGGGTGACAGTGGGTCCTGGCACATTAAATACTCAGTGGGAGACAGTGGGTCCTGGCACATTATGCTCAGTGGGAGACAGTGGGTCCTGGCACATACATATTATCAGTGGGTGACAGTGGGTCCTGGCATCATTTTAGCTCAGTGGGAGACAGTGGGTCCTGGCATTTTATACTCAGTGGGAGACAGTGGGTCCTGGTACATAATACTCATTGGGTCCAGGCACATTATACTCAGTGGGAGACAGTGGGTCCTGGTACATAATACTCATTGGGTCCAGGCACATTATACTCAGTGGGAGACAGTGGGTCCTGGCACAATATTCTCAGCGGGAGACAGTGGGTCCTGGCACATTATACTCAGTGGGTTGACAGTGGGTCCTGGCACATTTTTACTAAATGGGAGACAGTGGGTCCTGGCACATTATACTCAGTGGTGACAGTGGGTCCTGGCACATTATACTCAGGGGGGAAGGGGTCTGGCACATTATACTCAGTTGGAGACAGTGGGCCCTGGCACATTATACTCAGTGGGAGACAAAATCAGACAAATGCTGCTTTCAATAGCCATTACATTTCAAATAACAAAACCTTTTAAAAGTTGGAATTGGGAAAGTCGCTTATAACTGGATATGGTTTTATGGTTTCATTATGCACAGCACGTTTTCGATACAGGTTTCCCATTTAAAAAAAATTGAAGTTGAATTGGAGAAAAAAAGCTTTCCCTTCAAGGATTTCAGCTACAGAGAAAACATGGGGCCCCAAAATGAATGATCAGCATGTGATTGACGTACCGAGACAGGGGGCAAACAGAAGCGGCCCACTTACCAAAAAGACTCGTTAGCAGGAATATGTCCTAACCGTGGGGAATCCAGTCTTTGAAATTTCCAGACCATTGCCTATCAAAACCACAGGAGGACATGCAGAACCCGGCATGCAATTAGTCAACGTTATTGGGCCACAATTCCAGCTATTAAAACACACAAGATTTGGGCAGCATGCTGCTGAATGGGAGTCAAAGGAAAATTTTCTTAATATAGAAATATATAAAAAATAGTAGTGTTTCTGAAGCAAACATCCTTTTTAAACCAGTGAAGGGCAACATTTGCATTTATATTTTTCATTTAAAATTTAAAAACCCTTTCATTTTTGGTGTTACTGTTTTTAAGGCAGAAGCAGGGACTTGATTTTTATAAGGTTTAAGTGGTCCTAACCCAATCATACAATTGAAGTTAAGTAATTTATAAGGGAGAACCAAGCCCTAAAAATATGGTCAAAATTAAATTTTATACATTGAAGTTTTTTCACCAGATTAAAGGCTCAGCATCCCTCTAGTACTAATGATCCAGGCCTTCAAAGTTTCACAGCATCTCCCATCTTAAATTTATTGTTTGGAAGTGTAGTGGACCGGCACAGCTCAGTGTCTCTGGGCTGCAATTGAGAAGCGAAGCTAGGGGCCCATTGCAACAAAGATCAAACTGACAATACGGTTTTCCCTTTCATAAAAAACTGGCTGCTACAGGGGAATTCTAAGCTTTAATAGTGATTTTTCTGGCTATAATAATCGAATTATTACTATCAGCCTTTTATTGGGGACCTTTGCTTGTTTTTCCATACTTTATTTGGGTGGTTTCCTAACACTAGGGCTGAAAACAAATTAAGGGATTCGTTTCAGGCAGGATTCGCCATTTTCTTCAGGATTCGGATTTACCCGAGTCTTTGTGCCTGTGAACTGAACCCTTTAAAAAAACATGGATTTTCGTCAAAAACAAGGAAGGAAAAAAGTTTGTACCCACACACATCCTTTGCGCTTTCTTTTTCCCTTGCAGGATTTTGCATATGCAAATTAGGGTCCAGTTTTGGTTTGGTATTCTTTTTTCCGAATCTTTTCACAAAGGGGATTGGGGTTTGGCTCCCTACTAAGCCTCATTTAAGTGCCAGCACCAAGGCAGTGCAGTGACTCAGCGGGAAAAAAGATGGGGAGTACAGGGGAATCTTTGGGGGCAGAGATGGGTCCCTGCTTAAGGGACTGGTACAGAAGCCCAAAAAAAATAAATGTCCAGGCCCATTTACTGCCTACTTTTTTTATTTTTTTGTTAACCTTTAGTTCTCCTTTAAAATAACAGGATTATGCAACACAGAAAGGGTCCTCTATAGGAAATGTTAGTTATTCATTCATGGTAATTTTAATAATTTATATTTAAATTAAAAGCTATCTGAACATAAAAATTTTACTGGTTCTTCAAGAAACAAAGAAACGTACAAAACCTGTTCAAATGCCTGTGTTTTCAATCATCACTTTTTTGGCCCCACATGCATTAAAATATTGTTTAAAAAAAAGAGGTTTAAACAACACACAGTTGGACACCAGGGGCAACAGAAAATATTTTAGTTCGACAGGCAAATCATCCCAATGGGCTAATTCTAACCCGTGCCCCAGGACACCCATAAGGGTATGCCAGGGGGAGACTTGGGCTTACCGTCCCTTGAAATTTTTCTTTGCCGGGATATAAGGTTTAAGACAGGTTGGGAGTTGACTCTGAAGTTGGCAGGGATAGTTTCTGCAGAGCCGCGGCTTAAACCCCAAACACCTTTGGTCGAAAATTTCTTTCTCCATGACGGCGCCCCTTTAAAGCCCTTTTTTCATCTCCTTAAAGATGGAAAGGAAACTGGTAAAACTATATCACTAATGATAAGGTAAAAATTTAAAAATATAATAATAATTTATTGCCTACGAAAAAGACCGTGTTACAAAAAATCCCCCAACACAACTTGACTTTTAAAGGCTTCTAATGGGATTTAAAAGGAAAAGTAACCAAAAAAAATGAAAGTGTTTTAAATGAATGACAATTTTAAAAACTGTTGCCCTGTACATACATTTATAGGTAAAAACCCTGGGGGCAGCCATTCAAACCACAGGAAAACAATAAAAAGTTAACGAAAAGTATACAATTAGTTAAATAAACAAGCGCTGTGAGCCATGGGGGGGGAGCCATTCAAGCACAGGATACACAGTAAGATAAAGATAAATTCTGATAATCCTTTTTTATACTACAGAGCTTATCTGTTATTGCTGTTATCCTGTGCCTTTTTCCTTTTTATTGAAAGAGGTACACCGCAGTTTTTTTTATATAAACTATAGTAGTACTTATCTTTTATCATGTGTATCCTTGCTTGAATGGCTTCCCCATGGCACCAGCAGCTTGGTTATATAAATATAGTATATTATCTTTATCTACGGTGTATCCTGTGCTTGAATGGCTGCCCCCATGGCTACACAGCAGCTTGGTTATATAAACTATGTAGTACTTTCTGTTATTCCCGTGTATCCTGTTGAATGGCTTTCCCCCATGGCTAACAGCAGCTTGGTTATATAAACTAAAGTATGTTTCAAAACAAAGCACCAGTTTTTACCAGTGCAAGGGCACAGTACATTACATGTCATTTCCTTTAAAACAATTTTTTTCTAGTGTAACTGTTCCTTTTGACCGATTCCAGTTCTTACGATGAATATAATGAGTGGAGAGAGTGCAAGACATGCCTAATAAACTGGTTAGATGGATGGAACATTATGAGGGGAGTTTCACAGTTGGGGTTATTTTCACTGGAAAAAAGAACTTGCAAGGGGACTGATTCACTTTACAATAAATTAGAGGAATTATAGAAAATAGCAGGGACCTTTTTACCCATAAAGGATCACTGCACCAGAGGGCACCCTCAGACTAGAGAAAAAGAAGCAGAGTAGGTGGTACTTTCACAGTCAGGAAGCGAGGTTTTTTTCACTATGATTTTTTTTTAAAAAAAGTACTGTTCACAATGTTTTGTTAATCTAAGTTTTTTCACTTAAATATGGTTCATTGTATTAATTATGCCAAACTATGGGTTTTTAAAACTAATTGTGAGTGCTCGCATGTCTTTAGGAAGGGGCACCCCCGAAACGTTAAATCATTGACTAAATAAACGTCAGGGTTAACCCCGCTACACTAGCCTTTTTGTTTGGCAAATTTTGTGTTGCCTGTATAAAAGTCCCCTTCCTTTTTCAACCTGTAGCCTATAGAAAAATCCCGCATCCTTGTCAGACCTGTCTATGGTACAAACCACCCCCTTGTCAGACCTGTCCTCTAGTAAAATCCCAGCATCCCCTTGTAAGACTGTAGCCTGTAGTACAAATCCCGCATCCCTTGTTAGACCCGCAGCTGTAGTAAAATCCCCCGCATCCCTGTCAGACCTGAGCTATAGTACAAATCCCAGAATCCTTGTCAGACCGCAGCCTGAGTACAAACCCAGCATCCCTTGTAGACCTGCAGCCTATAGTACAAACCCCGCATCCTTTGTCAACCTGCAGGCTATAGTACAAATCCAGAATCCCTTGTCAGACCTGCAGCCGTAGTACAAATCCCAGCTCCTTGTCAGAACCTTAGCCTATAGTAAAACCCAGCATCCCCTTTTAGACCTGCAGCTGTGGTCTAATAATGTTTTGACCTACAAATCCCCCGATCCCTTTCAGACCTGTAGCCTATGGTAAGAAATCCAGCATCCCTTGTCAGACTGTAGCCTATAGACAAATCCAGCATACTTTCAGACCTGTAGCCTATAGTACAAACCCAGATCCTTGTAACTGTAGCCTATGGTGAAATCCCAGCATCCCTTGTCAGCCTGTAGCCCCATAGTACAATCAGCATCCTTTCAAACCTGAGCTGTGTCTACTAATGTTATGACCTACAAATCCAGCATCTTGTAGACGTAGCTATGGTAGAAATCCAGCATCCCCCTTTTCAGACCTGTAGCCTATGTACAAACCCAGCATCCCTTGTCAGACCTTAGCCTGTTAGGACAAATCCCCACATCCCTTGTCAGAAACCGCAGCCTATAGTAAAATCCCAGCATCCCTTTCAGACTGTACCTGCAGTAAAAATCCCAGATCCCTTGTCAGACTGTAGTCTTCTTACTGTTACTGAACCTACAAATCCCAGTATCCCCTGTAGACCTGTAGTATAGAACAAATCCCAGATCCCTTGCCAGACCTTAGTCTATAGTAAAAATCCCCGCATCCCTTGTCATCCTGTAGCCTATAGTAAAAACCCCCCATCCCTTTAAACTGTAGCCGTAGTACAAATCCCCATCCCTTTTTTAGACCTGCAGCCTGTGGTCTTTAGTGCTACTGATTACAAATCCCAGCACCCCCTCAGACCTGTAGATTATATACAAATCCCGAATCCTTGAGACCTGTAGCCTATGACAAATCCCCCCATCCTTGAAGCTTTTTGCCATAGAAAATCCCAGCATCCCCTTTCAGAATGTAGCCTGTATAAAATCCCGCATCCCGTCAGACCTGCAGCCTGTGGTCTTTTGCTGCTACTGATTACAAATCCAGCAATCCTTTAAACTTGTAGCCCCAAAACAAAACCAGCATCCCTTGTCCCTTTTCCCATAGTACAAACCCAGATCCCTTTTTAAAACTTGTAGCCTAAGTACAAATCCCCCCATCCCCCCCCCGACCCCTAGCTGTATAAAAACCCGCTTTTCCTTGTAAACCTGTAGCCCCTAGTAAAATCAAGGGGTCCCTCCCGGGGCGTAGCCTGTACTAAAAATCCAGCATCCCCCTTTCAGACCCCCACCTATAGTAAAATCCCGCATCCTTTGTCAGACCTGCAGCTTGTGGTTTTCTAATGTTACCCGAAGGGGGATCCCAGCATCCCCTTTGGCAAATTTTGTCAGAGTGGGGCATTTGGGATAACCGGGGGGATAAAGGGAAATAATGCAGAAATGAAAAGGGAAAAGATATTTGAGTGGACATGGGTGTGCTGGAAAAATTTAGCCGGCTTTTTGATATTCCAAAAAAAATTATTATGGGAGGAAGGGGAAACAGGCAGACTACAGAAACTCAGGATAAATACACAAAGTAAAACCCGGCATTTGGGCCCCAGCTAATGACAGTTAAATAAGGATTTCTATTTTTTTCCGGATCAGGGTGAGTGGATCACAGCACCACGGGGGGACAAAATTTATGGGAATAAATGAATTAATTATATAAATGAAAAAAAATCACTTAAAAATTAGTCACTAGGTGGCGCCGGGATATTAGCCTTTTGGTTTTGTCTTTTTTTAAAGATTATAGGAGGTTGGGGTTGGGGGAAGGAAAGGGATGCAGGGAGACAACACCTGTCAGGCTAAATACAGAAAGAATAAAATAAAGTTGGGATTCCAAAATTTCTTTATTTTTAAAAAAATGCAAGTTAAGAAATAATAAAAAAATCAGAAATGCAGTTAAGAAAAATAAAATGTCAGAAATCTCCTATGTTAAATATAACAGGGGTCACTATGGCAACATCTGAGTGACGGCCACTTGCTGTTCAGGTTTCTCCTCTAATGCTATTAATTTATATTTCTCTCTATATTTTTTCACTTTGTATATAACATTTACTTCTTAAAAAAAAAAAAAAAAAAAAAAAAAAAAAAAAAAAAAAAAAAAAAAAAAAAAAAAAAAAAAAAAAAAAAAAAAAAAAAAAAAAAAAAAAAAAAAAAAAAAAAAAAAAAAAAAAAAAAAAAAAAAAAAAAAAAAAAAAAAAAAAAAAAAAAAAAAAAAAAAAAAAAAAAAAAAAAAAAAAAATCCCTTGTCAGACCTGTAGCCTGTAGTACAAATCCCCGCATCCCTTGTCAGACCTGTAGCCTATAGTACAAATCCCAGCATCCCTTGTCAGACCAGCAGCTTGTGGTCTTCTAACTGTTGAACTACACATCCCAGCATCCTTGTCAGACCTGTAGCCCCATAGTACAAATCCCAGCATCCCTTGTCAGACCTGTAGCCTATAGTACAAATCTCAGCATCTCTTGTCAGACCTGTAGCCTATAGTACAAAAACCCCGGGATCCCTTGTCAGACCCGCAGCCTGTAATACAAATCCCAGCATCCCTTGTCAGACCTGTAGCCTGTAGTACAAATCCAGCATCCCTTGTCAGACCTGTAGCCTTAGTACAAATCCCAGCATCCCTTGTCAGACCTGTAGCCTGTAGTACAAATCCCAGCATCCCTTGTCAGACCAGCAGCTTTTGGTCTTCTAACTGTTATGAACTACACATCCATCATTCCTTGTCAGACTTGCAGCCTTCTAGCTCTTAAGAACTACAAATCCTGCATCCCTTGTCAGAACAGCAGCTTGTGGTCTTCTAACTGTTACTGAACTACACATCCCAGCATTCCTTGTCAGACCTGCAGCCTGTAATACAAATCCCAGCATCCCTTGTCAGACCTGTAGCCTATAGTACAAATCCCAGCATCCCTTGTCAGACCTGTAGCCTGTAGTACAAATCCCAGCATCCCTTGTCAGACCTGTAGCCTGTAGTACAAAATCCCAGCATCCCTTGTCAGACCTGTAGCCTGTAGTACAAATCCCCCGCATCCCTTTCAGACCAGCAGCTTGTGGTCTTCTAACTGTTACTGAACTACACATCCCCGCATTCCTTGTCAGACCTGCAGCCTGTAGTACAAATCCCAGCATCCCTAGTCAGTCCTGTAGTCTTCTAACTGTTACTGACCTACAAATCCCAGCATCCCCCTTTTCAGACCTGTAGCCTATGGTACAAATCCCAGCATCCCTTTCAGACCTGTAGCCTATATAAAAATCCCAGCATCCCTTGTAAGACCTGCAGATTATAGTGGGAAATCCCCCCATCCCTTGTCAGACCTGCAGCCTGTGGTCTTCTAACTGTTGCTGACCTACAAATCCCAGCATCCCTTGTAAACCTGTAGCCTGTTTGTACAAATCCCAGCATCCCTTGTCAGACCTGTAGTCTATAGTAAAAATCCCCGCATCCCTTGTAGACCTTAGCCTGTAGTACAAATCCTGCATCCCTTGTAAGATCTGTAAATCTGTAGTACCCAAAACCCAGCATCCCTTGTCAGACCCGTAGGGCTTCTTACTGTTACTGACCTACAAATTGCAGCCAATCACTATCAGGATATAAACATATAACGTGATTGGCCTGTAAACTTACTTATTTTTTGGGATCAGAGTGAGTGGAGCAGTGATTAAAACGGGGGCATTAAGGGAAATAATGGCAGAAATGAAGGAAATGACTATTTGAGTGTGACACCCGGCTAGTGCCCGGGATATTAGCCTGGCTTTTGTGTATATTTTTAATAGAAAAAAATCATTATGGGAGGGAAAGGGGAAACAGGGAGACTACAGACAACTCAGGATAAATACACAGAAGTACATCCTGGCATTTGGCCGCACGACTAACTGACAGTTAATAACGGATTTCTCACTTTCATTCCTGGGAATCAGAGGTGAGTGGATGCACAGCACACACTGGGGGACAATTTATGGGAATAAATCAATTATAATGATATAAATGAAGAAAATCACTACTAAAATTTAGTCACTAGGTGGCGCCTGGGAAAATTAGCCTTGGTTTGTCATTTTTTATAGATTATAGGAGAGTTGGGGTTGGGGAAGGAACAGGGATGCAGGGGAACTACACACCTGTCAGGCTAAATACAGAAAGAAAAAAATAAAGTTTGGGGTTCCAATTGCTTTATATTTAAAATAAATGCAAGTTAAGAAATAATAAAAAGTCAGAAATGCAAGTTAGAAATAATAAAATGTCAGAAATCTCCTATGTTAATATATAACAGGGGTCACTATGGCAACATCTGGAGTGACGGCCACTTGCTGTTCAGGTTTCTCCTCTAATGCTATTAATCTTCATATTTCTCTCTATATCTCACTTTGTATATAACATTTACTTCTTAAAAAAGCTTTAAGGGAAAGTTAAGAAATGATTAAGGGGAAAAGTCTGAAACCTCCCATGTTCCCATATAACAGGGGTCACCCAGTGTTTGGAGTGACAGTTGACAGTTGGCCACTTGCTGTTCAGGTTTCTCCTCTAATTCTAATAATATTTATATTTCTCTGTATCTCACTTTGTATATAACATTTACTTCTGAAAAAGCTTTTCAGTAATAGTTAAGCAATTATTTAGGTGAAAAGTCTGAAATCCCCCATGTTCCCATATAACAGGGGTCACCCAGTGTTTGGAGTGACAGTTGACAGTTGGCCACTTGGTATTTCTCCTCCAATACTATTAATTTCCATATTTCTTGTTGCATCTTACTTTGTATATAAAACTGACTTCTTAAAAAGCTTTAAAGGAAAAAGTTTTGGAGCTGCAAATCCCAGTCACTGTTACTCATGTCCTGAATGTCCCAGCATCCCTTGTCACACCTGCAGCCTGTAGTCTTCTAGCTGTTACTGACCTACAAATCCCATCATCCATTGTCAGACCTGTAGCTTATCGTACAAATCCCAGCATCCCTTGTCAGACCTGTAGCCTATAGTACAAATCCCAGCATCCCTTGTCAGACCTGTAGCCTATAGTACAAATCCCAGCATCCCTTGTCAGACCTGTAGCCTGTAGTAAAACTCCCAGCATCCCTTGTCAGACCTTTAGCCTATAGTACAAATCCCAGCATCCCTTGTCAGACCTGTAGCCTATAGTACAAATCCCAGCATCCCTTGCCAGACCAGCAGCTTGTGGTTTTCTAACTGTTACTGAACTACAAATCCCAGCATCCCTTGTCAGACCTGTATCCTATAGTACAAATCCCAGCATCCCTTGTCAGACCTGTAGCCTGTAGTAAAACTCCCAGCATCCCTTGTCAGACCTTTAGCCTATAGTACAAATCCCAGCATCCCTTGTCAGACCTGTAGCCTATAGTACAAATCCCAGCATCCCTTGCCAGACCAGCAGCTTGTGGTTTTCTAACTGTTACTGAACTACAAATCCCAGCATCCCTTGTCAGACCTGTAGCCTTTATTAAAACTCCCAGCATCCCTTGTCAGACCTGTAGCCTATAGTACAAATCCCAGCATCCCTTTTAAGACTTGTAGCCTATAGTACAAATCCCAGCATCCCTTGTAAGACCTGTAGCCTGTAGTACAAATCCCAGCATCCCTTGTCAGACCAACAGCTTGTGGTCTTCTAACTGTTACTGAACTACAAATCCCAGCATCCCTTGTCAGACCTGTAGCCTGTAGTACAAATCCCAGCATCCCTTGTCAGACCAGCAGCTTGTGGTCTTCTAACTGTTACTGAACTAGAAATCCTAGCATCCCTTATCAAACCTGCAGCCTGTAGTCTTATTGCACTTAATAAACTACAAATCCCAGCATCCCTTGTCAGACCTGTAGCCTGTAGTAAAACTCCCAGCATCCCTTGTCAGACCTGTGGCCTATAGTACAAATCCCAGCATCCCTTGTCAGACCTGTAGCCTGTAGTAAAACTCCCAGCATCCCTTGTCAGACCTGTAGCCTATAGTACAAATCCCAGCATCCCTTGTCAGACCTTTAGCCTATAGTACAAATCCCAGCATCCCTTGTCAGACCAGCAGCTTGTGGTCTTCTAACTGTTACTGACCTACAAATCCCAGCATCCCTTGTCAGACCAGCAGCTTGTGGTCTTCTAACTGTTACTGAACTACACATCCCAGCTTTCCTTGTCAGACTTGCAGCCTTCTAGTTCTTGATGAACTACAAATCCCAGCATCCCTTGTCAGACCTGTAGCCTGTAGTACAAATCCCAGCATCCCTTGTCAGACCTGCAGCCTGTGGTCTTCTAACTGTTACTGAACTACAAATCCCAGCATCCCTTGCCAGACCTGTAGCCTATAGTAAAAATCCCAGCATCCCTTGTCAGACCTGTAGCCTGTAGTACAAATCCCAGCATCCCTTGTCAGACCTGCAGCCTGTGGTCTTCTAACTGTTACTGAAAAGCAAATCCCAGCATCCCTTGTCAGACCTGCAGCCTATAGTACAAATCCCAGCATCCCTTGTCAGACCTGTAGCCTGTAGTACAAATCCCAGCATCCCTTGTCAGACCAGCAGCTTGTGGTCTTCTAACTGTTACTGAACTACAACTCCAAGCATCCCTTATCAGACCTGCAGCCTGTAGTCTTATTGCACTTAATAAACTACAAATCCCAGCATTCCCTTGGTCAGACCTGTAGCCTATAGTACAAATCCCAGCATCCCTTGTCAGACCTGTAACCTATAGTACAAATCCCAGCATCCCTTGTCAGACCATTAGCCTATAGTACAAATCCCAGCATCCCTTGTCAGACCTTTAGCCAATAGTACTAATCCCAGAATCCCTTGTCAGACCTTTAGCCTATAGTACAAATCCCAGCATCCCTTGCCAGACCAGCAGCTTGTGGTCTTCTGTTACTGAACTACAAATCCCAGCGTCTCTTGTCTGACTTGCAGCCTGTGATCTTTTAGCTGTTACTGACCTACAAATCCCAGCATCCCTTATCAGACCTGCACCCTGTAGTCTTCGAGCTCTTCATGAACTATAAATCTCAGCATTCCTTTCCAGACCAGCAGCTTGTGGTCTTCTGTTACTGAATTTCAAATCCCAGCATCTCTTGTCAGACCTGTAGCCTATGGTACAAATCCCAGCATCCCTTGTCAGACCTGTAGCCTATGGTACAAATCCCAGCATCCCTTGTCAGACCTGTAGCCTATAGTACAAATCCCAGCATCCCTTGTCAGACCTGCAGCTTGTGGTTTTCTAACTGTTACTGAACTACAAATCCCAGCATCTCTTGACCGACTTGCAGCCTGTGATCTTTTAGCTGTTACTGACCTACAAATCCCAGCATCCCTTATCAAACCTGCACCCTGTAGTCTTCGAGCTCTTAATGAACTATAAATCCCAGCATCCCTTTCCAGACCAGCAGCTTGTGGTCTTCTAACTGTTACTGAACTTCAAATCCCAGCATCCCTTGTCAGACCTGTAGCCTATAGAACTAATCCTAGCATCCCTTATCAGACCTGTTGCCTGTAGTAAAAACCCCAGCATCCCTTGTCAGACCTGCAGCCTATAGTACAAATCCCAGAATCCCTTGTCAGACCTTTAGCCTATAGTACAAATCCCAGCATCCCTTGCCAGACCTGTAGCTTGTAGTACAAATCCCAGAATCCCTTGTCAGACCTTTAGCCTATAGTACAAATCCCAGAATCCCTTGTCAGACCTGTAGCCTATTGTACAAATCCCAGCATCTCTTGTAAGACCTTTAGCCTGTAGTACAAATCCCAGCATCCCTTGCCAGACCAGCAGCTTGTGGTCTTCTAACTGTTACTGAACTTCAAATCCCAGCATCCCTTTTCAGACCTGTAGCCTGTAGCAAAACTCCCAGCATCCCTTGTCAGACCTGTAGCCTATAGTAAAAATCCCAGCATCCCTTGTCAGACCTGTAGCCTATAGTACAAATCCCAGCATCCCTTGTCAGACCTGTAGCCTGTAGTACAAATCCCAGCATCCCTTGTCAGACCTGTAGCCTATAGTAAAAATCTCAGCATCCCTTGTCAGACATGTAGCCTATAGTAGAAATCCCAGCATCCCTTGTCAGACCTGTAGCTTATAGTACAAATCCCAGCATCCCTTGTCAGACCTGCAGCCTATAGTACAAATCCCAGAATCCCTTGTCAGACCTGTAGCCTATAGTACAAATCCCAGCATCCCTTGTCAGACCTGCAGCCTATAGTACAAATCCCAGAATCCCTTGTCAGACCTGTAGCCTATAGTACAAATCCCAGGATCCTTTGTCAGAACTTCAGCCTATAGTACAAATCCCAGCATCCCTTGTCAGACCTGTAGCCTGTAGTACAAATCCCAGCATCCCTTGTCAGACCAGCAGCTTGTGGACTTCTAACTGTTACTGAACTACAAATCCAAGCATCCCTTATCAGACCTGCAGCCTGTAGTCTTATTGCACTTAATAAACTACAAATCCCAGCATCCCCTTGGTCAGACCTGTAGCCTATAGTACAAATCCCAGCATCCCTTGTCAGACCTTTAGCCAATAGTACTGATCCAAGAATCCCTTGTCAGACCTTTAGCCTATAGTACAAATCCCAGCATCCCTTGTCAGACCTTTAGCCTATAGTACAAATCCCAGCATCCCTTGTCAGACCATTAGCCTATAGTACAAATCCCAGCATCCCTTGTCAGACCTTTAGCCAATAGTACTAATCCCAGAATCCCTTGTCAGACCTTTAGCCTATAGTACAAATCCCAGCATCCCTTGCCAGACCAGCAGCTTGTGGTCTTCTGTTACTGAACTACAAATCCCAGCGTCTCTTGTCTGACTTGCAGCCTGTGATCTTTTAGCTGTTACTGACCTACAAATCCCAGCATCCCTTATCAGACCTGCACCCTGTAGTCTTCGAGCTCTTCATGAACTATAAATCTCAGCATTCCTTTCCAGACCAGCAGCTTGTGGTCTTCTGTTACTGAATTTCAAATCCCAGCATCTCTTGTCAGACCTGTAGCCTATAGTACAAATCCCAGCATCTCTTGTCAGACCTGTAGCCTATGGTACAAATCCCAGCATCCCTTGTCAGACCTGTAGCCTATGGTACAAATCCCAGCATCCCTTGTCAGACCTGTAGCCTATAGTACAAATCCCAGCATCCCTTGTCAGACCTGCAGCTTGTGGTTTTCTAACTGTTACTGAACTACAAATCCCAGCATCTCTTGACCGACTTGCAGCCTGTGATCTTTTAGCTGTTACTGACCTACAAATCCCAGCATCCCTTATCAAACCTGCACCCTGTAGTCTTCGAGCTCTTAATGAACTATAAATCCCAGCATCCCTTTCCAGACCAGCAGCTTGTAGTCTTCTAACTGTTACTGAACTTCAAATCCCAGCATCCCTTGTCAGACCTGTAGCCTATAGTACTAATCCCAGCATCCCTTATCAGACCTGTTGCCTCTAGTAAAAACCCCAGCATCCCTTGTCAGACCTGCAGCCTGTGGTCTTCTAACTGTTACTGACCTACAAATCCCAGCATCCCTTGTCAGACCTGCAGCCTATAGTACAAATCCCAGAATCCCTTGTCAGACCTTTAGCCTATAGTACAAATCCCAGCATCCCTTGTCAGACCTTTAGCCTGTAGTACAAATCCCAGCATCCCTTGTCAGACTTGCAGCCTATAGTACAAATCCCAGCATCCCTTGCCAGACCAGCAGCTTGTGGTTTTCTAACTGTTACTGAACTACAAATCCCAGCATCTCTTGACCGACTTGCAGCCTGTGATCTTTTAGCTGTTACTGACCTACAAATCCCAGCATCCCTTATCAAACCTGCACCCTGTAGTCTTCGAGCTCTTAATGAACTATAAATCCCAGCATCCCTTTCCAGACCAGCAGCTTGTGGTCTTCTAACTGTTACTGAACTTCAAATCCCAGCATCCCTTGTCAGACCTGTAGCAAAACTCCCAGCATCCCTTGTCAGACCTGTAGCCTATAGTACAAATCCCAGCATCCCTTGTCAGACCTGTAGCCTATAGTAAAAATCCCAGCATCCCTTGTCAGACCTGTAGCCTATAGTACAAATCCCAGCATCCCTTGTCAGACCTGCAGCCTATAGTACAAATCCCAGAATCCCTTGTCAGACCTGTAGCCTGTAGTACAAATCCCAGCATCCCTTGTCAGATCTGCTGCCTGTACTAGTCCTTTTTCTGTGATATCATGATGTTGAGAGTCTGTATTTCAGTAGGGACTGGGCTTCATATTATAATAGAGGTAAGAATTGATGGTGCCAATACAGGGAAATGCTGCAACTTGTGAATCCTGATATGTATAGCAGAGAGGGCTGGTGCATGTGAGCTGACAATCTCTTCTTTCTTTCTATGTCTCCACACAGTGAAATTTCCAAGCGACGAAGCGTTTTTATAGCGTTTTCGAAGCGATTTTCCGAGCGATTTTCCAAGCGATTTAGCAGTGATTGTTATATAGAGATATTCAGCAAAATTCCATCTGATTTTTGGCGTTTGGAAAAACCATCTTCCTTTGACGTCAGCTGATATCGTCTTTTTAACCCAACAGCTCTTTTAAGAGCTAAAAAACTTGGGCGCAATGCTATTCTGCGCCCCCTGGAGGAAGGTAAGGCAACTGCTACTGTTTTATCTGAATTTAGGGTTTTGCTGTATAGAGAACAGATAAAGTATAGAATGTAATTGAATTTTTCTCTTCTCCTTCAGCCACAGGCGGAATCCAGATCCCTCTCCGAGATTTATAAGGTGAGTAGAAAGGAGGGTAAAACACTCGCTGCTACTGCCGGAAGTGAGACATGTTTTGTACCCTGGGGAATATTATGTTATCAATAAAATCCTTCTTTTTTCTTTTCCAGCCTCCTGATGGTCGGCTGACCAAGGATGTGCTTCTTGGAGAAGGCGGCACCGGAGAAGTCTACAAGGTAAGAGACCAACCAATTAGAGTAGGGGAACTGAACAAGATTGTGATCACTAGACACAATCACACAATGATTTAGGCAGACATATCAAGCTTCTGGTTTGGGGGCTGCATTAGACCCTCTCTTTCCTACTTGTATATAAGTCAACCTTTCTGTCTGTATTACAGGGACGACACCATCGAAGAGGCGTGGTAGCGGTGAAGATCGCCAACATCAGCCGAGTACTGTATCTTTATAATTCCAATCTCTATATATCAATCCTATTTGTGTAGTTGCCTATGTGACCTAAAGGGATTTCTATTATTCCACTCCAGGATGAAGAGTCAGTCATGAGGGAGCTGAAGTTTCTCCAGCAGTTCGGAGGCCACAAGAACATCGCCTCTTACTATGGAGCTTACTACAGGGCTCCACTCACAGAGTGCTCATCGGAGCACTTGGAAGTAAGAAATGATTTACTGTATCGTGTTCTTTCCTCTCAATCTCCACTGGAAGTGATAGAATACATGACCTTAAATAATTTCTATATATTGCAGATTGTTCTCGAGTACTGTGGTGGCGGCTCTCTCCACACCCTCATCAGCAGGACCAATGGCCAATCCCTGAAGGAGACCTGGATTGGCTATGTCTGCAAGGAGGTTTTAAAGGTAAGGCCAGATTTACCCCTTAATGCCTCTTCTTTAATTGCATAAATTATATATACAATCTCTTTGTTGGTAATGTTTAGTCTCATATCTGTTAAAGTCTTATAACCTACTTCTCAATCTCCCCAGGGGCTGCACCACATCCACAAGAACCGGGCCGTTCATAGAGACATCAAGAGCCTGAACATCATGCTCACAGAGACGGCCAAAGTGAAGACCAGTGAGTAAAACTTACAGTTATAAGAGTAATGGCTGGTGGGGAGCTAACGTGAATATGGAGTCAGGGGCTTTCATAATTCAGGTTTCTATATTATTGTGGTTAAGCAAGTTATTTTCCATTAATCGTTTCTATTTGTCATTTCAGTCGACTTTGGAAACAGCTGGGACCTGGATCCGCAGACTGGATTGTGCCACGAAGCAGACGGGACTGCACATTGGATGGCACCCGAGGCCATAAGGCAGAAGGGCCAGCGCCTGGCGTACGACACCAAAGTATGTTGTACTTATAATACTTGTAACAACACCGAGCATTTACTTATCAGTCTTAATGGGACATAGACGCAGTCATTTTCTCATAGAGAGAAAGGAGTTTTCCTGAAACGTTGGGTTTCTTAACTGTTTGCACAATGTGTCTGCTTTAATATATTTGCTCATTTGCAATGTGACGCTGGTGTTCTGTAACTGCTATTGTTTGTAATGGAGATGTATTACTGTATACACGTTTATATATAATAAAGCATTTTTACACTTTTATATTGTGTTCATTTACGAGGCAGTGCATTGGGCTATTTTAGAAGTTGTATTCTGTTCTGTTCTGGCCATAATTGAGCTAAGGAGAATGGCGTGTACCTTTGCACCCATGATAATATATGTATATGTTTCTAAAAGAGAGTTGTATAAGTGTAGCCTTTTTACTTAGATTTTATTAAACACCCACTAACCCAATTCTCTCCTTCTAATGCTCTTTGGTGTGTCTTTTGCAGTGTGACATCTGGTCGCTGGGCATAACCGCCATCGAAATGGCCGAGGGAAAACCACGTAAGTGAATCACAACAATTGTGGCTACTTTATTTTATACATTGAGCAGCAGAGGTTCTATATCAGAATGGGAGGAATTTGGGGTGATTTGCAATTTCCAGCAAAAAAAGAATGTTTTCTGTAGATTAAATAAATAATTTCTAGACATGTTGGATGGGCCTGATATATATGTTTTTCACTTTTAGCATACGCAGATGAATACCCGGTGGAGCACCTGATTAGAGAAGCCCAACCACCGAGGCTTCAATCAAACAACTGGTGAGTCGGTCCCAGCTCGTGTCACTGTACATTGTACCTGCGCTTGCAGACATGGAACTCCCCACATTTTCTTATTAACACTTGTTATACTCCTATATCCACTTCCACAGTCTGCCCTCACCATGCCCCTTGTCTGTACAAATTTGGGATAATGGGGAGATTTCAGTCTCAGCTCAGGGGGATGTGTATTTTGTTTAAATAAATATAAATAGAGGGTTTTCTACTGCAGATTTTAAATGTGGCCCATGAGATGCAGGCAGGGATATGTGTGTTTTCAGGGAAATATAGATGAATGCAGAGTGGATATGATCTATTTTATGTATATAATCAGTGTCTATGTCTCAGGGGCATAACAGTATAACTATGGGCCCCACTACTGTGAGATTACAGGCCATGTGCACTATGGTGCAGTCAGGAGAGGGTGTGGGAAAATCACAGAACCTTACCTTGTCCCTCATAGCCTTATAGACATCTAGATTTGCCACTGAAATCCTTTGTTATACCCTTGTTGACCAGTTTGGGATAGTGGTGGGGAATCTTGAGTTTGGGAACACTTGTATGGATGTATATATAACTTTATTTGTAAAGCGCTGTTTAGGAGCTGCATGGCTGTACAGTGCATAAAAGTACAATATATATAAAAGTATCCATGGGGGAGACAAATCACATAATAAATATATACAGAATCATAGGACAAAGAGCTTAAATGTGGTAAGAGACATAGGGGTAAATTTATCAAAGAGTGAAGTTCCGCCACTAGAGTGAAATTCCGCAGCTCTCCATTCATTTCTATGGGATTTTGAAAGGCGTATTTATCATGGGTGAAAGTGAAATTTCACCCTTTGATAAATACGCCTTTAAAAACCCCATAGAAATGAATGGGAAGTGGCGGAATTTCACTCTAGTGGCGGAACTTCACTATTAACTCCACTCTTTGATAAATATACCCCATAGTGGGAAGGAGGTCCCTACCCTGTAGAGCTTACAGTCTAAGTGGATGGGACTGGGAGGCTAACATACAGGTACAAATTGGAGATGAAAAAGTGCACAAGGTAAGGCATAGTCAGTAGGGACAAAACTTTGGGAGAAGATTTCTATAATGTGTAATGCTGTAATACTATGGGTCTCACTTCTCCCTAAAGAGATCAAATCAAAATAGATAGATAAATAGAATGATAAATAGATGATAGATTGAGGGATAGATAGACAGATAGACAGAA
Source organism: Xenopus laevis (assembly GCF_017654675.1). Lineage (NCBI taxonomy): Eukaryota > Metazoa > Chordata > Amphibia > Anura > Pipidae > Xenopus > Xenopus laevis. The sequence goes on from NC_054378.1 coordinate 13,207,929, forward strand.
AGATAGTTGGGTAGATAGATGGATGGATGGATGGATAGATAGATAGATGGAGGGATAGATAGATAGATATACTGCAAAGTATATGTATATTCTGGCGTATAGCTAATGGTTACTGGGTAAAAGCTTCAGGAATCTGGAAATAATGATCTGGGGAATTTTTTTGCTAGCTAAAGCTAAAATCTCTTTTTTTCCAGGTCACAACATTTCGTGTCCTTCTTGGAGTCATGTCTGAAGAAGGATCCTTCGGAGAGAGGGAGTGCTGAAGAACTCCTGCAGCACCCATTTGTCACCCAACTGCCGCCTAAGAAGATCATCAGGGCTGAGATTGAAAAACATCTCCGGATTCTGCAGAACCGGCCGGCCAAGAAAGGTGAGGGAATCCATTATATTTGATACGACTGCACCATCACACAGTGTAACTCAACAGCTGCAAGAGTTGTTTTTATCATAATGACACTGGGAATGATAAACATGTTTTAAGGGGTACTATAGCTTAATATTATATTTTAGTATAATGGTCACAATGGCGTTCTAAGACAATTTGCATTTGGTCTTCAGTCTTTATTTTTTTGTTTATGAATCATTTACAAGCTGTAATTAGTATTCATAAATCACAAATATGATTTTTCCCTATACAGGACTGAAGGAAAGAGCTCTCTGGACCCTGCGGCTCGCTTATGACTTCTGCACACGGACATCGGCAGAACAAGAAGCAGCTCTGCAAATGGCCCTGGAGGGCTTCTCCTGTTAGTGATCTTGTGGCCAATTACATCAACAGCCCAGAATGAGATTCCTAAATCACAGCAGAGGAAAAAGAAACATCCACAGGGTAAAGGTCCCATTTCCATTCAGTATCCAGCGGCGGATTTGTTTGCCGGCCGCCCCTAGGCCGCGAGGTCCGACCAGGCGGCCGCGCAGTCCTAGCGCCCGCCTACACTTCCCCTTCCCAGCGCGCCGGCGAAAAAGCGCCGGCGCAGCTGGTGTAATTGAATGGGGACAAACATGTCCCTATAATGCAGCTGGGCGGAATGCTGCCCCTATTTTTTGCCGCCCTAGGCCCGGGCCTATGTGGCCTCGCCACAAATCCGGGCCTGTCAGTATCCCTGTACAATGGTTCTCAGCAAATAGCAATTTGATCCCCTGCTGTCTGGTGGGTGTCTACTTGGTACGACCCGAATCCTCACTGTGCACAAGAGGTGGGTTTCGGCTAGAAGATGCTCAAGTACAAGTACATTTCTTGGTCACAATCCTCCCCAGGGCAGTAGGGGTTGAATCAAGGATTTCTGTGCTGATGGGCATTAACCTCACTCCAGCAACCGCACAATAACACAACAGGGTAGAATGTGATTGAGAAAATTCAGGCATTATTTACTATTTCCATGGTCAGTGCATTTATTTCTAAAAGGAGCATCAGCCTGGGAGAAAAACTCTAATGAATAAGGCTTGTGCATTAATGCCATGCCTCTGAATGAGAATTCATGATGATCTATTACTGACTGACATACTTTTTTCTCATACAGATCCAGTGGCGTCTGCAGCTCCACCAGCAACATCTCCTTTCAGGCTACTGCAGTTCAACCAGTGGGGACTTCAAGATTCCCGCAACTCCACCAGCAGGGACTTTATCTCCTTCTGTAGCTCCATATTTATATCTCTTTCAGACTACCACATCGCCACCAGCGGTGTCTTCAGTTTACACCACTCCCCCAGCAGTCTCACTTTCAAGGGCCACATCACCACCTCACTTTTCAACTGTAGTTCCATAGTTCCAACCATTTTCCTTTTTTTGCAGACTACTACAACTCCAACATCTTGCCTTAACCATCTACTTTTCACACATAGCCACCATAGCTCCAACATTCATATCCACCTCTACAGCTCCACTAGCAGCATTCACACCATAGCTCCACTATTAGGACCTTAGTTTTCATTAGTATCCAATTACCACTGCTCCACCCAAGGACTTTTCATTTAACTTTAGCTCCACCACCAGCCCTTATCCCATATTTTACCTCTACCCACAGGCTCTGTCCTTGTGCTAACACACCTCCACCAATATCTTCTTTTATTTACAGATCATCAAGCGTTTCTCCTCTTTAAAATATCTTTTAATCCTCACCCTTCTTCTTGTACCTCCATTTTTTCTTCCATTCCACCAATAACAAGACATTTAGTCACCACCACACACTAAAAATGATGCCCCCTGCCACCTACACAGAGGCTTCTCTTCTCTACTTTTCTCTTTTGCTTCCCCCCTGCAATCTCCTAACACCATTTCCTCAGTGGTTTCTCCTTTCTCCTTTTTCAAATTGTCTTTCTATCCTTTCCAGCCTTCCACTCAACAACCAGTCACATCTCCTCCTCTAAACCCTCACATAAACTCTTAGTACTGATACTGACATAAACTCTTAGTATAAGTTGATCCAGGGACTTATCCGATTGCCCTTTGGGAGTCAGGAAGGAATTTTTTCCCCCTCTGAGGCAAATTGGCTCCGGCATCAGATGGGGTTTTTCGCCTTCCTCTGGATCAACTACTAAATAGGAAGATCCCTTTTACAACTTGAACCTAATGGATGTGAGTCCTTCCCAACCTAAATTAGTATGAATTAATCTAAAATGGATAAATAAAACTATCACTTTATAAATAAATATGTTAATACACATTTCATTGGTGTTCTTGCATTTGTTATAGTTCTATAGCAGTGATCCCCAACCAGTAGCCCGTGAGCAACATGTTTCTCCCCAACCCCTTGGATGTTGCTCCCAGTGGCCTCAAAGCAGGAGCTTATTTTTGAATTCCAGGCTTGGAGGCAAGTTTTGGTTGTATAAAACCAGATGTACTGCCAAACAGAGCCTCCTGTAGGCTGCCAATCCAATACTAAACAGCTAATCACAGCCCTTTTTTGGCACCCGCATGGACTTTTTCATGCTTGTGTTGCTCTCCATCTCTTTTTACATTTAAATGTGGCTCACGAGTAAAAAAGGTTGGGGACCCCTGTTCTATAGTATTGCCAGGGAACATTACAGAGGAGGGAGACCTCTAGTGCAAGGGAAAAGGGTCACTGAAAAGTGAAGGTGGAATCAAGAGGCAGGGATGGGAGAAATTGGTGAAAGGAGATGCTAAGGATGAAGAAATATAAGAAGGGGATAAGCCATGTCTGGACCTAGTCCTACTGATCTGCACTGATGCCAGAGGTTTGGTCAATCAATCACATACAAATGATATATAGTTTATATAAACATATCACTGGGATTAGTACATTACGAGACTGGGTTCAGAAGGTGCTGACTTATTAATATGTTATTTTGGGCCTAGCAGGGACTTGGATATACATGTCACTGCCATTAGTATTCTTTGGGCCAAGGAAAAACAGACTCATTGGGTCTAGAAAGAGCTGACCCATAAACATGCCACTGTCATTAGAAGACATTTGTCCCATGATAAAGTTGCCTTTGGTATTATTTGGGCTGAGGAAGGGCAGGTCTGTGTGATGTTCCATTGGGCATCAGTCCATCCCCTGATTGGTCTACTGATAACAGGCGGGATATTATTGGCCACTGGAAATTCAAGGAGCCCTGGGCCAAAGTAAGACGTACATAATTTACTCTATATTTTGATTCAAAGTGAATATTTTACCATAGTAAACTGCTCCTCAGAGGTTCACTGCACATATCACTCCCTTTGGGAAAATGGGAAGAGGAGGGTCCGTCCAGAGTCACGAGGAAGGTTTGTTCTGCTGAAGTGGAGGGATGTAACTTTACCAATGACACGGCTGTTGGGCATGAGAGGCAGTACAGCAGCCCCCTGCCCTGATATTAATCCATGCAGTTTATGTTTAGTACTTGATTTACTTGCCCTTTAAAAGACAGAGTGGCGGGCAGTAGACAGAGCAAGGGTTACGTTAATGTACAGCCATATCAAGCTTCTAAATTCTGTTGGGCCCAGGCCTTTAACGAATCACATGTTGATCTTGCTGCCTCCCTGCTGGATGGTGTTGCCCCCATGCTTTAGAATGAAGTAGTAGAATACCCATGCCCACTGACATACATGAGCAGGGGAAATAGGAGACGCTGTTCGTGGGAGTAGGCGCCACCAACAGGTTTTCACAGTCCATTGCACTGATTTAGGCTGGATGCCAGCACAGTCCAGTCAGCTCAGAAGAGTCATTATACTGGGCTTGTGCTGTGCCAGGGACATTATCATACATGGGCCCTCAGAAGGTCCTGCCTGACCAATATCTAGGGTTGTCACCATTTTGGAAAAAAATCTGTCTGTACAGAAAGGGGAGGGACAATGAGGGGGTGGTTCGGGAGAAAATATGGTCGATAAGGGAGCAGGGGATTATAGGAAGAAGGGAAAGAAGCGGAGCTGGAGGCAGGGATTGGGGAGGGACAGGACAGGGGTGGTACATCAGGGAATTATACATTTATGAGCAAATACATTGCTGGTTAAATGTGTAACACTGGTCCCAGTCTCGGCTGCTATATCACTGGTTAGGCTGGTGATATGCCAACCCCATTCATCTCTGATTGAAACTCAGCCATATGTATCTGGGCAGGTTTGAAATGGACCCTTGACTGAAGTAGCCACTGATCAGCTCCCTGCTCTTGTACAGTCCATTGGCCAGACTAGTCCACCTCTCAAAGAATGAGCCGGGGAGCATATTTCGGGTATTTCAGATCTAAGCAGGAAAAAGAATCAAACAGCAAATCCAAACACAGTTTTATAGATCTATATATTCAGTAGGACGTGTGGCAGAGGGTTGGGATCTGATAATGGAACATTCCACAAATGGACACACATAGAAACATCATACAAAATAGTTGGTTTTTATTAATAAAAACTAATCACATTATTATGAATTCTATGCTCAATTATAAACACGGGGGCCTGGTTTCCATCTGTATATAACTGAGCAGCTTCTGCACTAAATTCTTGTAGTCGTCGGTGGCTTTCTTCAGCTTCTCAAAATATTCAACTTCCTCTGGAGTTTGCCCACATCCGTGTGCAGAATAAATACCTAGAAATGTTCTATTAGAGGCAGTTCATTGTGTCTGGTGCAAATGGATATGAGGGATGACTCTACAGGGGATCAGTGATTGAAACAACTGGGGGCCCCCCAACCCTGAATATCGCACAAAAATTAGTTTCGTACGACAATATCGTTGTGTATGGCCACCTTAAGGACAATGATTCAAGGAAATCCTTGGTGACTACTAGCGATGTGCAGGTCAGGCTTTTCCCGCACGCCACCCGCCCGAGCCCGAATTCCTCTTATAGACCCGCGGCAAAGATGACGCCACAAAAGGGACCGGTGAGAGGATCAACCTGGAAGTCGGAAACCGCATTTGGAAGGTCACGGGCGGGGAGAGGAGCCAGTAGAGCTCAAACTGCCCTGGAAAGCAGCGTGCGTGGTCGGCCGGAACTCACCCGACCCGCGGGTATCAGGCCGACCCACACATCACTAGAGACTGCGAATGACCAGATCCGTAACAGCAGGGGAACCAGAGACTGATTAAGCATATACAGTAGAACCCCCAGTTTAACATTTTTCAAGGGACCGTGGAGAGAAAAAAAAAGAAACTTAAAATAAGGGAAATGTGTTATGGACACGTAATTAGGAAGTACCACGGTCCCTTACTCCTGCCTCTCTGGACTGAGTCTTGTGCCCCGGTCCCTTAAACCTTCTTGCCGATTCCTGCAGAATGTGCAGCATGTCATACGTTTCAAAAGTCTAAACACTAAAAGTAAAAGGGTTTTTGCTTAAAAAACAATTAGAGTGATTGACAAGGGAGAAGGGTGATACATTTGGGAAAACAAAACTTAAAACTTAAAACCCGGGGAAATACTCCTATTGAAATGTATTAGAACATGAAGGGACCATGGAAAAACAACATAAAATCTGGGAAAACGTAAAATCGGGGTTCTACTGCAGTACCCCACCCTTCTCAGCACATGTGCACCTTTATACCCCAAGCAGGCTCGGGATAGTGGAAAGGCAACACAGGCCCAGTCCCAGAGAGGTGAAAACCCCTATTTTGAAATAATGAATACAATTTACCTGGACGGAGTTCTTATGCTTTGATTTAAGGAGACTGACAAGGAAAGTGGGAAGCAAGTCGGCCAGGAGGTGGTCTGACTCAGGCGGGACATGGGTGGAGTCGGGTGGGACATGGGCGGAGTCTGTGAGGACCGCGGGTGGGGCAGGAATAAGGCGGTAGGATGGGGAACGGAGCGTGCCTGGCACCTCTTTTTTGCGCACTCTAGTTACACCACTGCAAGGGGATTAATCATTCATTTTTGTAAATACACATGTGAAGCAGGGTTTGGGGCTAATTGGCACAACAGATTGGCCTAGGGCAGCTAACAAGATAAAGTCAGCCCTAAGGCCATTTCAAAGATGGCCGCCCAGCATGCTGCTCATTCCAAGGGATGATCCCACCCTATAGGCCTTTCTACTTACCACAAAATCTGGATCTGTCTCCCAGTCGTCTGTCTCATCTGTGGAGATGGAGAGAGAGAGCCCGGCGGCGGATTTCCACATCTGGAGGAAATAAAAATCCATATTCAAGGACTTTGTAAAAGGAGAACTGCAGTGTCACATGTTTTTTTTTATTGTTTGTATCTATGTATAAAATAATCATCTTCTTTTATTTTCCCAAAACTGATCTAAGAAGGACAAAGAAGTGTTGGTCTGCATTATTTCTTATAGTTTTTTTTAATTATTGCTTTTTTCTTCTCTTCCCAGCTTTCAAATGGGGGTCTCTGACCCCATCTAAAAAAACAAATTCTCTGTAAGGCTATAAATGTATTGTTATTGCTCCTTTTTATTACTCAATCATTTTTAATCATTTGGATTGTTTGTTTATAATGGGAGACAGCCATCCCCCTAATTCAGAATTTTCTGAATAATAGGTTTCTGGATAACAGATCCCATATCTGGACAGGAGAAAAGTAAAGTATCTCTACTTCACCCTACAAATAACTCTTCTCAAAATGGACTGTCGGCGTTGAATATTGTTGATGCTATATAATTTAAGTTCTGCAGCCTCATGCTACTGAACTACAACTCTTAAGCTGGCCATAGACTCAAAGTTGGATGACATCGACAAACGAGCGGATCTTTCCCTGATATGCCACTAACGACATGGCTATATCGGGGGTAATTTGAAAGTTCGGCCATATGGTCGAACGATCGAATTACGATACACCAAGGGGCTCCGACGAGTTCGGTCGGGTAAAAATCAAACCTTCCTGATCGATATCGTGCCTAGATATTGATCAGCAAGACCCCGTTGGAAGCCCCCATACACGGGCAGATAAGGTGTCAAATTGGTCTAAACGACTGCAGCTTTATCTGCCCGTGTGGCCACCTTTAGACTTTCCTTGCATGGCTGCTAGAAGCTGGAGATCTATAACAGCCAGAGAGGCTCAGCCTTGGTTAAAATAAATGGGGTTTTGTTTACTCCAGGTCCTTCCATCACTAAGATACCCTAATAAACCTGCATCATAAGAGCTACAGACCACACTGGGAATACAGTGGAGCTGAATTAGATATCCCAGCGAACACTGGCATTTCCGGCAAACAGCAAGTGGGCAAATAACAGGGCAAACTGCATTCTTTGTGGGAACCAGTGGCACACACAGAACTCCCATACACCCACTCAATGACACCATATAATACAATAGGAGAACAGCTTCATATCAGTGACAAATACCATTATACAGAGCTTGCAAAGACTAATTAGAAAAAATGTTGCTAACTGGAACGGGCCACTGACGGGCAGAGGATCCCCCTGACGGACAAGGAGCCCCCTGCCAGGCCACTGACGGACGAGGATCCCCCTGACGGACGAGGATCCCCCTGACTGGCCACTGACGGGCGAGGATCCCCCTGACGGGCGAGGATCCTCCTGACGGGCCACTGACTGGAGAGGATCCCCCTGACAGGCCACTGATGGGTGAGATTCCCCGATGGGCCACTTACGGGTGAGGGTCCCCCTGACAGGCCAATGGCGGGCGTGGATCCCCCTGACTGGCCACTGACGGACGAGGATCCTCCTGACGAACCACTGACTGGAGAGGATCCCCCTGACGGGCCACTGATCGGTGAGATTCCCCCTGATGAGCCACTGACGGACGAGGGTCCCCCTGACGGGCCACTGAAGGGTGAGGATCCCCCTGACTGACGAGGATCCCACTGACGGGCGAGGATCTCCCTGACTGGCCACTGACGGGCGAGGATCCCCGACGGGCCACTGACAGGCAGGATCCTCCTGACGGGCCACTGAGATAAGGGGAAGTTTGTGCAAACCATGCTTTAACCCAATAACGGACGAGGATCCCCCTAACGGGCCAATGACGGGCGAGGATCACCCCGAACTGGCCACTGAGATAAGGGGAAGTTTGTGCAAACCATGCTTTAACCCCCTGGCATGAGTTAAAGTGGGTGGCATGGAAGTGTAGCACACACTAAATGTAAACGGATCCCTAAGAAAGCCCAGATAGTCACTGGCCTTGTATCAATACCCTGTAACGGGGGGTAATATCAAAAAAATATATTATCAATACCCAACCCCACAGTAAAACTGCGCACACACAGCTGAACAAAGAGCCCTGTGTGATCTGCTACTTATGTCCTGGGTTGCACTTTATGTGGCTTATGTATTCTAATATGAATGGGGTTCAATACTTGGGAATGGCAGTGTCCAAAGCTCTGTCCTGCTGGAGGACAGTAGGATCTCTGAGTCCTTGTCTCTGCTTGGCACTGCGTTCTTGTAATAGAATTTTACAACTACAATAAAAGAAAATATAATAAACTTCTGTCAGAAAGACTGTGAAAAGGGGAAACTAATAAAAGTAGAGAAGGAACTGATATAGGGAAGGGCAGTGTCTATTGGTGCACCCTGCGGTAACCAGAAAGCATTTTAGGGGATTAAAAAAAAAATTTAAAAAAAAAGTATTTTTAGGAAACACGAACGAGTGTTCATAGCGAAAACTGACCCCTCGCTCCTGAGCAGAATAAAATGACTGTCAGTTCTGACTCATGAAAAATTTGTTTACAGTCCACTCTCTCAATCCCAGGACTGATGATCTAACGGCTGAACAGAAACTCCTGGATTTCTGCCCGTAAGCCACATGCCCGTCTTTCTGGAATAAAGAGGAACCGAGTTCTGCACAGACAGAGTCACAACAATCTGTTTAGTGGGGAGAATCCCGGCACCACGAGGGGGGGAATTAAACAGAACGGCTGCACCACTGGAAACAATCACGGTGCCATCCAACTGCCAGCGTCCAAAGGCAACTGCCATTGTGCTCCGCAGTTATGTTGGCACAACCAGTCTCCTTAGCAATGCAGCTCTGTCCATGTCCAATCATTAACCCTTTTCACACCAGCTTAATGTTATTAACTATTGCATGTATTCCTCTATACAGGTCCTCTTGGAATAACCTGCTAGTGATCTATGGGATCCAGATATATGTGTTTTTTTATTCAGCAGCTCTCCAGTTTGCAATGTCCGTAATCCAGTTGCTGGGGTCCAAATGACCCTAGCAACCACACATTGATTTGAATAAGAGACTGGGATATGAATAGGAGAGGCCTGAATGGAAAGATGAGCAATAAAATGTATTGATTATATGCCTTACAGAGCATTTGCTTTTCAGATGGGGTCAGTGACCCCCATTTGAAAGATGGAAAGAGTCCAAAGAAGAAGGCATACATATAATTTAGAAACTATAAAAAAATAAATATTGAAGACCAACTGAAATGTTGCTTAGAATTGGTCACTCTAAAACATACTTAAGGTTAACATAACCACCCCTTTAACAGTGAATATTAAAGCCAAACAGATGTGTTTACTTCTTACAGGAATGTAGCAAGAAATACACAAATAATATATCCCCAGCCCCACAGCACAGACTGCCAGCACACGTCTAATTGCCCCTGAGTGATCTAGCGAGAGATAGTGGCAGGTCTGTACATGAAATTCCTTTACATGAAGGAAAGCGCCCAGCTTGGTGAGACCTGCATGTACAACTACACGTCACATACACTTCTCTGTTATCAGAAACCCTGCCCTACGGAGCAGCTACTGATAGGCAGCGCTCTGTATACCAGCCTGCTGCACTGCTCACTAGAAATCATGTTTATTCATCTCTGGAAGTGCCAGACGACATTGCACTGGGCCCTTCATACGCTCAGTGGCCATGGAGAGAAGGAAGAACAGGCACTGGCTTTAAAAAAATGAACAGCAAGGGTGGGTAGAGGCAAGGGGAAAGCAACAGGGAAGGTAAGTGGATGATTTAGAGGTAGAAGCAAAGGGTGATGGGAAAGAAGCCATATTGGCAAAGGGAGAACAAACATGGCTAAAGGGAAGCAGCAATGAAAGTGTTACCTGTATATGAGGGTAGCAGCAGTAGTTAAAGAGTTAATAGTATGGGGTAGATTTATAGGGGGAGAAAGAGAAGGAAGAGGTGCAGAAAGAAAACAGGGTAGTTATAGAGGTCACAGGCAAAGAGGGTGTAAGAATAAGGGGAGGTAAGTGTACACTGCAGGGGCAAGAGAGTAAGGGGCCGAAGTAGGCAAAGGGGGGAATGGGGAAAAGGTCTAAATTGAGTAGGTGCACAGAGTCAAAGGGGAGGGGGGAGGTGGGTAGAGGCAAAGAGGGCAACGGAGAGGAAAGGATTAGGAGGGTCCAGTGGACAGAGGTAAAAAAGGCTGAGGTGGGGTAAGTGGCAGAGGAAGAGGGTGGGAGAGAGTGAGGAGGGGTAGGTGGGCAGTGGAACAAGAGATAAAGGGGGTTATGTGGCCAGAGGCACAGGGAGAGAGTGAGGAGGGGTAGGTGGGCAGTGGAACAAGAGATAAAGGGGGTTATGTGGCCAGAGGCACAGGGAGAGAGTGAGGAGGGGTAGGTGGGCAGTGGCACAAGGGGGAGGAGGGGTAGATGAGCAGGGGAAACAGAGAATGAATGGGGGCGAGTGCAAAAAGAAAGAAGATCTAGGGGTGTTTGTGTGAGTCGGGGTTCGGGGCAGGAGAGCGTACACACACGGGCTGGAATTGAAATGGAAGAAGAAATGGAAGAGGAATGGGAAGAGGGAAAAGCAAAGGGAAGAGGAATGGAAAGAGGAATGGGAAGAGGGAAAAGCAAAGGGAAGAGCAATGGGAATAGGAATGGGAAGAGAAAGACCACAGAGACCAATGTATGAGGAAAAGGGAGAGTGACTGGAGATGTGAGACACGACAGAAGGGAAGAATGGGACAGTAGAAAGGGAAATCGTGTGAGAATACACAAGGGAGGAGGAAGAGCAGACGTGTCCCTCACCTTTAGGGGGTCGGTGTCCGGCTACTCAAAATCTGTCTCGGGCTCCGGCGCTACCTCTGCACCCCACTTCCTGTCTCTCCCAACCTGACGTCACTGGATCACGTGATTATCCCAGGGGCCGATTCCTGCGGGAGAGCGGAGCGGTCACGTGATGCGGGGAGTGTCTCTGTGGGAGGAATTCCATTCTCCTCAGTGGCAAGAGCCTGCCCATTAGTCCTGTTCTACTTACCTGAGGCAGGAATGTGAGGCCTCTCTTCCACTCGCAGTTATTCTCTTGTTCAGACAACAACCCCACCCGCCCTGGGCTCCTTGATCTCTAGCCCTGCTGGCAGAGACTGTCGGGAGTTGTAGTTCTGCTGAACTGAATTCCAAAGAGTGTCCTTCGTTATTGTAACACCTGCATTGTTGTCAATTGTCCGTACATTCCAAACACCGTGTTTCTATAGTCACACTTTCCTGGTCTGTGCTTTGAAAACAACGTTTTTTTCGTGCCCTAATGTGCCAAGTGTGCGTCTCCCAATGCATGTTGGGTAATGTAGTTTTTGTATAACAATTTGCCAGCTGCCAAGTTTAATGTAGGACTACAATACCCAGCATGCAATTGGACTGACTTGTGTAAAAGTCGGGAGTTATCAGATTTTTGGCCTTTGTACCCCAGTTAAACATTCTCACATTTTCCGGTGACTTTCCTCAATTTCAGACAATTTTGAGGTAAAAATCTGCCAGCCATCAAAATGAGGTTGACCTATTTTACCAATATTTATTGAAATTATATATGAATCAGGGCCTTATGGGACCCCTATACCTCCTGGGCCCCCTCTGTAGTTATGTCCCTGGTGATGGGCAAAACTGTCCAATTCTGCTTCATGGAAAAATTTGGGAAACATCGAAAATTTTAAAAAAAGGACATATATTTATTTCTTGTTTTGGCTTTAATATTGTGCTATTTTTGGGCTACTTTTGAAGTGACTCTTGACTAGTTTTGGGCTGGTTTTGTAGCTTGGAGTCTGAGCTTTTGGGATATAAGGGGTTTCCAGGGAAACTCTCCCCCACCCCATATATATATAATTAGAGTTCTAGTTGTTAATTAGAACAGAAGGGATTGATGGGGGGGGGGGGCTGCTGGATACAGAAAAACTTGTCAGACTTGTGTCAGTTTGTAGCCTCATTAATTTGAATGATTTTTCTGCAGTGGGAATGAGGCCTTACATGACTTAGTACTAGTAGGTGTCAGTGGGGAGAGCAGACACAGGGCCATTGATCTTATCCCTTAATCATTTCATGTTTTTAGGGCCATATGAAACCACTGCACATTTCTATGGCTCCTGTCACGTCCTATTTAATTTTATATTTATATATGTACCAAGCAATGCACCAGCCAGCAACAAGGAAGCATTGCCAGTATACAGATCTATTTATCATGAGCAAAATGGTGTGAGATCACAATCTACCTTTTGGACACCAAAGATTAGAATATAGGGTTCCTACCTGGGATGTCAGGGCAGCTGGTTCCGTTAGGGTTGGCCCAGTATATAGGGTTCCTATATGGGACATAAGGGCGGGCAGCCAGTTCTGTCAGTGCTGGCCCAGTACATAGGGTTCCTAGCTGGGATGTCAGGGTGGCCTGTTCCATAAGGGTTAACTTAGTACATAGGGTTCCTACCTGGGATGTTGGGGCGGCCTGTTCCATAAGGGTTAGCTTAGTACATAGGGTTCCTACCTGGGATGTTGGGGCAGATGGTTCAATTAGTGTTGGTCTAGTACATAGGGTTCCTATATGGAATGTAAGACAGTCAGTTCTGTTAGGGTTGGCCCAGTACATAGGGTTTCTATCTGGGATGTCAGGGCAGATGGTTCCATTAGGGTTGGCCCTGTACATAGGGTTTCTATATGGGAAATAAGGCAGGCAGTTCTGTTACTGTTGGCCCAGTACATAGAGTTCTTAACTGAGATGTAAGAGCAGTCGGTTCCATTAGGGTTGGACCAGTACATAGGGTTCCTACCTGACTACAATACCCAGCATGCAATTGGACTGACTTGTGTAAAAGTCGGGAGTTATCAGATTTTTGGCCTTTGTACCCCAGTTAAACATTCTCACATTTTCCGGTGACTTTCCTCAATTTCAGACAATTTTGAGGTAAAAATCTGCCAGCCATCAAAATGAGGTTGACCTATTTTACCAATATTTATTGAAATTATATATGAATCAGGGCCTTATGGGACCCCTATACCTCCTGGGCCCCCTCTGTAGTTATGTCCCTGGTGATGGGCAAATCTGTCCAATTCTGCTTCATGGAAAAATTTGGGAAACATCGAAAATTTTAAAAAAAGGACATATATTTATTTCTTGTTTTGGCTTTAATATTGTGCTATTTTTGGGCTACTTTTGACGTGACTCTTGACTAGTTTTGGGCTGGTTTTGTAGCTTGGACTCTGAGCTTTTGGGATATAAGGGGTTTCCAGGGAAACTCTCCCCCACCCCATATATATATAATTAGAGTTCTAGTTGTTAATTAGAACAGAAGGGATTGATGGGGGGGGGGGGCTGCTGGATACAGAAAAACTTGTCAGACTTGTGTCAGTTTGTAGCCTCATTAATTTGAATGATTTTTCTGCAGTGGGAATGAGGCCTTACATGACTTAGTACTAGTAGGTGTCAGTGGGGAGAGCAGACACAGGGCCATTGATCTTATCCCTTAATCATTTCATGTTTTTAGCTCCATATGAAACCACTGCACATTTCTATGGCTCCTGTCACGTCCTATTTAATTTTATATTTATATATGTACCAAGCAATGCACCAGCCAGCAACAAGGAAGCATTGCCAGTATACAGATCTATTTATCATGAGCAAAATGGTGGGAGATCCCAATCTACCTTTTGGACACCAAAGATTAGAATATAGGGTTCCTACCTGGGATGTCAGGGCAGCTGGTTCCGTTAGGGTTGGCCCAGTATATAGGGTTCCTATATGGGACATAAGGGCGGGCAGCCAGTTCTGTCAGTGCTGGCCCAGTACATAGGGTTCCTACCTGGGATGTCAGGGTGGCCTGTTCCATAAGGGTTAACTTAGTACATAGGGTTCCTACCTGGGATGTTGGGGCGGCCTGTTCCATAAGGGTTAGCTTAGTACATAGGGTTCCTACCTGGGATGTTGGGGCAGATGGTTCAATTAGTGTTGGTCTAGTACATAGGGTTCCTATATGGAATGTAAGACAGTCAGTTCTGTTAGGGTTGGCCCAGTACATAGGGTTTCTATCTGGGATGTCAGGGCAGATGGTTCTATTAGGGTTGGCCCTGTACATAGGGTTTCTATATGGGAAATAAGGCAGGCAGTTCTGTTACTGTTGGCCCAGTACATAGAGTTCTTAACTGAGATGTAAGAGCAGTCGGTTCCATTAGGGTTGGACCAGTACATAGGGTTCCTACCTGGGATGTCAGGGTGGCCTGTTCCATAAGGGTTAACTTAGTACATAGGGTTTCTACCTGGGTTGTCAGGGCAGCTGGTTCCATTAGGGTTGGCCCAGTACATAGGGTTCCTAAATGGGATGTAAAGCAGCCAGTTCTGTTAGGATTGGCTCAGTATATAGGGTTCCTATGTGGGATGTAAGGCACCCAGTTCTGTTAGGGTTGGCCCAGTACATAGGGTTCCTGAGTTGATCTGTTGGTTTTGACAGCACAGACGAGATTTCACAGCCAATTTAAATCACATTTGCGTTTAATTATTTCCATCTTTTTTATTGGCAGTGGAAAATGCTTCAGTATTTTATTGAAAGAAAGCAATAAATAATACTGTGATAAAAATAGTTCAAAAGGTACATATAGACTGTACATACTTAGTTACATAATCAGCAATTACACAAAGAAATAAAATAAAACCGGATTAGAAAATGTAACAATGAATCCAATTTATACACGACAAATAAAAAGTTTCAACACAACGAGACGAGGCTGGTAATAAATAATATATCCTGATCCGAACAGATTGATTTCTATTTCTCACCGACGTTCCTTTTCTACTTTCACCTTTCCGTGATCTCGCGGAGTCCTGATTGGTTTAGCAGGTACAAAAACAAACGAGCAGAGGGAAAAGAAGAGCGAAAGGAAAAAGTCGAAAGGCCTTTTGTAAAATCGGGAAGTGTCGGTGACATTGTAGAACAGCTGAGCGATGAGCTGCCAATTGGTCCTTTTAAAATAGCGCCGAACCTACTGCAAAGGCCGGAGACTCATAGACACGGTACCACATAAACCCCCCCATGGGGCCCCAAAGTCACATGACTTTCCCAATAGGCAGTGGTTTGTTCTTCGTTCAAGCCTGGGATAGGCTGGAGATACTGTTTACATTGCTATTCTAGCCAATCACAGCCGTGAACCAATCCCATCCCTGAGAGCAGGGGGCACATACAGAGTAAAGACCGTAAACCAAAAACAGACCACCACCATTGTCATTCGGGTTGCCACCTTTTCTGGAAAAAAATACCGGCCTTCCTATATATTTATCGTTTTTCCCTATTAATAACATTGGGATCAACCATCATTTTTACCGGCCAGGCTGGTAAACCACTGGCCAGATGGCAACCCAAAATGTCACGGAGAGAACAAGAACACAGGGGCCCCAACGCTGAAACCCTAATTTACAGGAAATTGAATACATCTACATTTAGAACGCAAAGGGCACCTGCACTTGGGCAGTAACCCATGGCAACCAATCAGATGAGTGCTTCCAGTGGTCAACCTGCAGCTAGCTGAAAAAGCTAATCACTGATTGGTTGCTATGGGTTACTGCCCAGCTGCAAATTTGCTCAGTTTTTATAAATTAGTCCCAATGTGTCCTAAAAACACCTGCTACCCCAAGTTTTGCACTTGTGTCGGACGCTGGAGACAAGACTAGTGGGGATGGGGTCGGGCCCTTATCCAAAATGATCTTCAGTTTTCCCAGGGTTCCCTTGCACTGCCCTTAGCCGGGGGGTTGGCTCAGTACAGCAATTAAGACTTTACCATACTGTATACGCTCAGGCCCCCTGGGGTACTAGGAATCCTTGGAGAAACTGATGAAGATGTTGGGGGGGCAACTAATCTCCCCGTGTGCCCTTAACCTAAGCCCTTTGTCACACCAGTTCACCCCACTATCCTCCAGATGTGAAATGCAAATTAAGTGGATCCGCACCAGAGCTTTAGGTCTACGGCGTGTGCGGTGTTTCTGACACCACCTGTTAAAGGAGATTTAAAAGATAAACATGTAATTATGTATAATATATGGTGTTTGTTTTACTTGGGGCTAAAAACTATAATTATCCTTAAAAGTGGCCCCTTTATTGGAGCTCCCTATAGATGTCGGTGACAGAAGCACAGTAGGAGGGGGGATAGCCAATCACAGCCCTGCAGTAACACAAACAAAGACAGGCTTCAGTTCCCTATCAGGTCCTGCTAGCTGCTGATTGGTTCGTGTAATACAGTGCCGAGTGCCGCAGGCTAGAGTTCTGCACAGACCCAATTTGTTAAACCCGCTTGGACTTGGGACCCGGAATCCACCAGGTCCGGACTGACAATTAAAATAGGCCCTGGCATTTCAGGTACACAGAGGCCCAATCAGCCACATAGAGGCCCAAACAGCCCCCACCAGCCCACTAAATAGTGACTTTCTATGGCACCTTATAGCAGCCCCTCTGGCATTTGCCAGAACCCACAGATTGCCAGTCCAGGCCTGCAACCAACATTCTTACCTGCTTGGACCCACAAGTACCATATCCGCAACCCGATCCGCTGACCATCAAGGATCAGGAAGTGCCGTCACTGTAAACCAGAACCGTCAAGTCGGAAGTAAGCGTGATCCGCAAGTAAAACCTGCTATTGAGAAGACCCGCGACCCTGCAGAACCGCGTCTATACCCGCACCCGAAACTTCTACCCACAACCCACAGGTTACCCGCTTTTTTTCAGGTAACCCGCGGGTACCCGACCCACTGTAGGACTCTACCGCAGCCTCCCCTGCACAGAGAATACAGAGAGCAGGAAGTGGAACAGATGGGCGGGACTAGTAGGGACTAGTACATTCCTTCTAGATCTAAAAGAGTCAAATGCACCGGTACATTCTTGTTTTTTTTAGATATGTCTCCTTTAAGACTTGCCATAGCAAACGCTGTTTATAGCGCCCCCTAGTGGTGACCTTGCTTCAGCATATAAAAGCCCCGGACTACAGCCGACAAAAGCAGCTCCGTGTGCCATAAACCTAATGAGCCTTAAAAGAAGCGATTGTCTGGCTTCCGCCTCATATAAATGAATCCTTAGACTGGAGTTAAAAAGCTGGGGATCTGTGTACCAGGTAATACCTTTACAATTACAATATAACATTTCTCTGTCTAATAAGACTGTACAAATATAATTAATGTTGCTTGGGTTCAATATTAAATCCAAAAATTACAACACTAGAATCATTTACAAAGTAATGTGATGACCGGCAGGGAATCGGCGAGGTGGAGATATAGTACGTTCGAAAGGGGGAAGGGTTAAGAATTTTTCTTTAAAAAAAACAAAACAAAAAAACAAAACCCACATATGAGACAGTGGATCACGGATACAGGGGAGTCAAATGGTACATGGAAAAATGAAGTTACAGAAATATAACAAACAGTAGACTCTAAAATCTTTACCCTAACTAGAATTTTAATCGGTAATTAAAAACTCTGTATTAAAATATCTCAAAGTGTCTGAACAGTTCGTTTGATTTTTTTTTTTTTTTTTGTAGTGAGATCTCTCCCGGGTCTGGAAATGTAAAATCACGTCACGTTCCAACGTTGCATAATCATCGGTAGAAGAAGTGTGGGTAAACTGCAAGGAAAGGGGAGATCCGTTAGAGAAGGTGTGATGGTGTAGAGGTAATGGGGTGCACCCGCTTAAAGGGCACCTATCACAGCCAAAATGAAACACATATTAACAATCTGACCAGTACAAGCCAAACACGTTTAATCAAACTACATATATAGTTTTTTGAAAAAACTGCAGGTTTTAAAAAAATCCCTTACTTTCTCAAATGGGTTCTTTCACTGAGGGAGGCCATACTGTGACTATAACAGAGACTCTAATATGCAAATATAAGCTGTTGTCAGTATTTGCTCTTCATCCCCCGACCCACCCACAGCAGCCAACGACTCTACTCATTACTCATAAACCATAATTCTATTTAGGAACAGTTTATTTCATACCCGAGGATTCTGGGATTTGTAGTTTTTCCTCATATAAGCGTCCCAGCTACTGAGCACTCAAAACTACAAGTTCCAGAAAGAGAAGGAGGAGGCCAAACGGGGATGGTGATTGGGTTGTTAATGAACATGTAGGAAATGGGTTTAACAGCTGAGATTTACAGCAGGACTTTTCATTTTTAGCTGATTTGTTTACCCCAGTTTTCCTCTTATCTGGATTATTCCGTTAAATCATGGTAGGGACCACGTGGGCTGAAATCCCCAATGAATATGATTGATTCGCTTGTGCGTGACCACGTGGGGTCTTACAGGAGCTTCGGTATTGGTTCCTCTTAGGGTAGTGGGACTATTCTCATTTGGGATTGGCTCATTAGATTGAGGGAGAACACTAGTCCCACATTATATGTGTCTAGTAGTTTAGTGCTACTCAGTCCCACCTTTTACAAAGATCGCTTCTCGGCCTTTTGGCTAAGATCAAGTGTAGTACCTGATTTGTCAGATGGGGTGGAGGTCCCATCAGATAGAAAGGGGAAACACTTGATCCTCTGGCCAAAGGGCTGGCTTGTAATTTGGAGCTCGAGCTATGCGTCCCAGGCCTTGCATACCTGGGGTGCCCTAAAAAAACTAGTCCCACATTATATGTGTCTAGTAGTTTAGTGCTACTCAGTCCCACCTTTTACAAAGATTCCTGACAAATTGCTAAAGCAATGTCACTTTCACACGTTAACTGTAATTACAGGCGCGTTTGGGGTGTGGCTTTCCCAGTTCTTTGCCTTTGGTGAGCAGAGCTCAGCGCAATGTCAGTACAGCACTGTATCCGCCGCGAGGTTTCACTTTTCGGCAATAATGTGATATTTTGGTGAGTCACTGGATTTGGGAAGGGGGTGTGAGCAATAGATAATGACTGAGGTTTCAATAAAAAAACGCGGGAAACGTGGGAAACCCCACACGTTACTGGAATTGCTCATCCGGCCAAATCGGGCTACTGATTAAATAAAAGATTGAAAAATGAATAGTAGAGGTCCGGAGTGGAAGGATTAATAAAATACTAAAAAAACAATAAAACAACAGTAGTTTTGACTGCCAGGGTCAGGGACAACATGGAAAAAGGAAAGGGTGAATAATTACAAAAAACATTCTAGAACATGGAACATAGAAAAAATGTGTAGTAGACGCCTCTTTGAGGACTTCACAGTGTGAGTGAAAAGAAGAGCTGCTTGTGATACAAAATCTACAGGGGAGAGAATGCAGGGAGGAAGCTTCTATTATTCTGGGGGCTATTTAGAGTCATTTTAGAGATCCTTTCAGATGGATGTTAAAGAGCTGGAGAGAGTGCAGAGAAGTGCAACTAAACTGATAAAGGGGATGGAAGATTTCAATTATGAGGGTAGACTGTCAAGGTTGGGGTTACTATTTAATAGTGCAATAGAGGATATTATAGACAGATAGAAAATAGAATACAGTATATTCCACTACAGTCTTTTCTTTCAAAACTGTGATTAAACATGTGTAACGTGCTCATAGACTAATGCCTCCTCTCCTGCTGCCACCCGGAACCGTTTTGTAGGCTCGGGTACAGGCAAACGTGGAAGTTTTCAGGGATATGTATTCATGTGCAAAATCAACTGAGTTTGTCTGACCCAACACAAGTGTTCCAAGTGCAGGCAAAAGAGGAGGCTAATGCATATTTCAGCAGGTCGATTTCCACTCAAACATAACTAAAGACTCCTTTGCAATTGTGTCAGTCAAGCTGAAATCCTTCCATAGGTTACAGTACTATTTTAATTTATAATCAGCCTATAGAAGAATCATGCCACCACAACCCAGTGTAAAGCGCCCAAAACATTGTGTATTCTTCTTGATATAATAAACCATAGGGGCTCCTGTTTTTGAACAGCTTTGGTGTGCAGGCTCTGATTTTCATGCCACAACTTTTTACTAATACTGACATGCTCCTATGTATTTTCATAAGACCATTTCAGTCTTGCTTAAAATATTTAGGCATTTAAATTGGAAAAATGTATTAAAAACTGTACCAATTACCCCCCCCCCCCCCCAGTGAAGATCTTGATATCTGCCAAAAAATACACTATATTCTGCTTAGGGAGAATTTCAACAACCCAGTGTCTATATTGACCAAATAGTTTTATTTTGTCCTGACTCTTCTGATCCCTGTCCCAAGAAATATCCTCAAGGACATGCAGTCAACATGTACATATATATATATATACAGCTCTTGCAAAACAGCATTTATAATTTAAATTTATAAATTGTTTTCTATTTTTCACTTTGAGATCAGTATAATTACTTTACCGTTCATTTTTTGATTACATTTTTGTTGATGATTTTCAGTTGATTTTGGGCTTGCGAGAAAAGTGAAAAGATTTCGGGCTTGTAAAGAACTGCAGGGAACGCCACACTACATAGCGCCTGAAGTGTGGACATGCAGCTCACATAATTTCAAGGTAAGACTTCACCTTAACCAAGTATTTTTAAATGCGGTCAACTTCTGTATGCTTTACACCTTTCTGATTAAATAACATTAGTGTTTGACCACCACTGTCCCCTTAGGCCTAAGAATAAATAAAACACACACAATTGTATCAGCTGTCCGTATCATGTATGCATGTGTGTATATATATATATATATATATATATATATATATATATATATATATATATTGTGTTTTATTATATACACAGCAGTTTGAAGCTAAAAAGAGATATTTCTATGGTTTACTTACGTCAAACAAGTCCTAACTAGCAATTTCTTCTTGAAACTATTACTTTGATTTTTACATCAATACATGAAAGTGTCAGCAGTGCTGATAATTTGTTGTCTTTTCCCCTCAATCATACTTAATAATTAACAGAGGTGTGATTTAAAACCTATAATAATATGTAACTATTAAATCAAAGTACAATTTTACAAATGTAAATCAAAGTAGATTCATTGAAATAATTGCCTTTCTTTTCATTTTCAGTGCGACATATGGGCTTTGGGAATTACTGCCATTGAGATGGCCCAAGCAAGATGTCGTGAGTATTTCCAAGTATTTTTTTGTATTGTGTTAGACTTGTTTGGGGCTTTCACCAAACACAATTAGATATTAGTTGTATTTGTAATGTGTTGAATGAAAGAAGTAATGTTGCACATAAGCCTAGCTCTCCCCAACTCTGACGAAGTAAGAATGCAACATGAAGTTTAGGAACAAATTAGTGCAGGCCCGGACTGGCAATCTGTGGGTTCTGGCAAATGCCAGAGGGACTGCTATAAGGTGCCATAGAAAGTCAATATTTAGTTGGCTGGTGGGGGGCTGTTTTTAGGCACTGTGTGGGCTGAGTGGGCCTCTGTGTACCTGAAATGCCAGGGCCTATTTTGATTCTTAGTCCAGACCTGAAATAGTGCTATTACCAACCATGATTAATAATGAAATAAAGATATAATAGTTTGCTAGCTCTGTAGCATTTAGTGGGAACCCTGGGAATTATTTTTTAACAATGACTTAACGGACCCCAGGTTAAAAATCACTAGTGTATGATTCATCAGATTGTAGATTGTAAGGTTTGCTGGGCAGGCAGTAAATATTTTTAAAAGAATGACCTAGACTTATTTGGAACATCTGGAATCTGACTTGTATTTATTTATTCCCGTTAGCACTACTCCATTTACAACGAGAAGCAGTTGGAGAACAAGTTGTTTTTGGAGATCCTCCAACTCTGAGTCGACCATACAGATGGTAAGATAACCACATCCCATTTGACTTTAGTCATAATCTGAAGGAGTGATCCTGACCCCATTGCAACCCTGGGGAGGCTCCGCCCTGCCTTTCCCCATTCACCTTTTTAGCACCAGAGGGGGTCCAGGAGGGTTCTCTTCCCTAGTGCAGAGAGTGCTCTAGCAGAGCCTAATTTCCACTTTGAAAACCAGACATTCTGCTCTTAAAGTTATAAGGAGCATCTTATATTATCTCTAAATCAACACGCTTTTATTTTTTTCCAGGTCTAAAGCTTTTAATTCATTTATTGAGTTCTGTCTAACCAAGGATCCCAAAGACAGACCAACGGCTAAATTTCTGCTCCAAAACCATCCCTTCATAACAGATATACAGGATGAAATGCAAGCCATAGCAGAAATAAAGGACCTAGTCAGAAGACTGAATGCAGCTAGAGATTGGCAAGGTATGCTATGGGTAATGCTATGGGCATTTTATCTGTAAAGGTAGTAAAGGACATGGATAGATTAAGGTTTTGTTAGTATAGACATAAGGATTATTACCAAATCAGGCATAATCAAACATAGAAAAATACATTCCTAAATTTTATTTTATTTCCTTTGCAGATAAAACTGTAATACAATCTGTAAAGAAAATATCTGAGACAAAAGAAGAAGTGCCCAGTGATGTTGTTGTGTCACTGGACACAAAAATAGAAGAAACAGCAGAGAATGCTGAAGATGTAGATCTAGCCTTAAAAACAGCAGTAGACATTTCTAATGCTGCTGTAGAAGAAATGCCCAGTGATGATATTGTGTCACTGGATACAAAAATGGAAAAAACAGCAGAAAATGCTGAAGAAGCTGCTGCAGAAGTTCAGGTGGATGAACCAGCCAGTGAAGAAGTCGTGGAGGCATTTTCACCACAAGATGTCGGCTCAACCGTCATCGAGAAGAAACAGGACACCATATGTCATACTGATATAGGTGAATCTGAGAAGGTAGTTGAAGCCTCAACTACACTTAAGGAGGATGAACCAGCCAGTGAAGAATTTGTGGAGGCATTTTCACCACAAGATGTCGGCTCAACCGACATCGAGAAAATACAGGACACCATATGTCATACTGACATAGGTGAAACTGAGAAGGAAGTTGAAGCCTCAGCTATAATTAAGGAGGACCCACTTCAGTCCAGTGAGGGAGCCCCAGAACCGTCAGTAACTCAACAAGAGGAAGTCGGCGCAACGGACATTGAGAAGAAAGAGGACACCATTTGCCATATTGATATAGGTGCATCTGAGAAGGCTCAACATGTTGAAACCTCAACTGCACCTAAGGAGGACACAATTCATTCTAGTGAAGGAGCCCCAGAACTGTCTGTTGTTCAGGAGTTGTCTCCACAAAAGGAAGTCGGCTCAACCGACACGGAGAAGAAACAGACCACCATTGATGATATGGGTGATTCTGTGGAGGCTCCACATGCGCCACTTCAGTCCAGCGAAGAAGCCCCAGTATTAGAAGAAAATACTGGAGAAAAAGCTAGTGGCTTTATTGGCTTAGTTATTTTATTCTTATTATTGTTACTGGTACTTTTTTTTATGCAAGGAGGTGAGGCTTCTATAGAAGCACAAATCTTTAGCTTTACATAGCTTTAATAATTTTTTAAATGTTTTTATATGGACTTTGGACAACTAACAAAAGAGGAGGAAGTAGGCACATCTTATTTGCTACAAAATTAAGAAGATATAAGACTGCAGCTTCATTTCTTTGTAAAATGTTTTTCTACATTGAGATGTAAACAAAAGAGGAGGAAAGAGGCATATTTAATTCAGAAGATGGACCACTGCATCTTCGTTATTTGTACAATGTTTTTCTACATTGAGATGTAAACAAAAGAGGAGGAAGGAGGCACATTTCATTCAGAAGATGGACCACTGCATCTTCATTTCTTGCAAATGTTTTTAGGGATTGGGATATAAGCAAAAGAGGAGGAAGGAGGCATATTTCATTCAGAAGATGGAATACAGCATCTTCATTTCTTGCGAATGTTTTTCGGGATTAGGATATAAGCAAAAGAGGAGGAAGGAGGCTCATTTCAATCAGAAGATGGACCACTGCATCTTCATTTCTTGCGAATGTTTTTCGGGATTAGGATATAAGCAAAAGAGGAGGAAGGAGGCTCATTTCAATCAGAAGATGGACCACTGCATCTTCATTTCTTGCGAATGTTTTTCGGGATTGGGATATAAGCAAAAGAGGAGGAAGGAGGCACATTTCATTCAGAAGATGGACCACTGCATCTTCATTTCTTGCGAATGTTTTTCGGGATTAGGATATAAGCCAAAGAGGAGGAAGGAGGCACATTTCATTCAGAAGATGGACCACTGCATCTTCATTTCTTGCGAATGTTTTTCGGGATTAGGATATAAGCAAAAGAGGAGGAAGGAGGCATATTTGATTCAGAAGATGGACCACTGCATCTTCATTTCTTGCGAATGTTTTTCGGGATTGGGATATAAGCAAAAGAGGAGGAAGGAGGCACATTTCATTCAGAAGATGGAATACAGCATCTTCATTTCTTGCAAATGTTTTTCGGGATTGGGATATAAGTGAAAGAGGAGGAAGGACGCATATTTCATTCAGAAGATGGACCACTGCATCTTCATTTCTTGCAAATGTTTTTCGGGATTGGGATATAAATGAAAGAGGTGGAAGCAGGCACATTTCATTCAGAAGATGGAATACTGCATCTTCATTTTTTGTAAAAAAAATTCTACATTGAGATGTAAACAAAAGAGGAGGTAGGAGGCACATTTCATTCAGGTGAAGGAAGACTGCACCTTTGTTTTCCCCCCTGGATATTTGGTTTAACATCAGTAGAAACATGAAAGGATAGGAATGGCAGGCACATATATCATTTAGGCTCCTTGCCCTTTATTTCATGCAAAAAATTGATCCAGGGACTAGTCCGATTGCCATCTTGGAGTCAGGAAGGAATTTTTCCCCCTCTGAGGCAAATTGGAGAGGCTTCAGATGGGGTTTTTGCCTTCTTCTGGATCAACTAGCAGTAGGCAGGCTGTATGTTAAGATTTTAAAATGTATTTTTTTAACCTAACTTAGTATATTACTATTTTACTAAGTTTGACTTATGTAGTCAAGTTGTATTTTCTGTCAGGAATTCCTGACAAAGGCTGGGATCACACCCCCCCCAAAATGTTAAATTCACTACACAAGTCAAACTATTAAACCAAATATCAAGGGAACAGCAGAATAATACAGAAACCGTGCATATGGACAGACCAGACATGGAAGAGGAAGGATCAGAGGGGGGACATAGAAGGGGAGACACAAGCATAGAACAGGCTAGACCAATCCTAGGGAAAAGTGAGAATAGGATAAGCCAAAGGAGAGCGAGACGGACCACAGCAGCATGGAGCAGATATGGACCACAGGGCAATGGAGTGAACATAGAATGGGAGGCATGAGCATGGAACATCAGGAATGAGCAAACATGGAAGAGGACAAACCTTTGTTAAATATAGTCATAAAAGTTGAACAATGTGTATTATATGTAAATAAAAATAATATTACAATTAATAATAATGAATGCAGTCTATTTTTTATATTTCATATTTTGTTTAAAGAGGAGGGGTAGATTTATGCACAAATAATTAATGGTTTATTACACTGATATGGGTGAGTGCAGCTCCCACTATTCCAAAGTCTACCAAGGGATCCCCACAGGCTCCAGTAAAAAGAGCAACCCAAATCTCTTAAAGGGCAGTATACAGTAATTCCTTGTTCAACAAGAATTCAAAATGTTCATCTAGATGATTTACAAATTATCATTTTGGAAAGACTGATTCCATAGGCGGAGGGTGATTTTTTTGTTTGGAGAGGCTAAATTTGACCATATACTGACTAACTTAAAGGGAACCGGTCACCCTGAATTTCTTTTACCCCACCAGAGGGGTGGGCTAATACAGCAGGCACGCCAGGTTAAACAGTAAGGTTTTTTTCAAAATATTATTGTGTATTGGAGACAGTGGTCCTGGAACATTATACTCCGTGGGAGACAGTGGGTCCTGGCACATTATACTCCGTGGGAGACAGTGGGTCCTAGCACATTATACACAGTGGGTGACAGTCGGCCCTGGCACATTATACTCAGTGGGAGACAGTGCGTCCTGGCACATTATGCTCAGTGGGAGACAGTGGGTCCTGGCACATTATACTCAGTGGGAGACAGTGGGTCCTGGCACATAATACTCAGTGGGTGACAGTGGGTCCTGGCACATTATACTCAGTGGGAGACAGTGGGTCCTGGCACATTATACTCAGTGGGTGACAGTGGGTCCTGGCACATTATACTCAGTGGGTGACAGTCGGCCCTGGCACATTATACTCAGTGGGAGACAGTGGGTCCTGGCACATTATACTCAGTGGGTGACAGTCGGCCCTGGCACATTATACTCAGTGGGAGACAGTGGGTCCTGGCACATTATACTCAGTGGGAGACAGTGGGTCCTGGCACATTATACTCAGTGGGAGACAGTGGGTCCTGGCACATTATACTCAGTGGGAGACAGTGGGTCCTGGCACAATATTCTCAGCGGGAGACAGTGGGTCCTGGCACATTATACTCAGTGGGTGACAGTGGGTCCTGGCACATTATACTCAGTGGGTGACAGTCGGCCCTGGCACATTATACTCAGTGGGAGACAGTGGGTCCTGGCACATTATACTCAGTGGGTGACAGTTGGCCCTGGCACATTATACTCAGTGGGAGACAGTGGGTCCTGGCACATTATGCTCAGTGGGAGACAGTGGGTCCTGGCACATTATACTCAGTGGGAGACAGTGGGTCCTGGCACATAATACTCAGTGGGTGACAGTGGGTCCTGGCACATTTTACTCAGTGGGAGACAGTGGGTCCTGGCATATTATACTCAGTGGGAGACAGTGGGTCCTGGTACATAATACTCATTGGGTCCTGGCACATTATACTCAGTGGGAGACAGTGGGTCCTGGCACATTATACTCAGTGGGAGACAGTGGGTCCTGGCACATTATACTCAGTGGGAGACAGTGGGTCCTGGCACATAATACTCAGTGGGAGACAGTGGGTCCTGGCACAATATTCTCAGCGGGAGACAGTGGGTCCTGGCACATTATACTCAGTGGGTGACAGTGGGTCCTGGCACATTATACTCAGTGGGTGACAGTGGGTCCTGGCACATTATACTCAGTGGGAGACAGTGGGTCCTGGCACATTATACTCAATGGGAGACAGTGGGTGACAGTGGGTCCTGGCACATTATACTCAGCGGGAGACAGTGGGTTCTGGCACATTATACTCAGTTGGAGACAGTGGGTCCTGGCACATTATACTCAGTGGGAGACAAATCAGACAAATGCTGCTTTCAATAGCCATTACATTTTCAAATAACTAAAAACCTCTTTAAAGTTGGAATTGGGAAAGTCGCTTATAACTGGATATGGTTTTATGGTTTCATTATGCACAGCACAGTTTTCGATACAGGTTTCCATTAAAAAAAATGAAGTTGAATTGGAGAAAACAAGCTTTCCTCAATGGATTTCAGCTACAGAGAAGAAGTTTGGTGCCATGAATGATTCAGCATGTGATTAGACTGTACAGAGACAGGGCAGCAGAAGCGGTCACTTACCAATAGACATCGTTAGCAGGAATATGTCCTAACCGTGGCGGAATCCAGTCTTTGTATTCCAGACCCATTGCCTATCAACAACCACAGGAGACATGCAGAACACGGCATGCAATTAGTCATCGGTTATTGGCTGCACAATTCCAAGCTATTAAACACACAAGAGTGGGCAGCACTGCTGCTGAATGGGAGTCTAAGGCTTTCTTAATATAGAAGATATATAAACAATAGTAGTGTTTCTGAAGCAAACACATCCGTTTTACCAGTGCAGGGCAACACTGCATTATATTTTCATTAATTTAAAACACTTCCATTTTTTTGTGTTACTGTTCTTTTAAGGCAGAGAGCAGGGACTTGATTTTATAAGGTTTAACTGTCCTACCATGCACTACATTGAAGTATACAGTAATTTATAGGAGAACCAAGCCCTAAAAATATGGTCAAAAATTAAATTTTATACATTGAAGTTATTGCACCAGATTAAAGGCTCAGCATCCCTCTAGTACTAATGATCCAGGCCTTCAAAGTTGTCACAGCATCTCCCCATCTTAAATATTGTTAGAAGTGTCAGTGGCACCGCACATGCTCAGTGTGCTCTGGGCTGCAATTGAGAAGCGAAGCTTAGGGGCCATTGCAACAAATGATCAAACTGACAATACGGTTTTCCCTGTCATACAAACTGCTGCTACAGGGCGAATTCTAAGCATAATAGTGATTCTTTCTGAGCTATAATAATCTGAATTATTTACTAAACAGCCTTTTATTGTGACCTTTGCATTGTATCCATACTGTGTATTGTGAGTGGTTCCCTAAGCACTAGGGCTGTACCAAATACAGGATTCGGTATTCAGGCAGGATTCTGCCATTTTCATCAGGATTCGGATTCAGCCGAATCCTTGTGCCTGGCTGAACTGAATCCTTAAAATCATGAGATTTTCGTCACAAAACAAGGAAGGAAAAAATGTTTGTACCGCGCACATCCTTTGCGCCTTTCTTTTTCCCTTGCAGATTTACATATGCAAATTAGGGTTCAGATTTGGTTTGGTATTCTTCCGAATCTTTCACAAAGGATTTGGTGCATCCCTACTAAGCTCAGTAAGTGCCAGCAGCACAGAGCATGTGCAGTGAATCAGCAGAAAAAAAGATGGGGAGCTACAGGGGCATCTTTGGGGGCAGAGATCGTCCCTGCTTAAGGACTGGTACAGAAGCCCAAAACATAATGTGCAGCATTTCTGCCTACTTTTTTATTTTTTAGTTAACCTTTAGTTCTCCTTTAAATAACAGGATCTATGCATACACAGCAAGGTGTCCTCTATAGGAAATGTTAGTTATCATTCATGGTAATGTGTATAATATTATATGTACATTATAGCTGATCTGAACATAGAAATGATACTGGTTCTTCAAGAAACAAAGAAACGTACAAAATAAACTACCAACTGCGATGAAATGCCAAAACTTGACTTGAGAGATTGCTCAGGTCCATCTAGTTTGTGTTTATTATATGAGGATCAGAGATCTAAGACCAAGCTAAACCACCTGTTCAAATGCCTCTGTTTTCCAATCATCACTTTCTGCTCACATGCATTAAATATTGTCTTAAAAAAAAGAGGTTAAACACACACAGTCTGGACACCAGGTCAACAGACATATTTAGTTCGAGCAGGCAAATCATCCACACGGCTATTCATAACCGCATGCACCAGGACACGCATAAGGGTTGTGCCAGGGAGACTTGGGACTTACCGTCCATCTGCATTTTCTTTGGCTGCATATAAGGTGAAGACATTGAGGAGTTGACTCTGAAGTTGGCAGGGAGAGTCTCTGCAGAGCCAGCGCTTAAACCTCGAACATCCTTTGGTCGAAATTTCTTTCTCCATGACGGCGCCCGTCTAAAGCTTTTATCATCATCCTAAAAGATGGACAGGAAACTGGTAAACTATATCACTAATGATAAGGTAAACTATTTAAAAATATAATAATAATATAGCCTACAGAAAAAGACAGTGTTACAATAATCCCCCCAACACAACTGTGACTTTTAAAGTGCGCTAATGGGATTTAAAGGAAAAGTAACACCAAAAAATGAAAGTGTTTTTAATGAATGACAATATAATGAACTGTTGCCCTGTACAGGTACATTATATAGGTATAGCCATGGGGGCAGCCATTCAAGCACAGGATACACAGTATATAACAGATAAGTACTACAATAGTTTAAATAAACAAGCTGCTGTGTAGCCATGGGGGCAGCCATTCAAGCACAGGATACACAGTAGATAACAGATAAATTCTGATAATCCTTTTGTATACTACAGAGCTTATCTGTTATCTGCTGTGTATCCTGTGCCTTTTCTCCTTTTTCAGCTCTGAATAGCCATGGCTACACAGCAGTTTCTTTATATAAACTATAGTAGTACTTATCTGTTATCTACTGTGTATCCTGTGCTTGAATGGCTGCCCCCATGGCTACACAGCAGCTTGGTTATATAAACTATAGTAGTACTTATCTGTTATCTACGGTGTATCCTGTGCTTGAATGGCTGCCCCCATGGCTACACAGCAGCTTGGTTATATAAACTATAGTAGTACTTATCTGTTATCTACTGTGTATCCTGTGCTTGAATGGCTGCCCCCATGGCTACACAGCAGCTTGTTTATATAAACTAAAGTAGTACTTATCTGTTATCTTCTGTGTATCCTGTGCTTGAATGGCTGCCCCCATGGCTACACAGCAGCTTGGTTATATAAACTATAGTAGTACTTATCTGTTATCTACTGTGTATCCTGTGCTTGAATGGCTGCCCCCATGGCTACACAGCAGCTTGTTTATATAAACTATAGTAGTACTTATCTGTTATCTACTGTGTATCCTGTGCTTGAATGGCTGCCCCCATGGCTACACAGCAGCTTGTTTATATAAACTAAAGTAGTGTTTCTAAAGCAAACGCACCAGTTTTACCAGTGCAGGGCAACAGTACATTACACTCATTCCTTTAAAACAATTTCATTTTCTAGTGTAACTGTTCCTTTTGACCGATTCCAGTTCTTACGAGGTTGTTCACTATGTATTTTTTTAAAAAAATACTGTTCACAATGTATTTGTTAATCTAAGTATTTTCACTTAAATACTGGTTCATTGTATTAATTATGCCAATCACTATGGGTTTTTAAACACTAATTGTGAGTGCATCTGCATGTCTGAGGAAGGGGCACGCCCCCGAAACGTTACATCACTTGACTAAATAAACGTGCAGGGGTTAACCCCGCTACACTAGCCTTTTGTGTTTGGCAAATTTCTGTGTTGCCTGTAGTAAAACTCCCAGCATCCCTTGTCAGACCTGTAGCCTATAGTACAAATCCCAGCATCCCTTGTCAGACCTGTAGCCTATGGTACAAATCCCAGCATCCCTTGTCAGACCTGTAGCCTCTAGTACAAATCCCAGCATCCCTTGTCAGACCTGTAGCCTGTGGTCTTCTAACTGTTACTGATCTACAAATCCCAGCATCCCTTGTCAGACCAGCAGCCTATAGTAAAACTCCCAGCATCCTCTGTCAGACCTGTAGCCTGTAGTAAAAATCCCAGCATCCCTTGTCAGACCTGTAGCCTGTAGTACAAATCCCAGCATCCCTTGTCAGACCTGCAGCCTGTGGTCTACTAACTGTTACTGACATACAAATCCCAGCATCCCTTGTTAGACTTGTAGCCTATGGTACAAATCCCAGCATCCCTTGTCAGACCTGTAGCCTCTAGTACAAATCCCAGCATCCCTTGTCAGACCTGTAGCCTATAGTACAAATCCCAGCATCCCTTGTCAGACCTGCAGCCTGTAGTCTTCTAGCTCTTAATGAACTGCAGCATCCTTTGTCAGACCTGCAGCTTGTGGTTTTCTAACTGTTACTGACCTAGATATCCCAGCATCCCTTGTCAGATCTTGTCAGATCTTGTCAGATCTTGTCAGAGTGGAGCATTGATACACGGGGGCATTAAGGGAAATAATGGCAGAAATGAAGGAAATGACTATTTGAGTGTGACACTGGCTAGTGCCTGGGATATTAGCCTGGCTTTTGTGTATATTCTAATAGAAAATATCATTATGGGAGGAATGGGGAAACAGGCAGACTACAGACAACTCAGGATAAATACACAGAAGTACATCCTGGCATTTGGCCGCACGACTAACTGACAGTTAAATAACGGATTTCTCACTTTCATTCCTGGGATCAGAGGTGAGTGGATGCACAGCACACACTGGGGGGACAATTTATGGGAATAAATGAATTATAATGATATAAATGAAGAAAATCACTACTAAATTGAGTCACTAGGTGGCGCCTGGGATATTAGCCTTGGTTTTGTCATTTTAATAGATTATAGGAGAGTTGGGGTTGGGGGAAGGAACAGGGATGCAGGGAGACTACACACCTGTCAGGCTAAATACAGAAAGAATAAAATAACATTTGGGATTCCAATTGCTTTATATTTAAAATAAATGCAAGTTAAGAAATAATAAAAAGTCAGAAATGCAAGTTAAGAAATAATAAAATGTCAGAAATCTCCTATGTTAATATATAACAGGGGTCACTATGGCAACATCTGGAGTGACGGCCACTTGCTGTTCAGGTTTCTCCTCTAATGCTATTAATCTTCATATTTCTCTCTGTATCTCACTTTGTATATAACATTTACTTCTTAAAAAAGCTTTAAGGGAAAGTTAAGAAATGATTAAGGGGAAAAGTCTGAAATCCCCCATGTTCCCATATAACAGGGGTCACCCAGTGTTTGCAGTGACAGTTGACAGTTGGCCACTTGCTGTTCAGGTTTCTCCTCTAATTCTAATAATATTTATATTTCTCTGTATCTCACTTTGTACATAACATTTACTTCTGAAAAAGCTTTTCAGTAATAGTTAAGCAATTATTTAGGGGAAAAGTCTGAAATCTCCCATGTTCCCATATAACAGGGGTCACCCAGTGTTTGGAGTGACAGTTGACAGTTGGCCACTTGGTATTTCTCCTCCAATACTATTAATTTCCATATTTCTCGTTGCATCTTACTTTGTATATAAAACTGACTTCTTAAAAAGCTTTAAAGGAAAAAGTTTTGGAGCTGCAAATCCCAGTCACTGTTGCTCATGTCCTGAATGTCCCAGCATCCCTTGTCACACCTGCAGCATGTAGTCTTCTACCTGTTACTGACCTACAAATCCCAGCATCCCTTGCTAGACCTACATCCTGTAGTCTTCTAGCTCTTAATGAACTATAAATCCCAGCATCCCTTGTCAGACCAGCAGCTTGTGGTCTTATTGCACTTAATAAACTACAAATCCCAGCATCCCTTGTCAGACCTGTAGCCTGTAGTCTTATTGCACTTAATAAACTACAAATCCCAGCATCCCTTGTCAGACCTGTAGATTATAGTACAAATCCCAGAATCCCTTGTCAGACCTGTAGCCTATCGTACAAATCCCAGCATCCCTTGTCAGACCTGTAGCCTGTAGTAAAACTCCCAGCATCCGTTGTTAGACCTGTAGCCTATAGTACAAATCCCAGCATCCCTTGTCAGACCTGTAGCCTGTAGTACAAATCCCAGCATCCCTTGTCAGACCAGCAGCTTGTGGTCTTCTAACTGTTACTGACCTACAAATCCCAGCATCCCTTGCTAGACCTACATCCTGTAGTCTTCTAGCTCTTAATGAACTATAAATCCCAGCATCCCTTGTCAGACCTGCAGCCTATAGTACAAATCCCAGCATCCCTTGTCAGACCTGTAGCCTATAGTACAAATCCCAGCATCCCTTGTCAGACCTGCAGCCTGTAGTCTTCTAACTGTTACTGAACTACACATCCCAGCTTTCCTTGTCAGACTTGCAGCCTTCTAGTTCTTGATGAACTACAAATCCCAGCATCCCTTGTCAGACCAGCAGCCTGTGGTCTTATTGCACTTAATAAACTACAAATTCCAGCATCCCTTGTCAGACCTGTAGCCTATAGTACAAATCCCAGAATCCCTTGTCAGACCTGAAGCCTATCGTACAAATCCTAGAATCCCTTGTCAGACTTGCAGCCTGTAGTCTTATTGCACTTAATAAAATACAAATCCCATCATCCCTTGTCAGACCTGTAGCCTATAGTACAAATCCCAGCACCTCTTGTAAGACCTTTAGCCTATAGTACAAATCCCAGCATCCCTTGCCAGACCAGCAGCTTGTGGTTTTCTAACTGTTACTGAACTACAAATCCCAGCGTCTCTTGACCGACTTGCAGCCTGTGATCTTTTAGCTGTTACTGACCTACAAATCCCAGCATCCCTTATCAAACCTGCACCCTGTAGTCTTCGAGCTCTTAATGAACTATAAATCCCAGCATCCCTTTCCAGACCAGCAGCTTGTGGTCGTCTAACTGTTACTGAACTTTAAATCCCAGCATCCCTTGTCAGACCTGTAGCCTGTAGCAAAACTCCCAGCATCCCTTGTCAGACCTATAGCCTATAGTACAAATCCCAGCATCCCTTGTCAGACATGTAGCCTATAGTAGAAATCCCAGCATCCCTGGTCAGACCTGTAGCCTATAGTACAAATCCCAGCATCCCTTGTCAGACCTGTAGCCTATAGTAAAAATCCCAGCATCCCTTGTCAG
Source organism: Xenopus laevis (assembly GCF_017654675.1). Taxonomy (NCBI): domain Eukaryota; kingdom Metazoa; phylum Chordata; class Amphibia; order Anura; family Pipidae; genus Xenopus; species Xenopus laevis. The sequence goes on from NC_054378.1 coordinate 13,242,490, forward strand.
ACATGTAGCCTATAGTACAAATCCCAGCATCCCTTGTCAGACCTGTAGCCTATAGTAAAAATCCCAGCATCCCTTGTCAGACCTGTAGCCTATAGTAGAAATCCCAGCATCCCTTGTCAGACCTGTAGCCTATAGTAAAAATCCCAGCATCCCTTGTCAGACCTGTAGCCTATAGTACAAATCCCAGCATCCCTTGTCAGACCTGTAGCCTATAGTACAAATCCCAGCATCCCTTGTTAGACCTGTAGCCTATAGTAAAAATCCTAGCATCCCTTGTCAGACATGTAGCCTATAGTAGAAATCCCAGCATCCCTTGTCAGACCTTCAGCCTATAGTACAAATCCCAGCATCCCTTTTAAGACTTGTAGCCTATAGTACAAATCCCAGCATCCCTTGTCAGACCTGTAGCCTGTAGTACAAATCCCAGCATCCCTTGTCAGACCAGCAGCTTGTGGTCTTCTAACTGTTACTGAACTACAAATCCCAGCATCCCTTATCAGACCTGCAGCCTGTAGTCTTATTGCACTTAATAAACTACAAATCCCAGCATCCCCTTGGTCAGACCTGTAGCCTATAGTACAAATCCCAGCATCCCTTGTCAGACCTGTAACCTATAGTACAAATCCCAGCATCCCTTGTCAGACCTTTAGCCAATAGTGCTAATCCCAGAATCCCTTGTCAGACCTTTAGCCTATAGTACAAATCCCAGCATCCCTTGCCAGACCAGCAGCTTGTGGTCTTCTGTTACTGAACTACAAATCCCAGCATCTCTTGTCTGACTTGCAGCCTGTGATCTTTTAGTTGTTACTGACCTACAAATCCCAGCATCCCTTATCAGACCTGCACCCTGTAGTCTTCGAGCTCTTAATGAACTATAAATCTCAGCATTCCTTTCCTTTCCAGACCAGCAGCTTGTGGTCTTCTGTTACTGAATTTCAAATCCCAGCATCCCTTGCCAGACCTGTAGCCTATAGTACAAATCCCAGCATCCCTTGTCAGACTTGCAGCCTGTAGTCTTATTGCCAGGCCCGGACTGGCAATCTGTGAGTTCTGGCAAATGCCAGAGGGGCTGCTATAAGGTGCCATAGAAAGTCACTATTCAGTGGGCTGGTGGGGACTGATTGGGCCTCTGTGTACCTGAAATGCCAGGGCCTATTATAATTCTCAGTCCGGACCTGCTTATTGCACTTAATAAAATACAAATCCCATCATCCCTTGTCAGACCTTTAGCCTATAGTACAAATCCCAGCATCCCTTGCCAGACCAGCAGCTTGTGGTTTTCTAACTGTTACTGAACTACAAATCCCAGCATCTCTTGACCGACTTGCAGCCTGTGATCTTTTAGCTGTTACTGACCTACAAATCCCAGCACCCCTTATCAAACCTGCACCCTGTAGTCTTCGAGCTCTTAATGAACTCTAAATCCCAGCATCCCCTTGGTCAGACCTGTAGCCTATAGTACAAATCCCAGCATCCCTTGTCAGACCTGTAACCTATAGTACAAATCCCAGCATCCCTTGTCAGACCTTTAGCCAATAGTACTAATCCCAGCATCCCTTATCAAACCTGCACCCTGTAGTCTTCGAGCTCTTAATGAACTATAAATCCCAGCATCCCTTTCCAGACCAGCAGCTTGTGGTCTTCTAACTGTTACTGAACTTCAAATCCCAGCATCCCTTGTCAGACCTGTAGCCTATAGTACAAATCCCTGCATCCCTTATCAGACCTGTTGCCTGTAGTAAAAATCCCAGCATCCCTTGTCAGACCTGCAGCCTGTGGTCTTCTAACTGTTACTGACATGCAAATCCCAGAATCCCTTGTCAGACCTTTAGCCTATAGTACAAATCCCAGCATCCCTTGCCAGACCTGTAGCCTGTAGTACAAATCCCAGAATCCTTTGTCAGACCTGTAGCCTGTAATACAAATCCCAGCATCCCTTGTCAGACCTGTAGCCTGTAGTACAAATCCCAGCATCCCTTGTCAGACCTGTAGCCTTTAGAAAAACTCCCAGCATCCCTTGTCAGACCTGTAGCCTATAGTACAAATCCCAGCATCCCTTGTAAGACTTGTAGCCTATAGTACAAATCCCAGCATCCCTTGTAAGACTTGTAGCCTATAGTACAAATCCCAGCATCCCTTGTCAGACCTGTAGCCTGTAGTACAAATCCCAGCATCCCTTGTCAGACCAGCAGCTTGTGGTCTTCTAACTGTTACTGAACTACACATCCCAGCATTCCTTGTCAGACCTGCAGCCTGTAGTACAAATCCCAGCATCCCTAGTCAGTCCTGTAGTCTTCTAACTGTTACTGACCTACAAATCCCAGCATCCCTTGTCAGACCTGCAGCCTGTGGTCTACTAACTGTTACTGACCTACAAATCCCAGCATCCCTTGTCAGACCTGTAGCCTATAGTAAAAATCCCAGCATCCCTTGTAAGACCTGCAGCTTATAGTGCAAATCCCCACATCCCTTGTCAGACCTGCAGCCTGTGGTCTTCTAACTGTTGATGACCTACAAATCCCAGCATCCCTTGTCAGACCAGTAGCCTGCAGTAAAAATCCCAGCATCCTTTGTCATACCTGTAGCCTATAGTAAAAATCCCAGCATCCCTTGTCATACCTGTAGCCTATAGTAAAAATCCCAGCATCCCTTGTCAGACCTGTAGCCTGTAGTACAAATCCCAGCATCCCTTGTCAGATCTGTAGTCTTCTTACTGTTACTGACCTACAAATTGCAGCCAATCACTATCAGGGTATAAACATATAACGTGATTGGCTGTAAACTCACTTTTTTATTTCTGGGATCAGAGGTGAGCGGAGCATTGATACACGGGGGCATTAAGGGAAATAATGGCAGAAATGAAGGAAATGACTATTTGAGTGTGACACTGGCTAGTGCCTGGGATATTAGCCTGGCTTTTGTGTATATTCTAATAGAAAATATCATTATGGGAGGAATGGGGAAACAGGCAGACTACAGACAACTCAGGATAAATACACAGAAGTACATCCTGGCATTTGGCCGCACGACTAACTGACAGTTAAATAACGGATTTCTCACTTTCATTCCTGGGATCAGAGGTGAGTGGATGCACAGCACACACTGGGGGGACAATTTATGGGAATAAATGAATTATAATGATATAAATGAAGAAAATCACTACTAAATTGAGTCACTAGGTGGCGCCTGGGATATTAGCCTTGGTTTTGTCATTTTAATAGATTATAGGAGAGTTGGGGGAAGGAACAGGGATGCAGGGAGACTACACACCTGTCAGGCTAAATACAGAAAGAATAAAATAACATTTAGGATTCCAATTGCTTTATATTTAAAATAAATGCAAGTTAAGAAATAAAAAGTCAGAAATGCAAGTTAAGAAATAATAAAATGTCAGAAATCTGCTATGTTAATATATAACAGGGGTCACTATGGCAACATCTGGAGTGACGGCCACTTGCTGTTCAGGTTTCTCCTCTAATGCTATTAATCTTCATATTTCTCTCTGTATCTCACTTTGTATATAACATTTACTTCTTAAAAAAGCTTTAAGGGAAAGTTAAGAAATGATTAAGGGGAAAAGACTGAAATCTCCCATGTTCCCATATAACAGGGGTCACCCAGTGTTTGGAGTGACAGTTGACAGTTGGCCACTTGGTATTTCTCCTCCAATTCTATTAATTTCCATATTTCTCGTTGCATCTTACTTTGTATATAAAACTGACTTCTTAAAAAGCTTTAAAGGAAAAAGTTTTGGAGCTGCAAATCCCAGTCACTGTTACTCATGTCCTGAATGTCCCAGCATCCCTTGTCACACCAGCAGCCTGTAGTCTTCTAGCTGTTACTGACCTACAAATCCCAGCATCCCTTGTCAGACCTGTAGCCTATAGTACAAATCCCAGCATCCCTTGTCAGACCTGTAACCTATAGTACAAATCCCAGCATCCCTTTAGCCTATAGTACAAATCCCAGCATCCCTTGCCAGACCAGCAGCTTGTGGTCTTCTATTACTGAACTACAAATCCCAGCATCTCTTGACCGACTTGCAGCCTGTGATCTTTTAGCTGTTACTGACCTACAAATCCCAGAATCCCTTATCAAACCTGCACCCTGTAGTCTTCGAGCTCTTAATGAACTATAAATCCCAGCATCCCTTTCCAGACCAGCAGCTTGTGGTCTTCTAACTGTTACTGAACTTCAAATCCCAGCATCCCTTGTCAGACCTGTAGCCTGTAGCAAAACTCCCAGCATCCCTTGTCAGACCTGTAGCCTATAGTACAAATCCCAGCATCCCTTGTCAGACCTGTTGCCTATAGTAAAAATTGCAGCATGCCTTGTCAGACCTGCAGCCTGTAGTCTTCTAACTGTTACTGACAAGCAAATCCCAGCATCCTTTGTCAGACCTGCAGCCTATAGTACAAATCCCAGCATCCCTTGTCAGACCTGTAGCCTATAGTATAAATCCCAGCATCCCTTGTCAGACCTTTAGCCTATAGTACAAATCCCAGCATCCCTTGTCAGACCTGTAGCCTATAGTACAAATCCCAGCATCCCTTGTCAGACCTGTAGCCTATAGTAAAAATCTCAGCATCCCTTGTCAGACATGTAGCCTATAGTAGAAATCCAAGCATCCCTTGTCAGACCTGTAGCCTATAGTAAAAATCTCAGCATCCCTTGTCAGACCTGTAGCCTATAGTAGAAATCCCAGCATCCCTTGTCAGACCTGTAGCCTATAGTAAAAATCCCAGCATCCCTTGTCAGACATGTAGCCTATAGTAGAAATCCCAGCATCCCTTGTCAGACCTGTAGCCTATAGCACAAATCCTAGCATCCCTTGTCAGACCAGCAGCTTGTGGTCTTCTAACTGTTACTGAACTACAAATCCCAGCATCCCTTGTCAGACCTGCAGCCTATAGCACAAATCCCAGCATCCCTTGTCAGACCTGTAGCCTATAGTACAAATCCCAGCATCCCTTGTCAGACCTGTAACCTATAGTACAAATCCCAGGATCCCTTGTCAGACCTTTAGCCAATAGTACTAATCCAAGAATCCCTTGTCAAACCTGTAGCCTATAGTACAAATCCCAGCATCCCTTGCCAGACCAGCAGCTTGTGGTCTTCTGTTACTGAACTACAAATCCCAGCATCTCTTGTCTGACTTGCAGCCTGTGATCTTTTAACTGTTACTGACCTACAAATCCCAGCATCCCTTATCAGACCCGCACCCTGTAGTCTTCAAGCTCTTAATGAACTATAAATCTCAGCATTCCTTTCCAGACCAGCAGCTTGTGGTCTTCTGTTACTGAATTTCAAATCCCAGCATCCCTTGTCAGACCTGCAGCCTGTGGTCTTTTAGCTGCTACTGACTTACAAATCCCAGCATCCCTTGTCAGACCTGTAGCCTATAGTACAAATCCCAGCATCCCTTGTCAGACCTGTAGCCTATAGTACAAATCCCAGCATCCCTTGTCAGACCAGCAGCTTGTGGTCTTCTAACTGTTACTGAACTACAAATCCAAGCATCCCTTATCAGACCTGCAGCCTGTAGTCTTATTGCACTTAATAAACTACAAATCCCAGCATCCCCTTGGTCAGACCTGTAGCCTATAGTACAAATCCCAGCATCCCTTGCCAGACCAGCAGCTTGTGGTCTTCTGTTACTGAACTACAAATCCCAGCATCTCTTGTCTGACTTGCAGCCTGTGATCTTTTAGCTGTTACTGACCTACAAATCCCAGCATCCCTTATCAGACCTGCACCCTGTAGTCTTCGAGCTCTTAATGAACTATAAATCTCAGCATTCCTTTCCAGACCAGCAGCTTGTGGTCTTCTGTTACTGAATTTCAAATCCCAGCATCTCTTGTCAGACCTGCAGCCTGTGGTCTTTTAGCTGCTACTGACTTACAAATCCCAGCATCCCTTGTCAGACCTGTAGCCTATAGTACAAATCCCAGCATCCCTTGTCAGACCTGCAGACTATAGTACAAATCCTAGCATCCCTTGTCAGACTTGCAGCCTGTAGTCTTATTGCACTTAATAAAATACAAATCCCATCATCCCTTGTCAGACCTTTAGCCTATAGTACAAATCCCAGCATCCCTTGCCAGACCAGCAGCTTGTGGTTTTCTAACTGTTACTGAACTACAAATCCCAGCATACCTTGTCAGACCTGTAGCCTTTAGTAAAACTCCCAGCATCCCTTGTCAGACCTGTAGCCTATAGTACAAATCCCAGCATCCCTTGTCAGACCTGTAGCCTATAGTACAAATCCCAGCATCCCTTGTAAGACTTGTAGCCTATAGTACAAATCCCAGCATCCCTTGTCAGACCTGTAGCCTATAGTACAAATCCCAGCATCCCTTATCAGACCAGCAGCTTGTGGTCTTCTAACTGTTACTGAACTACAAATCCCAGCATCCCTTATCAGACCTGCAGCCTGTAGTCTTATTGCACTTAATAAACTACAAATCCCAGCATCCCCTTGGTCAGACCTGTAGCCTATAGTACAAATCCCAGCATCCCTTGTCAGACCTGTAACCTATAGTACAAATCCCAGCATCCCTTTAGCCTATAGTACAAATCCCAGCATCCCTTGCCAGACCAGCAGCTTGTGGTCTTCTGTTACTGAATTTCAAATCCCAGCATCCCTTGTCAGACCTGTAGCCTATAGTACAAATCCCATCATCCCTTGTCAGACCTGTAGCCTATAGTACAAATCCCAGCATCCCTTGTCAGACCTGCAGCCTATAGTACAAATCCCAGCATCCCTTGTCAGACTTGCAGCCTGTAGTCTTATTGCACTTAATAAAATACAAATCCCATCATCCCTTGTCAGACCTTTAGCCTATAGTACAAATCCCAGCATCCCTTGCCAGACCAGCAGTTTGTGGTTTTCTAACTGTTACTGAACTACAAATCCCAGCATCTCTTGACCGACTTGCAGCCTGTGATCTTTTAGCTGTTACTGACCTACAAATCCCAGAATCCCTTATCAGACCTGCACCCTGTAGTCTTCGAGCTCTTAATGAACTATAAATCCCAGCATCCCTTTCTAGACCAGCAGCTTGTGGTCTTCTAACTGTTACTGAACTTCAAATCCCAGCATCCCTTGTCAGACCTGTAGCCTATAGTACAGTTCCCAGCATCCCTTGTCAGACCTGCAGCCTGTAGTACAAATCCCAGAATCCCTTGTCAGACCTTTAGCCTATAGTACAAATCCCAGCATCCCTTGTCAGACCTGCAGCCTGTAGTACAAATCCCAGAATTTCTTGTCAGACCTGTAGCCTATTGTACAAATCCCAGCATCCCTTGTCAGACCTGTAGCCTTTAGAAAAACTCCCAGCATCCCTTGTCAGACCTGTAGCCTATAGTACAAATCCCAGCATCCCTTGTAAGACTTGTAGCCTATAGTACAAATCCCAGCATCCCTTGTAAGACTTGTAGCCTATAGTACAAATCCCAGCATCCCTTGTCAGACCTGCAGCTTGTGGTCTTCTAACTGTTACTGAACTACACATCCCATCATTCCTTGTCAGACTTGCAGCCTTCTAGCTCTTAATGAACTACAAATCCCAGCATCCCTTTTCAGACCAGCAGCTTGTGGTCTTCTAACTGTTACTGAACTACACATCCCAGCATTCCTTGTCAGACCTACAGCCTTCTAGCTCTTAATGAACTACGAATCCCAGAATCCCTTGTTAGACCAGCAGCTTGTGGTCTTCTAACTTTTACTGACCTACAAATCCCAGCATCCCTTGTCAGACCTGCTGCCTGTACTAGTCCTTTTTCTGTGATATCATGATGTTGAGAGTCTGTATTTCAGTAGGGACTGGGCTTCATATTATAATAGAGGGAAGAATTGATGGTGCCAATACAGGGAAATGCTGCAACTTGTGAATCCTGATATGTATAGCAGAGAGGGCTGGTGCATGTGAGCTGACAATCTCTTCTTTCTTTCTATGTCTCCACACAGTGAAATTTCCAAGCGACGAAGCGTTTTTATAGCGTTTTCGAAGCGATTTTCCGAGCGATTTTCCAAGCGATTTAGCAGTGATTGTTATATAGAGATATTCAGCAAAATTCCATCTGATTTTTGGCGTTTGGAAAAACCATCTTCCTTTGACGTCAGCTGATATCGTCTTTTTAACCCAACAGCTCTTTTAAGAGCTAAAAAACTTGGGCGCAATGCTATTCTGCGCCCCCTGGAGGAAGGTAAGGCAACTGCTACTGTTTTATCTGAATTTAGGGTTTTGCTGTATAGAGAACAGATAAAGTATAGAATGTAATTGAATTTTTCTCTTCTCCTTCAGCCACAGGCGGAATCCAGATCCCTCTCCGAGATTTATAAGGTGAGTAGAAAGGAGGGTAAAACACTGGCCGCTACTGCCGGAAGTGAGACATGTTTTGTACCCTGGGGAATATTATGTTATCAATAAAATCCTTCTTTTTTCTTTTCCAGCCTCCTGATGGTCGGCTGACCAAGGATGTGCTTCTTGGAGAAGGTGGCACCGGAGAAGTCTACAAGGTAAGAGACCAACCAATTAGAGTAGGGGAACTGAACAAGATTGTGATCACTAGACACAATCACACAATGATTTAGGCAGACATATCAAGCTTCTGGTTTGGGGGCTGCATTAGACCCTCTCTTTCCTACTTGTATATAAGTCAACCTTTCTGTCTGTATTACAGGGACGACACCATCGAAGAGGCGTGGTAGCGGTGAAGATCGCCAACATCAGCCGAGTACTGTATCTTTATAATTCCAATCTCTATATATCAATCCTATTTGTGTAGTTGCCTATGTGACCTAAAGGGATTTCTATTATTCCACTCCAGGATGAAGAGTCAGTCATGAGGGAGCTGAAGTTTCTCCAGCAGTTCGGAGGACACAAGAACATCGCCTCTTACTATGGAGCTTACTACAGGGCTCCACTCACAGAGTGCTCATCGGAGCACTTGGAAGTATGAAATGATTTACTGTCTCGTGTTCTTTCCTCTCAATCTCCACTGGAAGTGATAGAATACATGACCTGAAATAATTTCTATATATTGCAGATTGTTCTCGAGTACTGTGGTGGCGGCTCTCTCCACACCCTCATCAGCAGGACCAATGGCCAATCCCTGAAGGAGACCTGGATTGGCTATGTCTGCAAGGAGGTTTTAAAGGTAAGGCCAGATTTACCCCTTAAAGACTTCTTTAATTGCATAAATTATATATACAATCTCTTTGTTGGTAATGTTTAGTCTCATATCTGTTAAAGTTTTATAACCTACATCTCAATCTCCCCAGGGGCTGCACCACATCCACAAGAACCGGGCCGTTCATAGAGACATCAAGAGCCTGAACATCATGCTCACAGAGACGGCCAAAGTGAAGACCAGTGAGTAAAACTTACAGTTATAAGAGTAATGGATGGTGGGGAGCTAACGTGAATATGGAGTCAGGGGCTTTCATAATTCAGGTTTCTATATTATTGTGGTTAAGCAAGTTATTTTCCATTATTCGTTTCTATTTGTCATTTCAGTCGACTTTGGAAACAGCTGGGACCTGGATCCACAGACTGGATTGTGCCACGAAGCAGACGGGACTGCACATTGGATGGCACCCGAGGCCATAAGGCAGAAGGGCCAGCGCCTGGCGTACGACACCAAAGTATGTTGTACTTATAATACTTGTAACAACACCGAGCATTTACTTATCAGTCTTAATGGGACATAGACACAGTCATTTTCTCATGGAGAGAAAGGAGTTTTCCTGAAATGTTGGGTTTCTTAACCTTTTGCACAATGTGTCTGCTTTAATATATTTGCTCATTTGCAATGTGACGCTGGTGTTCTGTAACTGCTATTGTTTGTAATGGAGATGTATTGCTGTATACACGTTTATATATAATAAAGCATTTTTACACTTTTATATTGTGTTCATTTATTAGGGGGTGCATTGGGCTATTTTAGAAGTTGTATTCTGTTCTGTTCTGGCCATAATTGAGCTAAGGAGAATGGCGTGTACTTTTGCACCCATGATAATATATGTATATGTTTCTAAAAGAGAATTGTATAAGTGTAGCCTTTTTTAATTAGATTTTATTAAACAGCCACTAACCCAATTCTCTCCTTCTAATGCTCTTTGTGTGTCTTTTGCAGTGTGACATCTGGTCGCTGGGCATAACCGCCATCGAAATGGCTGAGGGAAAACCACGTAAGTAAATCCCAACAATTGTGGCTACTTTATTTTATACATTGAGCAGCAGAGGTTCTATATCAGAATGGGAGGAATTTGGGGTGATTTGCAATTTCCAGCAAAAAAAGAATGTTTTCTGTAGATTAAATAAATAACTTCTAGAGATGTTGGATGGGCCTGATATATATGTTTTTCACTTTTAGCATACGCAGATGAATACCCGGTGGAGCACCTGATTAGAGAAGCCCAACCACCGAGGCTTCAATCAAACACCTGGTGAGTCGGTCCCAGCTCGTGTCACTGTACATTGTACCTGCGCTTGCAGACATGGAACTCCCCACATTTTCTTATTAACACTTGTTATACTCCTATATCCACTTCCACAGTCTGCCCTCACCATGCCCCTTGTCTGTACAGATTTGGGATAATGGGGAGATTTCAGTCTCAGCTCAGGGGGATGTGTATTTTATTTAAATACCTCCTAAAGATAAATAGAGGGGTTTCTATTGCAGATTTTAAACGTGGCCCATGAGATGCAGGCAGGGATATGTGTGTTTTCAGGGAAATATAGATGAATGCAGAGTGGATATGATCTATTTTATGTATATAATCAGTGTGTATGTCTCAGGGGCATAACAGTATAACTATGGGCCCCACTACTGTGAGATTACAGGCCATGTGCACTATGGTGCAGTCAGGAGAGGGTGTGGGAAAATCACAGGACCTTACCTTGTCCCTCATAGCCTTATAGACATTAGATTTGCCACTGAAATCCTTTGTTATACCCTTGTTGACCAGTTTGGGATAGTGGTGGGGAATCTTGAGTTTGGGAACACTTGTATGGATGTATGTATAACTTTATTTGTAAAGCGCTGTTAAGGAGCTGCATGGCTGTACAGTGCATAAAAGTACAGTATATATAAAAGTATCCATGGGGCAGACAAATCACATAATAAATATATACAGAATCATAGGACAAAGAGCTTAAATGTGGTAAGAGACATAGGGGTAAAGTTATCAAAGAGTGAAGTTCCGCCACTAGAGTGAAATTCCGCAGCTCTCCATTCATTTCTATGGGATTTTGAAAGGCGTATTTATTATGGGTGAAAGTGAAATTTCACCCTTTGATAAATACGCCTTTAAAAACCCCATAGAAATGAATGGGAAGTGGCGGAATTTCACTCTAGTGGCGGAACTTCACTATTAACTCCACTCTTTGATAAATATACCCCATAGTGGGAAGGAGGTCCCTACCCCGTAGAGCTTACAGTCTAAGTGGATGGGACTGGGAGGCTAACATACAGGTACAAATTGCAGATGAAAAAGTGCACAAGGTAAGGCATAGTCAGTAGGGACAAAACTTTGGGAGAAGATTTCTATAATGTGTAATGCTGTAATACTATGGGTCTCACTTCTCCCTAAAGAGATCAAATCAAAATAGATAGATAGATAAATAGAATGATAAATAGATGATAGATTGAGGGATAGATAGATAGATAGTTAGATATATTGATAGATACAAGGATAGATAGACAATAGATAGATAGATAGACAATAGATAGATAGATAGATAGAAGGATAGATAGATAGATATACTGCAAAATATATGTATATTCTGGTGTATAGCTAATGGTTACTGGGTAAAAGCTTCAGGAATCTGGAAATAATGATCTGGGGATTTTTTTTTCTAGCTAAAGCTAAAATCTCTTTTTTTCCAGGTCACAAAATTTTGTGTCCTTCTTGGAGTCGTGTCTGAAGAAGGATCCTTCGGAGAGAGGGAGTGCTGAAGAACTCCTGCAGCACCCATTTGTCACCCAACTGCCGCCTAAGAAGATCATCAGGGCTGAGATTGAAAACCATCTCCGGACTCTGCAGAACCGGCCGGCCAAGAAAGGTGAGGGAATCCATTATATTTGATACGACTGCACCATCACACAGTGTAACTCAACAGCTGCAAGAGTTGGTTTTATCATAATGGCACTGGGAATAATAAACATGTTTTAAGGGGTACTTTAGCTTAATATTATATTTTAGTATAATGGTCACAATGGCGTTCTAAGACAATTTGCATTTGGTCTTCAGTCTTTATTTTTTTGTTTATGAATCATTTACAAACTGTAATTAGTATTCATGAATGACAAATATGATTTTTCCCTATACAGGACTGAAGGAAAGAGCTCTCTGGACCCTGCGGCTCGCTTATGACTTCTGCACACGGACATCGGCAGAACAAGAAGCAGCTCTGCAAATGGCCCTGGAGGGCTTCTCCTGTTAGTGATTTTGTGGCCAATTACATCAACAGCCCACAATGAGATTCCTAAATCACAGCAGAGGAAAAAGAAACATCCACAGGGTAAGGTCCCATTTCCATTCAGTATCCAGCAGCGGATTTGTTTGCTGGCCGCCCCTAGGCCGCGAGGTCCGACCAGGCGGCCGCGCAGTCCTAGCGCCCGCCTACACTTCCCCTTCCCAGCGCGCCGGCGAAAAAGCGCCGGCGCAGCTGGTGTAATTGAATGGGGACAAACACGTCCCTATAATGCGGCTGGGCGGAATGCTGCCCCTATTTTTTGCCGCCCTAGGCGCGGGCCTATGTGGCCTCGCCACAAATCCGGACCTGTCAGTATCCCTGTATAATGGTTCTCAGCTGGTAGACAAATAGCAATTTGATCCCCTGCTGCCTGGTGGGTGTCTACTTGGTACGACCCGAATCCTCACTGTGCACAAGAGGTGGGTTTCGGCTAGAAGATGCTCAAGTACAAGTACATTTCTTGGTCACAATCCTCCCCAGGGCAGTAGGGGCTGAATCAAGGATTTCTGTGCTGATGGACATTAGCCTCACTCCAGCAACACAACAGGGTAGAATGTGATTGAGAAAATTCAGGCATTATTTCCTATTTCCATGGTCAGTGCATTTATTTCTAAAAGGAGCATCAGCCTGGGAGAAAAACTCTAATGAATAAGGCTTGTGCATTAATGCCATGCCTCTGAATGAGAATTCATGATGATCTATTACTGACTGACATACTTTTTTCTCATACAGATCCAGTGGCGTCTGCAGCTCCACCAGCAACATCTCCTTTCAGGCTACTGCAGTTCAACCAGTGGGGACTTCAAGATTCCCGCAACTCCACCAGCAGGGACTTTATATCCTTCTGTAGCTCCATATTCATATTATTTTCTGACTACCACATCGCCACCAGTGGTGTCTTCAGTTTACATCACTCCCCCAGCAGTCTCACTTTCAAGGGCCACATCACCACCTCACTTTTCAACTGTAGTTCCATAGTTCCAACCATCTTCCTTTGTTTGCAGACTACTACAACTCCAACATCTTGCCTTAAGCATCTACTTTTCACACATAGCCACCATAGCTCCAACATTCATATCCATTTCTACAGCTCCACTAGCAGCATTCACACCATAGCTCCACTATTAGGACCTTAGTTTTCATTAGTATCCAATTACCACCGCTCCACCCAAGGACTTTTCATTTAACTTTAGCTCCACCACCAGCCCGTATCCCATATTTTACCTCTACCCACAGGTTCTGTCCTTGTGCTAACACACCTCCACCAATATCTTCTTTTATTTACAGATCATCAAGAGTTTCTCCTCTTTAAAATATCTTTTAATCCTCACCCTTCTTCCTGTACCTCCATTTTTTCTTCCATTCCACCAATAACAAGACATTTAGTCACCACCACACACTAAAATGATGCCCCCTGCCACCTACACAGAGGCTTCTCTTCTCTACTTTTTTCTTTTGCTTCCCCCCTGCAATCTCCTAACACCATTTCCTCAGTGGTTTCTCCTTTCTCCTTTTTCAAATTGTCTTTCTATCCTTTCCAGCCTTCCACTCAACAACCAGTCACATCTCCTCCTCTAAACCCTCACATAAACTCTTAGTACTGATACTGACATAAACTCTTAGTATAAGTTGATCCAGGGACTTGTCCGATTGCCCTTTGGGAGTCAGGAAGGAATTTTTTCCCCATCTGAGGCAAATTGGCTCCGGCATCAGATGGGGTTTTTCGCCTTCCTCTGGATCAACTTCTAAATAGGAAGATCCCTTTTACAACTTGAACCTAATGGATGTGAGTCCTTCCCAACCTAAATTAGTATGAATTAATCTAAAATGCATAAATAAAACAATCACTTTATAAATAAATATGTTAATACACATTTAATTGGTGTTCTTGCATTTGTTATAGTTCTATAGTATTGCCAGGGAACATTACAGAGGAGGGAGACCTCTAGTGCAAGGGAAAAGGGTCACTGAAAAGTGAAGGTGGAATCAAGAGGCAGGGGTGGGAGAAATGGGTGAAAGGAGATGCTAAGGATGAAGAAATATGAGGAGGGGACCTAGTCCTACTGATCTGCACTGATGCCAGAGGTTTGGTCAATCAATCACATACAAATGATATATAGTTTATATAAACATATCACTGGAATTAGTACATAATGAGACTGGGTTCAGAAGGTGCTGACTTATTAATATGTTATATTGGGCCTAGCAGGGACTTGGCTATACATGTCACTTCCATTAGTATTCTTTGGGCCAAGGAGAAACAGACTCATTGGGTCTAGAAAGAGCTGACCCATAAACATGCCACTGTCATTAGAAGACATATCTCCCATGATAAAGTTGCCTTTGGTATTATTTGGGCAGAGGAAGGGCAGGTCTGTGTGATGTTCCATTGGGCATCAGTCCATCCCATGCTTGGTCTACTGATAACAGGCGGGATATTATTGGCCACTGGAAATTCAAGGAGCCCTGGGCCAAAGTAAGACGTATATAATTGACTCTATATTTTGATTCGTAGTGAATATTTTACCATAGTTCACTGCACATATCACTCGCTTTGGGAAAATGGGAAGAGGAGGGTCCGTCCAGAGTCACCAGGAAGGTTTGTTCTGCTGAAGTGGAGGGATGTTACTTTACCAATGACACTGCTTTTCTGGAAAAAAATACCGGCCTTTTTCTTTTTTCCCTTTTAATAACATTGGGATCATCCATCTTTTTTACCGGCCAGGTGGCAACCCTACACTCAGGGGAGGAGGGGACCAAGTTCTCAGCAAGACCCACTAGAAGGCACAGGCAAGTGGAGCAGAGGAGGTGGGGGCAGGTTAGGAGTCTTGGTCTGAGACGCCGGTTAGCCAGGAGTCAAAGTGGCAGCGCAGCGAGAGTAGGAGGAATTGACTGGCAGGGTGGAGAGGCAGCAATAAACAGTCATCAGGGGACCACAGTGACAGAGACACAAGTAGGGACCAGAAGGGCCTGAGTTTGGAACAAGCCTGGCACAGTGCCAGGTTCAATGGGGTCAGGGGCACAGGAAGATGATGGCAAGAGGGTAAGTCCAACAGGGATAGTGCAGGGTCAGGCAAGATTGGGGCAGATGGAGAGGAGCAGCCAGACAGAGGGGTGCTGCCAACATAAAGGAAGCAGAGCAAGAACACAACAAGAAAAGAAAAACTATCGTTTCAGCATCGCATTCCGCCTCCTCCCCTTTCACCGGGAATGCCATCACTTGTTCAGGAATTGGTTTGACAGGCTCCTTTGCATTTCTCTCTTTTTCCCTATGGGTTATTCTATATTCTGCAAATACTTTTGAGATGTTTAGTAGTTTTACTGAATGTGTTGTCAGGAGGTATGGCGGGTATGGCTATATGGTGCACTATTAAGACGACTTCTCTGTGTGGGGCTGGAGATATTTGTAGGCACATCCTGAAATTGCAGGAGGTTCCAGCAGAATTTGCAGGTCCCCTTTAGTTTGGAGGTAGATTCAGTGGTGGTACAGTTCAGGCCCCTGGAGAAGAAGGTCCTTGAGTTCTTTTAGGCCATTGGGGAATTCAGGCAGGCTAGGGAGTGCAAACTTAGACAGGTGCAGTGGTGAAGCAGAACTTTGCATGCAGCAGGAGGTTGGTGCTGGTGACTGCAGGGTGTGTGTGCCACGCACCCTGCGCCGTTTGGACAAGGAGGGTATCATCTAGCTGATCAACATCTAGCCTATTTTTGGCCAGATATCAGTCAGAGAGGCCCATCGGAAGGCCCCATACACCGGCA